>NC_134277.1:4676057-4987098 GCF_949628215.1 Phalacrocorax aristotelis | reverse complement strand
TGTTGCACCTGGTTGATGCACTCAGATCTTCAAAGACCATTGCCTGGGACTTCTGAGAGACTCTTCAGGGTGAGTCACCACGTGTAATCTCACTTCCCTTGAGGTGACTGCTAGAAAGCAAAATTTCAGGGAAGCTCCTGAGCTCAGGAAAATTTTCACAACTTCCTTACAGACCTACTGCTGTTATTCCCTCCAAGCTTCAAAGCAAAGATGCACCACAAAGACCATGAGAAGATGCAGATAGATCCTGCTCTGTGGCCTCTACAAGCTCAGGATTACCAGAAGTCCTGGACAATAAAGTAATTGAGTAGTCACAAATTTGAACGATGCCTTATGTTAACAGCTTGAATGCCCTGATTTTCTCTCTGCACAGCCCAACAACTCAAGGGTGAAGCGGAGCCCGCTGTGTGCACACCCTTGCAGTGGAAAAACCCAACAGAAGCTGCTTGTGTACCTGCTGCATCTGGTGACAAAACAGTGCTTCTGAGGCTATAAAGACCAACCCATTTGGCAACTGTTTTAAGGTCTGTGAACAATTCCTCAGGCCCAAAAGCATGCAGAGAGATGAGCCTCCGGGACCCTTGAACATCAATGCTTATTGTTAGGCAATGCTACAGGAGAGAGTTGAGGTTGGAGTGTAAATGTTTAGGAGAGGACAGAAGAAATGTGCGTGACCACAGATAACAGATCACTTAATGAATTTTTCTTCCCTTCTCATGGCGGCAGCATGGCAGCTCAAAAATACAGGCTAGACTTCAGGGCTGTAATAATAAAAAAACTCCACAAGGGGACTAACCATTCTCTGTAAGAGGCATAAGCTTAAACAACTGAGCTGGCATCTTTCTGGTGTTTCCTGGTCTTTTCTCCTGCCAGAGGGAAAGTATGCAAACAAAAAAAATGGCTTCTGTGACTGAAGTAATCTTTGGAAAACTAGGAAGAGTTTGAAGCCATTTTAACCATTGCCAAGCCACAGTGTCCCTAGGACTCATTACCTGCAGTATTTGATCACAAAGATTGCAAAGGCCCACAAACAATAACAGTCCTACGTGACAACATACTAATCAACCCTTGAACAAAAAAGCAATCTGAAACATATTTCTATGATACAGTAGGAGCTCTGGATGCTCGACACTAGGAATAAAAAAAAAAAAAATAAACAAAATTTGAGGTCTCCAGTCATTCTCTTCTGGCCCACTCTGAAATTGCCTTACTAGCAGAGGGAGTGGGGCTGGGAGAGAGGAAGAGTTGGGGAATAATTATATAATACCTCCCCAATTCTCTGAGCCGCTCCGCTAAAGTGACAAGAAGGAACCACTTGTGAAATTAAACTAGAAGCCATTTGGATAACAGTGCTGGTCCCAGTAGTATATTAATTGTGACGGTCACTAGGTGGCATTTCACTCCTTCCAGATACCTTCAGTTGCATATTGCTCCTGCATTTCCCAGTCAGTAAGGACTATGATTGCAAGATGCCTGGTTCTTTGCCCACTGGTTTTATTTTCAAGGGTAGGTGTAGGTGGGGAACTGTGCACAATGCAAGCCCAGAGCAGAGGTAAGGAGAAAATTTATTGAAAGGTTATTGCAAGATTGGAGGAGCAATTTCAGGTGGATGGAGCAGTTATTTGGGGTTTTCATCTGCCCCTGTGAGTTAATATTTTAAAACCATTATGGTTGCGCGTGTTAGCATTTTTGCATCCAATGACATGATTTTCTGATCTAGTTAAGTTTAAATCAATAATATGGGAAATAAAGACAGGGATATAACTCAAGTGCAATGGGTGTTAATGCCAGTAGCCTAGATTTGCCTCAGGTGAGGCAGTTCTGAGTGACAGATACTGACAGCGGACAATTTCTGGACCTTTCTACATAGGTTGATTCACTATCATGAAAAAATAAGGTTAATGGGAAGATATCACAAGGTCAAGAGCTGAGGATACAAAGAATTCTTCTGTTATTTCTGGTTCAGCATCGTTCAACATAACAAAATAAATTCCCTGGGGAACCACTGGCTGGACTGTAACATCACTGCCCTAGGGACAGAGATCTGCCCAAGTGTCCCACTTCAGGCAGAGCATGCAGGGGTGGTGCAGCTGGTTTCCTTCCCACTGAATGTTTGTGACTGCATTTTATCGCTGTCCCTCCACCTGAAGCATTTGCAAATATATGAGTGGTTTAGGAAGCTGTCTGCCCTGAGGCAGGTGAACCCATTTCACCTAGACATCAGGAAGCACCAAGGATGGTTATCTCCAGACTGCATTGTGAGACATGCACAGGACCATATTTCTTTCAACAGAAAGGCATAAACCCTTCTAGAGAGCGATGCTGTGCTGGTTTTGGCTGGGATAGAGCTAATTTTCTTCATAGGAGCTAGTATGGGGCTATGTCTTAAATATGTGCTGAAAACAGTGTTGATAATTCAGGGATGTTTTAGTTATCGCTGAGCAGGGCTTACACGGAGTAAAGGCCTTTTCTGCCTTTCTCACCACCCCACCAGTGAGTGGGCTGGGGGGGCATGAGGGGACACAGCAGGAACAGTGGTGTTTGTCTTCCCAAGTAACCGCTATGCGTGATGGAGCCCTGCTTCCCTGGGGATGGCTGAGCACCCGCCTGCCCATGGCACGTAGTGAATGAACTCCTTGTTTTGCTTTGGTTGTGTCCACGGCTTTTGCTTTCCCTATTAAACTGTCTTTATCTCAACCCACGAGTTTTCTCACTTTTACCCTTCCCATTCTCTCCCCCATCCCACCTGGGGGGCCTGAGTGTGTGGCTGTGCGGGGCTGAGTTACCAGCTGGGGTTAATCCACAACAGATGCTTTCATTAGCTGGCTTTACTCAGCTTGACACTCTTACTTAACAACTTACCTAATAGCCCAGGAAAAGCAAGCAGAACAGGGAGTTTCCAGCTACAGGTTGAGGTTTTCAGCTGGTATTTGACACTCAAAGCATGTAGGTAATAATTAAGCTGTGCTAATTTTCAGCAGCAAAAGATTTGACCTTAACAAGGTCTTTTTAGGACTTTTTCCTGGACAGTACCCTTTACCTGATGGTGCATGAACGGCAGTTAGGTCTTCCTTGCTTACATTTGGTGGGAATTTGGACTGGACATGATTTAGACCTCGGCTACAGACTGTGCAAAGCTACCTCAGAACTTCAAGTCAGAGAAAGACAGTTTGGCAAAATCCCACCAGGCTCCTATAAAAGTTCAGGGCTACATGTCATAGGCAACTTCGGGACTAGTTCACAGCCTTCCTCTAATGAGTCCTACAGCCCTCTCCTTGGCACCGTAACTCTTTCTATAGGTCTGGGAAGACATATATTGCAACAGGTTTTTAAGCCTGCAGTAATTTGCATGAAACAGAGCCCTTCTTTCTCCAGGGTAGTTCTCAGACTGGCTCACCTCACGGTATGATTCCCAAACATAGTCCCTGAGGAATAAAGGGCAGTGTGCTGATCATTTTAAAACCCATCGGGTATTAGAGGTTGGTTTCCTACAGCAGCCCTATGGCTAGAGTAATTCAATTTGCCCCTGTGGAGCAATGGGTCCTGGCTGCACAACGGCACAGCTGCAACCGCAGGCACAGAAGTGCTGCACCACACGCGGCCACACAGTTTATCTTTTCCTACTGTGAGATGTGACGGCGGATAGATCCAAACGCTCTTCCCCGGGAAGGATTTTGACTCAGTTCCTGCATTTTTGAAACCTGGAATGGCTCTGGGAGCAGTCAGAAGCAGAGGCATGAGCACCTGGAGGGCAGCCAGAGGCTGACCCTACGAGTCGAGGCACTGGGTGATACCGGTAGATGTTGAGCAGAGTTTTCAAATGCGACCCTTCACGGGACTACAACCAGTTTCAGTAGGATCGAGCCACCCGGCCTGCCTGCACACCTCGCAGCAATCCCAGGCACATAAATCACTTTGGAAACTGAGCCTAGTCTCACAAGTGAAAAGGGACATCACTGGTCCGAGTATCCAAAACTTGACAAGATCTGCGCATTAGAGTTGTGCTGGGCCAGCCTGGGAAATCTGCTGCAAATAATAAAAATAATCACTTTTCCTGCCTTATAACTTTGATGAATCACCTTAATGTTGACTCTTGCTTAACCAGACGTAATTAAGAATGAGGTGAATGTTACCTTTGAGGAATGAGGCCGTAACTCAGTGTGTTTAAATTGAAAGAGTCAGCACAGTAATGAGTCCGAGCGCACACACATGCATGTTAATCACATTATCTGCAGTGTCTGACTGTGACGTGTGCTTTCTGAATGAGTTATGTGTTTCAGATTAACAACAGGATCCTTTACTCAATTACAGCAATAGTCCTGATGAGTTTGGTTTTGTATTTGTTGATTTCTCCATAATAGTGTGTTTTGGAGAGTGCACATACATTTTTAATGAATTGAAGTTGCCTCATATCTGATATCTTTTCCCCAGATGTTGATACTACATAGAATCAGATTCTATTCCCTGAATTGAATTCAGCCTCCCTCAGTGTTTTGCCACTGGCTTGTTTCCATTATATGATCCTGGCATGTCACACAAATTAAGAAAGAAAGCCCTCTCCTCCCTGATTTTCACTCTCCAGACAAGAATTGCTATGGGAAAGATATTTCTAAGAGGCTTGTTAATTCTGTACAAACAAGTTAAGCTGCTTTCAGGCAAAGTAAAATGTAAAACTGCATTTTACAGTCAAGCTTCACTCCTTCCTCTTCTACTGACCCCTTGAGAACCCCTGGTCAAGTCACTTAGAGGACACTTCTCTACACTAAGTTTAGACTCTGGCCTAAATGAATTTCCCAGGCAATGGAAAGAGACAGCTGTCTCCAGAGAGTGATTCAGTTGATGCTAAATTAGGAGGGGGAGGAATTAATCACCCACTGGAAGGGTCTCCCTCTCTAATTAACTATCACAACAAATAAAAGAAGACAAACTAGCTGGGTGAGCTAGAATAGGTGGCAGAGCTACCATCTCACTTGTTCTTAACTTCAAGAGAATTACAGATGAGTCACACAGAAGAGAAAACCAGATTTGGTGAAGTTCTAACCAAGATATACCCTCATTCTGGGGTTTGTTTTGATCCTACTGGTAATTTTAGAAAAACAAAACCAACCAACCCCAAAAAAAAAAAACCCTTCAGTTTAAGTTTGCTCCCAAACATCTTTGTTCCCAGCCAGATCTAGTTACAGGCTATGAAAATAAATCTTACTGTTACAGGATGCATAAAGTAAAATTTGGCTGCGCAAGCTCTGCCTGATTACTGCATGAATAAACCAAGAGAAAAGATGAGACGAGAGGGAGACAACCTCTTCAAAAACATTTTTAACTAACAAATGTGGCAAGAACTGAAATGTGCAGCCCTATTCAACCCCCCCACCCCCCGTTCAGCTGCCTAAACATTTTAGCACCTATTGTAATCTCAGGCACTGTGGGAGTGTGCTGCCCAGCCTCTAGAGCCTCTGCTGCTTCTCATAAATCCTGTATCACCTCTGGTTGCCGCCCACAGACACCTATGTAGGGTAGGGGCAGCAGATAACTGTGTTCAGGCAACTGAATCCTGCCCTAGAGTCCCCTGCAGCTTATGGAAAGCTGCTCTTTGAATTAAATGGGGAGTATTTAAGGACTATCTAAGCATTCTGGGATACTCAGATTTCTACAAACTTTTAGCAAGTTGCAAGTATCTGTGGGAACACAGTAAGTATTTTAAGCAGTAGAAGAAACTCACAGTGCCACAGGCAGAGGGAAGCATCTGGGCCCTGAAGCAGATTGAGCTTTCGCTCAGAGCTGAATTAGGCCTAGCACTGAGGCTGAAGGTTGGGCAAATCGCACAAACGATGGAAATAGGTATTACAAAACTATCTCTAATTGACACTCTGATAAATTGTTAAATCTTTCCCTAAGCTCAAATGCGTATAGTGCAGTTCAGGTGGAATATACCAAATCGGGTCAAAACCTCTAATTCTATGCATCTCTCTAGCATATTTAAGACACTGATCAGCCTAAGCATAGATAAGCCTATCAGTGCTAACACAAGTTGGCTGGACACAAGTTCAGCATTTACCATACTCTCTACAGAGCGACTAATAAAGACAAATTCCACTATGGCATTCAAATACATTCATATTCACCAGGTAAACAGAGATTTTGCATGTAGGGCTTGTTGCAACATTCTAATTTTCATTCAAGTTATCATTAAAAAATATGAATGAGGTTGCTGAAAATTAGAATTTTCATCCTAAGAAAAATACTTCAAATTTCTTGCTGCACTGGTGCCAAATATTTCACTCTGACAAAACTGAATGTTATTTTTCTGATTTTGCTATTACTGAGCAGGAAATGTCAATACGAGAGTCAAAGGAAAGCTGTTAATTTGTTTTTGAAGTGCTTCATCAGTTATATTTCTGCTGCATACTAAATCCCACTGAATCAACATGTTTAACTTAACCAATATTGTCTCAGGTTTAAGACATATATATTACTGCGTAACAAGGCACCTTCAGAGGAGCAGGCACACTCATCATCACCTCCTGACAATAGCCATTTACTTGGGCAGGTAAACAGTTAGGGTGCATCTAAATTGGTGATTTAAACTGCAGTAGGCATTCTCTTGGGTGTCACTTTGCCTTGTATCCACATTCAGGGCTGGGCAGCAAACATTAATGCCTGACACAGGTGAAATTAAGTCCTTTTCTCTAAAAGTGGAACCAAGCCCTCTTGCAGTACGGGTTCACAGCACCTCCTTTATGAGAAGACATGAGGTCTTCCTCGTAACAGCCTTATTAGAGAGAGGGATGAACACTTCTGGAAAGGCCATGCAGCAAGATGCCAATATGTAGAGATTGCCTGTTAGCTGGCCAACGCCAGGGTCCCACTAAGCAGCAATCAGTCCCATACAAAATGTACAAAATGGCTCTTCTTAAGAGAATGATGTTCATCACCTTATAATAGGCAGAAACCAGGTTTCAGAAGCTGTTGCCCATCACTACCTGTCTTTTGACCAGCTGGCTGAAGGTCTTTGGATCAGAGGACACACCAAGATGTGTAGCTTGCCTTGACCTCTTCTGTTTTGGACACAGGTTTGAGACAGCTCTGAAGCACCTGTGACCACTGCCAGAACAATGGATGGCCATGACAAGGCCTCTGTAACAAAGACAACATAATCTCAAGAGAGTTTAGAATTTAGTGGTTTGTGTCAGTATCCATGGTAAATTCATAATTCCAACAAAACCAGATGTTGATTATTTACCCTTCTTTCCCATTTTAACACATCTGCATTCCTAAAACGGGTGACATGCCAGACAGGGAGTAAGGGAGTTAGCTTCAAGCATTACTGAAATCAGCACTTGCAAACATATTCCAATATTAATTTCATTTTTGATGGAATTCTGATTTCCAGTTCTATCCAAGCTCCGTCTTATGTATTTGAGGATATGGTTTTTGTGTGCAATACGTGCTTGAGGATACAGTTTAGTGGTGAACTGGGCAGTGATAGGTTGGCAGTTGGACTCGATGACCTTAAGGGTCTTTTCCAACATTAACGATCCTATGAGTCTGTGATCTGTTGAGTGATTTCTTCTATTGCCAGCGCGTTGGGGTGGTACTCACCCACGTCGCTTTGTGTTTCTCTGTTACCAGAACCAACATCGGCCATTTTGTTCAAGCTCTTTGATCTCGTGTTGGGTTTTGCATCTATAAAATGTGATTGTCATAAATTGATTGAAAGATGAATGTGAAAAGCATGTAACTTCACAGAAGTCATAAAGTCAGAAGGGATCCATATGTTGTCTTTCCATGCCTATACAATGCACAGACTTCAGGCATAACGGGTGCTGGATTAAATCAGTACTTGTATACACTAATCCCTCAAGACAATATATTTAATTTTAAGTGCAAACCCATTGTTTTGCTGGCATGCAACATACAATGAAATTGTACTCACCCAAGTGGGAAATTGCTTGCCATAGGTCCCTGAAAACAACCTTTTTTCCCCCAAGTGTGGCTTGCAGGAAAACAACATTTGTACTTACAGATTTATCTTCATGAACCTCAAAGAAATGTCCTTGCCAGACCAAAAGCAAGCAAAAGGCTGAATTTCTTTCTGAATTTTCTGTGTTTGGCAAGACACACCAGCATCACATAGCTCTTTTGAAAATGAAGAGTGCTATAAAATCAGGGTGTTTGTTGTGAAGTTACAATTGCCCCAGCTCAAGTAATGTCTTCGTATTCCTTCCTGAAATACCTCTGTCCCAAAGGTGTGTTACACTATTACACTGAGATTCCTCAAAGTCTGCCAGATCTAAAAATCCTGGGATTAATAGAAATACCAGCCCACAGCATATTAGTCTTCCTCTTTCCTTCCAGAGACAACAGATTTCCTCCTGGTTCTGTACACGTACCTCTCTCCTACAGAGTCTCATTTTATCAAAAGCTCTGGTTATAAGGGTGACTTGCATTTTGCCTCACCCTCCTTATAAGCTGCGCTGTCAGCTGGAATGACATTGAAAACAGCCTACATGATTACATGCCACCGTTAATGTATACAAGGATAGTATAAATTATTAAATGCCACAGGAAAACACACAGTGAGTAAAAGTCACAGGGCAAGCCCTTGCAACAGACATATATATGACAGCAAAATGCATCTCTCTTGGGAAGCTGCTGATCAAGGAGAGACCTACAGAGGGTTTCTCCCCTGCAGGACTGGACTTCCAAGACCTCACCTGTCCCAGTTCAGCCTCAATTACAAGGTATTAAACTACATATTCCGATAACATCCCTACTGCTGCTGAAATGGGAAGAAACCAACTCAACAGAGCAAAAGGAAAAGTATCTGAGAGAGAAACAGCTTTCAGAGCACGAACAAAACACCACATAGCCCCATCACAGCCGCAGCCTAGGGGGAAAAAAACAGCATTATAAAAGAAAACCATTAAACAGCACTAGAAAGAATGTTATAGGGCATTGTTTAGCTCCTTTCTACATTCAGTGCTTTCACAGAGTTTTGGCACACAGGTGCTAAGAAAGAGTAGAGCATCAATTTCTGTGTGCAGTGAAAGAGTGCAGGGGATTTGGGAGCAGCAGTACTGAGACGTGCAAAAAATCAATCCAAGAACTGGATGGAGTTTATATCCTTGTCACTGTTTAGATGCTTAAGTTTTCACTTGAACAAACACAGAGCTGCCTCACTTATGTCCTCCTTTTCTCCCCTCAAGTGGAAGGTGATGCCCTGCAAACGGCTACTTGTATGAAAGCTGACCCAGAAGCACTCAAGCGAGTTCAGACTTAAATTTACCATGTGCTGACAATACAACTGCTAAAAGGCATTCCTGACCCTCAGGTGGTCCTTATTCAGCCCTTTTAAATCCCAGCTTAAGGGGATTTTAGGCATCTACACTATCGAGGGGTGTTTGATCCATTTCCTCTTTATCAGCATTTCACTCCTAAAGATCTTACAGTGCAAATCAGGTTGCACTAACTCATATTTGGGGTCTGGCTGTACTGACTGTAATGGAATTGCACTCACTCAAACCTACAGACCTGTTCAGCTCACCCTAAATTAGATCTTTCAATCTGCCCAGCTGAACTGCTCTTTACGCCCATGGACTGCATTGACTAGATTTCACTTGACCACAAAACCAGCTCAGAGAGTCAGGTGCCCAAATCTCAAGCTGAGCCTCGCCTTTAAAATCAAGTAGTACAGATCTGGAGCTCAGATGTGCTTTGGTACCCAAGCACAGGGACGTATGCTGACCAGCTGAACGATGCAACCATTTTTCTAACATCCGCTGGGCTTTGGAGACAGGCAACGATTCTGCATCACGCATGGAGGCAGGGGGGGAATTAAGATGGATGGGTTAGGTATCCTCAGACTGCATTTAACTCGCCTGAGTTGTCCTGAGTTCAGTATAAAAAGGGGGTGAGATTTGCCCGGTTATGCTGCATCCACGTTCTCCATCTTCCTAGATTTTAATCAGTAAATGTTTTAATCAGTAATCAGGTTTTAATCAGTAAGTGTTATACAAAAGGCGCATGCACGTCTCCTTCCCCACCTATGTGCTGCATGAGGCACGAACTCATAAATGCTAACTACACCTTGGTACAGTTCTGCTCATTTCAGTATCAGTTCTTTGCATATGCAAGAGCAGGACTGATGGCATCCGGAGAGGCAGAACCTCAGGGGTAAAAAGGCAGCTCAATAACAGTTTGCTGGGCTGCAAATGCAAACACTGGCATGACTGGTTCAACTCTCTTGTCCCCGTATAGGTGTCTTGTGCCATTTGGCATCTCTCCCAACTTCCAGAAGAGGACGGATCTACCTCACGTATATGCCAACCCAGGAGGAAACTAATGAGTATCTAAGGCTCATCAAGTGTCATTAAATGCCTAAATACTAGCTGATGGCATGGCACAGCTCTAAGTATCTGTCCAAATCCTGTGATAGGCACCTGTACCCTTCTCTAGCTCTGCCCCTCAGTGTCCACCATAGGGAGTCTGTAACTGAGGAAGGAAAGTGAAAGCCACTGCCTGCCTTAGCTACAAGGGTATTCACTCCTCATCGTAGTTAATGGCACCTGGGCACTTCAGATCTTCCTGCAGAGCCACTGCCTTATTTCATTAGCTGTGCAGAAAGCTGTGCTCCCTGACCCAGGGACAAAAAGTGCTAAGGGCGAGACAATCACTACAAAACCAGGCTCCTCCAGGGACAGATTCTCTCCCTGTGTCACATCTCCCAAACTAGACCCAACCATGGCACTCAGGCAACTGTCCTTGGTGACAACAGGAAAGAGAGGACCAGCAGACGGTCCCCTGAGAGACCTCTGCGATGGCACAGTTTGCACCATGACGCTGTTCAAAATAGCCCCGAGACTGGTGTTTTTCTAGACACTTCACAAACAATAATAATTTTTACTATTGGGTAGGGGTTTATGGGAAATGCAAAGGTGAATAGCGGATTTGTCACAGGGACTAGGGTATATTCCTGTCCAGTTTGTTTGAATGGTGCTATATTTATTACAGTTATTAATAATTAGCTACAAAAAAAATAAGTATTTAGTGCCTTTTATATAAACATCCGTGTTACCACCTGATTTCCTTGAAGACTGCAAGGTTCTTAGCGGAAAAACCAGGACAGCTTCAGGTCATAAAATTTCTTTATATTCCTGTGGGATGTAAACAGAGTGACATATGAGCTGGCAATGTGCACTCACAGCCCAGAAAGTCAGTTGCATCCTGGACTACATTAAAAGAAGCGTGGCCAGCAGGTTGAGGGACATGATTCTCCCTCTCTACTCCACTCACGTTGAGACCCCACCTGCGTTCAGCTCTGGAGCCCCCAGCATAAGAAAGACATCAACCTGCTTGAGTGGCTCCAGAGGAGGCCACAAAGATGATCGGGGGCTGGAGCATCTCCTGTATGAGGCCAGGCTGAGAGAGTTGGGGTTGTTCAGCCTGGAGAGAAGGCTCTGGGGACACCTTATAGTGGCCTTCCAGTGCTTAAAGGGGGCCTACAGGAAAGATGGGGAAGACTCTTTATAGGCGAGTGTAGTGATAGGATGAGAGGTAACAGTTTTAAACTGAAAGAGGGTATATTTAGATTAGATATTAGGAATAATTTATTTACTGAGAGCGTGTCAAGAAACTGAACCAGGTTGCCCAGAGAAGCTGTGGATGCCCCGTCCCTGCAAGTGTTCAAGGCCAGGTTGGATGGGGCTTTGAGCAACCTGGTCTAGTGGAAGGTGTCCCTGCCCACGGCTGGGGGATTGAAACTAGATAATCTTCAAGGTCCCTTCCAGCCCAAACCATTCTATGATTCCCTGGCATCCTTCCCAGAGTTATTATGGACTCTGGGGCTTGTGCTGAGCCCTGCCATATTGCGATAGGGAAAGGTTCTCCTGCAGCAATCAGGCTGACTAGATCACAGCGTGGCACTCCTGGAAGGGCCAGGAACAGGGCAAAGCCATCAGCAGGCACCGGTTTTGCTTGTGCAAAGTCAAGCCCTGTGCTTCTGTTGCTGCCTGCCAATCTCTAAAATCGGCCAGTGACATGCCAGAGCACTGTGTCAGTAAGAGCACAAAGCTGCTGTCATTGCCTGCAGGAGCTGAACTTCCACCTCTGAGGGAGAACAGCCAGGACGAGGCAAAGCACTGTTTAAAAATGCAGTACAAAACTAGTTAAAGAGGAGAGTCCAAAATGATCACTTCAGTGCTTTGAATTGCAGCATCCACTGGCAACAGCTGGTGACAAAGCAAGGAACAGTCACAGATAAGGTGCCTGAATGTGGCTAACATTGCCTTGTGTCGTGATCCTGCGTGACATCTGGCTACATTTGCTTTAGCAAGCAAAGACACTCTAGTTTGATGGGGCCATCATAAAGCCCCGGTGTCACTGAGATGCCCTGCTTTTCTTCCTGCTCTTTTTGACTGAGTAGAATTTGAGGGTTTATTACACCTGTGGATTTGCTGATGCTCAGTCTGAGGCTGCCATACATCCAGAAATATTGGATTTATCTATACCAGGTAAGAATTAAGCTCAATACTGTCTGAAAATGTCAGACTTCCTACATCATACACAGTGACAACAGACCCACACATTGGTCTGCCTACAGACTTTCAAGCTGACAACAACCCTGTGCATTTCACGCACCAGACTAGGAGGTAACTCCCATATCTAACACAGATTTTTCTGTGAGACCCTGTGAGACCTCACTTCATTTTGTGTGTCCTCTGTCTCCACAGAGGTAACACCATATCTGTTGCCTGAATATCGGGAAATAGTTGTCACCTCTCTGTATTGTCCAGAATATAATTTTCTTGAACTGTTAAACACGTTACTGTAGTGGATTAATAATAATATAAAATATTCCAACCTCACTGGATCCCAAAGTTAAAAGCAGGAAGTCTGGAACATGTAAGATACTACTTCCCTGGCTTTGGTGTTGCCACTTTCTTTGATTTTTAGCACAAACCTTTAGAGATAGGCTTCCAAAAAGTAGTCTTAATAAGAATCATGAACTTTCTGTTGAGCTTAATTCCAGCTTTTCGCAAACCTGTTGAACAGTCCAGGTTTGCTTCAAATTGGATGCAGATTTCTCAGGAAAGGTCATGAACCTTAGTAATACTTTTATAACCAACCCAGCTTTAGGATGATTTCTGGGGAAAATTAAGTGCCTAAAGGCTAAACTGCATCCTGTTTTAGAGCTCCCATGTTAAGGGCATATTTATAGGGTATAAATTAGCTTTGTCTGTTAGTAACTCTCTGACCTTTAAGCCTTCAATGTAAAATCCTGTAGTTTTTGGCTTAAAGTAAATTAAAAAAAACACAAGCAAGGTACTTAAATGGATAAAACGATAGAGCAGCAATGGCACACAGATGTTATTATGTTCCTGTGAAGACAGTCCTTTGTAACCTCCAAGCTGTCTATTCTACTCATCCTCCAAAAACTGCATTATATTTAACATTAAAATGAGAGCTTGTAGTGATGTGCATCTTTGCCCATATGTTTCTCTTCTGAAGTGCTCAGTATTTTAGGAAACCAATAAAAATAACAGACTGATAGGAGCCAATTTTTTTCAGAAGGGACTAGTTATTCTGGATTTGTTCTAGGAGAACTGGCCTCTTCCCAACAAGGTGCGCATAAAAGTCCACCATGTGTTGGCTTATAACAATACACAGCCTTGCCTGTGAGTCTATAGAGTCAATAAAGCTGCTGGAACATACTGCAAAGAGCTCGGGGCCAAAGCTGTACTTAATGTGCATCTACTAAATGCTCCTCTTTGAAGTCTTTGCATTTGATGCGTCTCTAAAACTGCCTTTGGGCCTGATTCACTGAAATCACTCAAAGCTTTTTCCATTTCCTCCATCCTCTTTTTAGGCTGTAAATACATGCCCCAGAATCAACATGGGGTATTGAGGGTATGATTTGGACTTTTCTGAACTTTTACTGTCCTCTTACCTCTGCACTTGAAGGTGCCTGTGACAGACAGTTCATCTGCTAACTGAGACTCTTGAGTGTTTCTCCTCCAGGCTGCAACCTTGAATGCTCCCAGCTGTGGTCCTTCTCTCTGGATCCTCCCTAACCTCCTGATCCTGGCTCTGTTGCCCCCTACCCTCTCCATTTACCTTCTCTTCACCCAAGGCTGTGGTATCACCTCACTGACTTCTTCCTAGCCCTGGTCAAACCTGTCCTGTAAGCATCAAGAGGAGGAAAGCTGATGGAGAAGATGGAGGTGATGACAGGGCCCGTTTCTATATCCTAACCTCTCAGGTATCCAAGCACAGCACCTGCGGGTGGCATCAGCTGGCTGCCTGGATGCCTCTGGGAGCAACAGGCACCATCAAGGATGCCTTGCTTACTGTCCTCCTGCAGTTCTCTCCAAACCCTTGCTTGAGCCCTTGATCACCATATCCCTTTCCTCTTCTTTGGTTGTGCCCATAACAATGTTTTCCTCCTGTCTCTTTCTCCCAGCACCAAAGTGCTTGATGACCGGGTCCGCCCTGACAGGAGAATGACAAGTGAGAGGGAAAGAGCAGTTGGTTCAGGTGAAGTGCAATCATTTGTGCAAGATTAATGTGTACCTAGCGACTTACTGAAGTGTTGCCACTTTATTGTCATATTAACTAAAACAAACAATGTGCAAATGATCACTGAACAAGACATCCCTTCCTGTATCTGCCACCCCTGGTAGTGACTGTAACCAATTAGGGAAGGGAAGGGAAAATGAAAACGGGAAGGAAAAAGGAAAAAGGGAAGGAAAAAGGAAAGGAAGTAGGAGACTTATAAAAAAATCCAAACTTTATTAGAGGAAAATTGAGGACTTGGTCTCACTTCTCAATACTCCTCATGCTTCCAAGAGCTATGTCACATATCACAAGTATTTTTTCAGGGCATTATTTGAGACCAGAAAAATATTTAAAAACAGGAATTTTTGACCTTTTCTGATTAAGAGAGCCCTAGTTATCTCCCAGAGGAGATACCATTGGAAATCCAGGACTAAGCCACAAAGCACAGCCAAAAAACTTGCTGTTTTAATGAAGAGAAAGGACTGGAGTGCCAGACAAAAAGCAATGAATGTGTGTTGGGGGAACCACTCCCCCTAAGAAAGAGTAACCACATACATCAAATAGCTTTCAGCAGGGACTTTACCTCTCTGTTTCCTCTGCACGGATCACTGGAGCTTCTTTCTGAGCAAGCCCCTGTGGCTATAATGGGTTGTGTGCTAGGGCTCACTAACCATTCAGACACCTGGAAGCTGCTGTAGGCAGCTGAACCTTCATATTGAAGTTCCAACAAACACCGTGGTACCCACTCCAGTGTAAATGTAACTTGCTATTGCCAGCATCAAAAAGCAGACACCTTAGGCTCCATGACCTGAAGGGGTTCATATTTGACAGAGGGAGTAATTCCCAGTGGTCCTTCAGGGGAGCAGAAGTGCCCTTGAGTGGATGGCTCCAAACAGATGATTTACCTACAGGAGTTTAGGACCCAATGTCAGCACAAAGAAAGTTATCTAAAGGCCACTTGAGTCACTGGAGAGACTCTGACCTGAAGCACAGCTGACAGAAGTTAGGCAAGAGAGAGTGTTAGAGCACTGAAGATTGCCTGTTCTTATTTCTGACATGTTCCTGTCTTGCTGCTCCCATTAACACTATTTTCTCCCCTCCTTTCCCCACTCCTTCCTGTCTTCTTTTAGCATAAAAATGAGTCTGCTAGACAATGCATTCACAAGTTAACACAGCGCAACAGACTGCGACTACATTAAGAGCAGCTAACAGGAAGGTTTTATATCTAAGCTCTAGGGAAAGAGTAATGAAATAGAAGCATAGGGCTCACACTGCTGTGAAGCTGAGCAGCTTCAGCTATAAAAAGAAGCCTTTTACATAGATATATAAAATGAAATACAGTTTGAAAGCTTCTCTGCTTGGAGAGAAGCATTAAGCAGCACATAGGCACCAAATTGATGAGAGAGCACCTGGATGGGATGTGTACAGAAGAAAGGTGGTTAAAAGCTAGGTCTGCAGTGTATCTCCAAAAGCCAACCCTGCAGAGGGTGCACGCAGGCATGATATGGAGCCAAAGTGGTTTATCTTGGCAAGTGGGGTCCCAGGTCTGGTGTGCTCCATGCGGCCAGGTGCTTCACACATGGCTTTCTCCACCTGTAAATCTGGAAGCTGTTTTAGGATATCACAGGATGAAATGTGATCAGATAACTGTTACTGCAGTCCTCTAAGCAATTGTAATGAACTATGGAAGCTCTTTGTCCAGGCTACAGCTACAGCGGTGGCGACATCGCCCAAAACAACCATGTTGCCTTAATGTCCTGGGCCAGGGCTGAAAGTAGGCCTTGAAGTGCAAAGGCTCTCTAAGTGTGAATGCCAGAAAGGATTTGTCACCCATCACCTCTGAGCATCTGTCATTTCACTGCTACCTTTGGTGAAAGCCCAGCAACTTCTGGTAACAGCATTTCTCACAGAGAGGATTTGGAGTTTGTTTTGAGATGTCAGGAGCAGAGTCCCTCATCTCCTTGGCTGCAACAATGACTTCTGTTAAAAACAGGGGTCTTGTTGCCTCAGTTCTCCACTGCCATCCAACACTGGTTCTTGTTATGTTGCTGTTAGTTTAAATAGACTCTTAAGTACTTTGCCATTTCTTCTGGAGAACGTACTGCTGGGGTGCAATCAGGTCACCTCTCAATCATCTTTCTGACACACTGAAGAGACTGAGCTCATTAAGTCACTTTTGGTAAGTGTTTTCCTCAGGCCTCAAATAATTTTATGTGTTGCTTCTCCTCCCTGATTAGTTTATCCATATCCTGACACCAAAAGATACCCGTGTGGGTTGTCCAATGTTCCCAGCTAAAGTGTTTTCTTAGTCAACTGCTCCTCTCCCAATACACCTGAAAGGTTGATCAAACACCCCCTGCAACACACACACAACTCCCGGTCTGTGACTACCAGCGCAGACTGAACTGCTCAGGCTTATACCCAGAAGATCATCTTCAGAGCCAGTGTTTTTAAAACCCTACCATCTATTCTTCAAGAATTACCGGCTTTGCTAGAGGCAGCACATTGCATTTCTCTGCAATAAAAAAACACCATTTGCACAGGTCTAGCTAGACAAGCAGTCAAAATTGCCCTCTCTAAATTCTTGTCTTCATTATTATTTATAGGTGCTTCATCATTTTGACACCCATAAATTTTATCAGCTGTGATTGCATATTTACTTTTGGATCATTAATGACACTGTTGACTAGTGCTGGGCTCCACGCCAATCATGTAAAATGCTAGTAAAGCATCTAAAAAAGTCATTTTGTTAGCTATAGGAATGCTCTTTCCCTTGTTCTTAATCACTTGAAAGTGCTTCTACAGAAACGCATACCTACTCATATGATCTATTGCTCGTTATTATCCCAAATATTGCTCAATAGAATTACAAGCATTTGAAAGATGCTTGGGTATATTTATGCACAAAGCTTTCCAATTTCCCTTGATCAAATCTCCAACAAGACCTATGTTCAATAAAGCCATGCTGACAAACATTATAATTGCATTGCTACCCTCTGTGTCTTCACTAATCAAATCCCATATCAGCTTTTCCATAATTCTGCCCAGGGCTGGAAATCCAATAAACTGGCATGTAGTTAACTGGATTATCTAATACTTAAACATCTAAAATTAGTTCCTTGCTGAGTTCTCAAAAATGCTGTGACACATCCCATTGAATCCAGAAAAGATGAAACGCCTAAATATTTCCAGTTGTTTGGGCTTAATCCACTTTCGAAAATGCGACGTTGGGCTCCAACACAGGCTCTGGCAGATTTAGCTCCAGTGAAGCTGGTGAGGTTGAATAAAAGGTGCTCTCAGCTCCTCAGCCACTTAAGCACCTTAACACAAACCTAACTTTGTTTAGCTATCTATATAATTCTATAGCCTGCTCATCACCATAGTGACCAAAATACTATACTCCAAGAATAAGATTATCACTAAAGTTACTGCATTTGGAATGAATCTTTCATCTATAAATGTCTCTGCTTAGCTGTGCATTAATCCCCACAGCTACTCACTTCACACTAAAGTTGCAAGCTCAAGTAAGCACAAATGTGTGAACTCTTAACCATGACAGAGATTTCAAGAAATATCTGAAGCTTACTGCTTGCATTTATGGATGAGTTAGACTGCTTCTTTCACTGTGAACAGTTCTGTTTCACAGCCTTAGGGAGCTCTGCTCGCAACTCAAGAATTACTCTCTCTCATGAGAGCAGAAACACTTTTTGGGAAATTAAAAGTATTTGTGACCTCCTTTCTCTGTTCATGTTTTGTTGTTTTGTTGTTGGTTTTGTTTGGGTTTTTTTTTTGTTTGTTTGGTTTTTTTACAGAAAAAGTTTCAGTTTTGCAGATAAGGCTCAGATCTAGAGATAGTAAAAAACAGATCTGATATCTGTCCTTCTTAAATCCATGGTTTGCATTCTGTTCCTCTTAGGGTCCTGCACTATCCTATTTCATGGTCACTACTGCCAAGGCTGTCACAGATTGTCACAGCCCCATTTTGAGCCCCATGACTCAAACCCTAAGGACTGCATATCTTTACAAGACATTCTCCCAAAAACTCAGGTGAAAATGAAGAGCAGACAAAATCCAACCGCAAGGCAGGGGAAAAAATATCTGTGGAACATGCTGTTTCTGAACTCCCTAATTCAAATTCAAGCCAGTGGAGTTTTTAATGTGGCCTCTGGCTAATTAAAGAGGAAAGTGCAAAAATCAGTAGGTAACTTTTCAGTAAGTCTAAAGAAAGGCAACCAGCACACACGCCACTGTAGTCACAGCAAGGATGAGAATCTTCATCCAGGAAAGGTTCAGAGACTACATGCATTTTGAGTACTACACTCCTCTCTAACAAACATTAAGAAACGCACTTGCTGCTACATAAACAGGCAAAAAGGAAAGTCATCCTCTCAGCTATCCTCCAGTCTAGACACAGACGGCCTGCCCACACCCACCATGAAGAGAAGATAAATCCTTAGCTGAACCAGGACAATGTTGTACTGTGAGTTCTCAGCCAAGGTATTTCATGGTAGAGAGTAAGTATTTGGAACTCAATTTCTCATATCTGGAAAATGTGTATAAAGAGACTTACACACTGTGTAACAAATCTCAGAGGGTTGGCAAGCTTTGTGCCATGCCCCAAAGACATCATGCTCTATACTCTAAAGCTTATCATGTATAGCCTTTAATCCTGTTTTTCATACCATTTCAGCAAGCAGTTATATAAATAAATGTCAGGCTACATGACTGTATAATTACACAGAGGAGGAAGAAAACACAAAAGCCTTTAGTAAAAGGAACGGACAGTTTAAAACAGTTGTATTAGCTTGAGTGCAGTGAAATGTTAAGCTGAAAGAAAAGGCCTTCAAGTTGTAATCTGGCCCTAATAAAGCCTGTGAGAAGTCAGAGTTGCATTCGTGCATAAGCAGGACCACAAGAAAGCTGATACACATTCTGAAGTGGAAGCCACTAGAAAACACGTAGGCATAACTTGCTTTCCGTAGAGAAAAGGCTTCAGAAGAATGATGGATCCACAAGGTCAGGGATATAGTGAGGTCCTTAAAGACAAGCCATTAAGGTATTTCTTTGTATCAGTCCCTGTGGGTAAGGACACAGTGTAACTTGGTCTGGATTCTGACTTCTGGGTGAATTGCTGGTTCTACAACCCAGCCCAGCCCAGTGACCTTTTCTCAAAGGTGGTCTTGGAAAATCAGCAAGTCCTGGAACCAGCAAGTCTTGGAAGAGAGTAGATCTTTCTGCAGTTCAGAAATTCAAATTAATAGCTGGCTTAAAGGCTTGGTTTGCATGTTCTGAACCACTATAACTATGAACTATAGTTCAGAACACTGTATCTATAGCCAAAATGAGACATCCAGCAGCATCAGCTATCTGCAGTACTTTGGTCAGTATAGATACTCCAGGTCCTTATTAATGAGCTTGGAAAGAGAGTTCCACAGTAGCTATATTGTGACCCCATATTTCTTCAAGTACATGTTTTTCCTCAACAACATCTATCATTAGTCATTGTTACAACAGGCTAGTACGCTAAAAAGAGCACTACATAGGGCCATAATAATGTGGAATAATGGGAAAATAAGAGAATTACAGGGAACAAAGAATTAAAAAGAGGGCTATTAAAAGATGCAGGCATATTGCAAGAACAATTAGTTTAGATGTGCACAGAAAGAGAGGGATAAGATGAGATCAGGAAGTCAGATCAGCTTAGGAAAGGAGACCTACTGAAGCCGTGCCACAAGACTGACTGTTGACATGTGTCAGCATTAAAAACCTCTTTCTGGCGCAAACATAAAAGGGCATCTATTGGGTTTTGATCTGTTCATTCCCATCAGCAGGGCACTTTTCACGTCAACATTTCTTTCCATAATGGAAAAAACCTCCTGCTTAATGAGTGCTACGTATCAACACCACGGATAGAGCCACCTTCCCACCCCATCCCAGACCGGGTTGGAATTGGAGCTCATTTCACTGTGAGCACATTTCGGTACCAACACTGACACCCTCCTCCCGACACCACTCCAACCCCTACCCAGAGCCCGTCGGCTCCCTTCTGCCAGCAGTAATTTTCAGATCCACCACTACCAACCACAGGCAAAATCCTCCCAGCAGCTGACGGCTCATTTCACTCCCTTCTGACAGATGGTTCACATCAGAATAGCAGTCAGTTCAAAAACAGACCACAGCCCATTGATGACGAAGGGATAAGGTTGGCACAGGAGACAATTCGTGGCCGTCCTTGGAAGCTGATGGCCACTGTCCACTCCCACAAACCTTGCTCCTCCAGACAGACACCCAAGTTCAAATATTACCCAGGCAGCTCGAATGCTGTCACCGACAGTGCCATTGCATCATGCATATTTAAGATAGTTGAGCAGCTCTTCCCCCCGCCGTTCCCCCTGTAGCAATGGCAGGGTCTATTTTGTGTTTATTTCCTGGCTCAAGACTTTCCATTTGTTACGTTTGGCTCTACTCCGCGCACAGCTGAGGAGCCAAATAGCCAAGGGCAAAGGGCTGCTATTTCACCTTTGATAGATGGGAACTAAAGTTACTCTTGGCAGCTGACTTGAAGCTTCTATAACAAAAAAAATGGGGTTCAGTCACAAAAGGGCCATGCTCTGCAGTTTTTGATGACAGGTTTAGTTAGGATTACCTGAGCTTGGCTTATATCAGCTTGGGGAACATATTGTTTTCAGGATTATTTTGCTGAAGTGCAGTTAGAAATATCATGGTGGGTTTAAACAGATAGTGGTAAGAGCAGATACAGGCTGTATAACCAAACACCACCACCACCACCACCACCCCCCCCCATAAAAAAACAACAACAAAAAAAATACTCATTTGATCTCTGAAATATCAGCTCAGCTTTGCACTGTTAGAAAATCGAGAACCCCAAAATATACAGACAGTCTAATGTGAGAAGAGAGTATGATGATGTCAGAGATTTTAAATCTTCTGGAATTTTCTCAATTACAAGAGTTCTAGTCCCTAAAAATGTTCAGTCTTTTCCCCTCTTTAAATTTTAGAAACACAGCAAGCGTTTACGGTACACACACACTATAAAGAGCAACAAGATGTTTTGTACAAGTGCACATGGTATGTAAAATAAATTATAATGTCACCTAGCTGTCATATGCTGTCTTTTTATCAGGAGAGCTCAAAGACAACTCTCAAGCACACAGCATCATCTTTTGATTTACACAGATAAGAAACCGCAGCACAACGGCTGTGTGCAGGACCTCCCTCCTTGTCCTTGGTAGAGCCATGAACAGAACGGATGATTGTAGGGTTGAGTCTACTGCTTTAATCATCAACCGATGTTGCCTCTCATACACATACTGGCTACAAAAACTGTATCCCAGTCTATGTCCAACCTGATTTGGATCTTAGCTGGTGGAAGTTAATGTAGCTCCCCAAAACCCAACGGAGCTGTATCTCGGTTTGTCAGCTGAAGATCGGGTCCACTATATTTCAAATTAGTGCAATACACTATGTCTAGTCTAAGTGTTTCTTAATCTTTTATTATTTCTACATCAAGCATTGCAGAATTTGCTAGCTTTATATAATTTAGACATCTGAGAACACCATAACATTCCATTTTAATTCCTCTTTCTAATGGATAAGTATATAAACCCATTCCTAATCAGTTAGCCTTACTTTCAGGGACAATCACTGAATAATTCAACCATGACAAAAATGAGCTCTGCAATACTAAGTGCCATAGATGGCACTGGCATGATCTAGATATTATGACAGATGAATCCAGCTCCAGTCAAATCCATGGGAGCCTGCTTTCATGTTAGCAGTCAGTAAGAATGAAATCCCATTGGAATCCGGGGGTGTTTGAGTGGAATTTTTCAGTCTTGAAGTACAAAGACGTGAAAACTCCAGAATACCAAAGTGACTTGGAAGCCGAGGTCTACCTTCAGACAGGTACCTTTGATGCCTTCTCTCTCTCTCTCTCTCAAGTTTTAGATCTAAAACTGATGTGTGGAAGCAGCAGATCCTGAAACCAGTGTTAGGAACTGGTGTCAGTATGTAGCGAAGGTGTGCGGGACAAACCACTGCATCTTTAGTCCTCCAGATATCTTCTTAGATTGGAATGTCAGCTCTGATGATATAAATGTTGGAAATAGGCCAGTGATCCCAGCAGGTCCTTAAGTGTTACAAAACCCTCATGTGACCCCAAGCCTGAACACCACAGACAGCCCTACTGGGAATGTCCTTCCCCAGAGATCAAGACTGTCCATAACCAAGAGGTTTTGCTTTACATGTTATCTTCTGCGACCGTGTCCTAGGACATTGGCCCAGTGAGCTAATATAACACCTCCTCCACAGATACCCAGACAGAACCACAGTCTTGAGGGAACAGACACAGAAAAAAAGGTTTATGATTGTACCTTCCTATGCTCCTTTGCCTTGCACTCTTCCCAGCAGGCATGCAGTCCCCTTTACCCCTGCCTATGGTAAGCAACGCAACATTGAATGCACGCTTTTGAAATAGTGGAGCTTCTCTTCATTGCTTTGATTTCAGAAAGAAAATTAAAAAATTAATTTCCTTCTCCATTTCCAGCTCTGGATGAGCACAACTTCTCTGTCTGAGCAATGGAGCCAGCGAACCTGCAATCACATACACCACCTGGAAACAGGACTCTTCAGTTAGAAAGCAGTCCTCCCAGATGGTGGGAAGGCACAAAAATCCAACCCAGCTAATGAAAGTGTACCATGATCTGCTGGTCTTTAGCATCCTGACTTCCCTTCAGGCTGGTGCTGATCACTCAACTGGCTTGTGTTTAGGCAATGCACTTTGTAGCAAGCAGCTGGAGAAAGCCTGTGCTTGTTAACTCCTGCAGGAGATCAGCAGCTATTCTTTCCAGCTGGAAAAATCTGAACTGTTTCCAAACATTTTCCCTCCTGAAATGCCAGGCCTTACTTTGTCTGGCAAGCTTAGCTTTATCAGATCTAGCTATTTCCCTTCTGCAGGTCTTCCCTTTCTCACACACCCACCCTTTTGCAGCAGGATGAGAAAGCTTAACCCAGAAAGTAGATGTACTCTGGGCAAAGTGGACTGTATGAACAGCTATGAGCTGTAGTAAAAAACCAGCAGGTGGTTCAGGCATGCAGAGTATAAATGAATACAGTGACACAGTCAGATAAATAGTAGTAATAATTATAATAATAAACAAACAAATAAATAAATAAATTACTCTTCTGCAGATGTTTTACAAGTGACCTTGCCTGTCATCAGAAGCAACTACCCTCTGCTAATCCCCTTTGGTTTCTCATGAAGACATCATATCCAGTTTTTCTGGATATATCAGACTTTTTACCAGCTGTCATAGGACAGTGGTAGGATTTTGCTCTTGGCTGGACATGTGTGTTAATTAAACGTTGCAGATCTAGAAAGATGCCACAGTGATTAAGCAGAAACTGGACACAGCACAGCATCAATTTTTCCATTTGAGATGTAGATGGAGACTAATTTCACCTCACTAAACTGCCTTTGATCTTGCATCTTAGAGTACTGGCCAAGATTTGACAGGTATGCTGATAGCAAAATGATGTTCACGTAAAATACTGGCTGCTTTGGGAAGGCAGTGGGATGTTACAATTCCTCTCCTTGTGGCACTTGTGAGGACACACCTGCAATACCGTGTCTGGTCCAGGGCCTCCTGTACAAGTGAGATGTTGACAAACTTGAGTGAGCCCAGTGGAGGGCCATGAATGTGCTTTGGATTCACCAAACCAGGGAACATGATGCATGAGAAGAGCCTGAAAGAGTTTATTCAGCCTGAAGAAGGCTAAGGAGGATCTAAGTGACTTTTAACTATCAAGTAGGAGACAATAGAGACAAGGAGCCAGACCCCTGAGGAGTGCACAGAAGGACAAGAGGCAGTGGTGACAAGCTGAAGCAAGAGAAATTCCCATCTGAAAAATGAAAACTGTTTTTGCCATGACAGTGGTGAAACATGGGAACAGGAGCTCTGAGAGGCTGTGCGATCTCACAGAATCACAGAATGGTTGAGGTTGGTGGGGATTTCTCAAGACCTTCTAGTCCAACCCTCCTTGCTTAGGTAGGGTCAGTGAGAGCAGGTTGCCCAAGACCATGTCCAGCTGGGTTTTGAATATTTCCAAGGATAGACTGCACAGCCTCTTGTGGCAACCTGTTTCAATGTTCAACCATATTGTTGAACAACATTCATCAACCTGTTTTAGTGTTCAACCAGTTTTCTTCTGTTCACATGTGCCCAATGCTTCTTGCCATGTCAGTGGCCACCACCGAGAAGAGCTTGGCTGTTTTCTATGCACCCTCCCATCAGTTATTTATAAACATTGATAAAAACACTCCTGTGCATTCTCCAGGTCAAACATTCTCATTCTCAGTGCTTTCAGCCTCTTCTCATATGTCAGACGCTACAATGCCTTTATCAATCTGTGGCCCTTCGCTGGACTTGGTCCAGTAAGTCCATATCTTTCTTGTACTGGGGAGCCCAGAACTGGACACAGCACTCCAGATGTGGCCTCATCCACACTAAATAGAGAAGAAAGATCACCTCCCTCCACCTGCTGGCAACATTCTTGTTATTGCAGCCCAGGAAACTCTTGGTCTTTGCTTCAAAGTCATATTGCTGGCTCTTGTTGAACTCATTGTCCACCAGGACCTCCAAGTCCTCTGCAAACCTGCTTTTTAGCTGGTCGTTCCCAGCACATACGAATGCATGGGGTTGTTCCTCCCCACGTGCAAGACTTTGCATTTGCCTTTGTGGACCTTCGTAAGGACCCATCACTGGGGATTTTCAGAAGTCCACTAAAACCCTGAGCAGCCTGGTCTGGGATAGAAGCTTGCACTGCTCTGAGCAATATTTGAGAACAGAGACGCTAGGGGCCATTTCCAACCAAAATAGTTTTGTGATTTTACAAATTATCATCACAGATGTGCCAAGGCTCCTGCATACTGGGAAGCTCCATTTTTTTTTGAATGTGAGAGTACATTAGATAAGACAGACCCCAGCTGAAAGAAAAGGAGTGCCATTTTTATTGATACAAAAAACACAGACTGCAGAGTTAGGCAATTCCTCTCTGCTCAGTCCTGGCAGCAATAGATCAAGAATGAGCTCAGTTTCCCCAATTTCACTCCAGCAACGTCCCCATCACCATCCAGATTCTTAACTTTCCTTCCTACTTCTTCTATCAGTTAGAGTTCATGAACTCCAACTTTACATACACTTTCAGCAATGACCTTTAAGTGCACAGTATTTATTTTTTAAAACAGCAATGGATGAGAAACATGTGCAAAGTAAAAGAATAATGCACAATGGACATTCAAGGTCCTATATCTGACATAAATGTCACATTCTGAAGCATCACTTGGAGGTGTACATGAGCTTACATTTGTGCACATAATTAGGGTAAGGTTGAGTGAACGCCTCGATATGAACTCAAGATGACCCAAAAATACTGACAACCATAACTATGACATGTAAATGTACTCAAATACTTATAAGTAGATTTGTTCCTTCTGACCAGGGAAGAAGCATAAGCTAGGAGGATGACAAATCTCCACAGTATAAGCAAGCTGAGCTGCTCTAGGCAGATGTCTATCAGTTCTACTCCATCCAAAAGAAAAAAAGAAGGCTTTTGGAGACATTGCTAAATATCACCAGCCATAAGCGCTGCACAGTGGGATTGCTGTAAAAGACTGTGACAAGGCTTAACCATGAGGAAGCTTAACTTCTGGTTTCTAGTCAAAAGCTGCTCATTTTGTAGCTGCAGCTGGCTGTTCCTGGACGAACAGTCCAGGTAGCCCACATCTGTCTAGTCACTTGCTTCAGTACCATGCACGTCCCTAGGAACACTGGTAAAAACAGTCTGGCCTGGCTTTCTTGGATTTTTAATTATTGACTATTTCTCTGCCTTTTTTTTTTTTTTTTGGTAGGGAGTTAATTTTCTTCTTTCTGAGTAATTTTGAAAAAAGGACAAAAAATTATACTGTCCCCGCACATGAACATTAGAGCAATGAGTGCATTCATTCCCAGAGAATAATATTCTTTTTAATATATATTCGAGTACCTACTTGCAAGAGCATAGGAATGAAATTCAGAGAAGCACAGTATCAACAAGTGTTCTCGCTACTAAAGCAAAACTGTACATGTGTATTGAAGACATAAAGTCAATGCATTGATTCTTATCCCAGTTTCTAGGTACTTAGCAGGTTTTTAACCTTCCTTGCCTAGATGATGTTATCTCAAATTCACATTACTTCTTCTGTGGCTGTCCAGTACAGTTCTTGGTAAAAGGACTGATTTATAAGCACCAAGAGCACAGAGGTAATACTGGTACTTCAAAAAGTGTTTCAACAAGAGCTGTCAGAGCTACTTAGAAATTTCTACGCAATAAATAGCACATTTTCCCTGAGAGCCAAAGATTCCCCATTTCTATGCTCATTCAACAAAATCCTGAAGGTTTTTCACCCAAGCAATACTGGTCCCCCAAGTTACATGTCTTGACAAAATCTCTTTTGAAGTGAAAAATTTGGTCTCAACTAAAACAATTAACAAAAAGATATGAAAAGATAACCTCGTCTGCCACTGCTGCTGTCTGAAGGTGCCCTCCAAAGTGCTCTGCAAAATTAAACACTTCCAGGGAAGGCTGTGATGATTCCTCATCGTATCAATTATTTCTATTAATTATGTCAGCGTCAGGGGTCTCAGTGAGATGGGGCTTTGTTACACTAGCTGCTGTAGCGTCCCTTGAGGAAGAGTCTGGTGCCAAAAGCTTGTAAACTATAAAAGAGTCAAGGACAGCAAGAAAGGGACAGTTATTCTTGTTTTATACTGGAAGACTTGAGGGGCAAAATGATTAAATAGCTTCCTCAAAGGGTCGCAAAGAAATCTATCTTCAAGCTGTGAACAGAGTCCAGACATCTTTGGTCCCTTCAGAGCACAGCTCCAGGCTATTAGTCCTTGATACTAATCTGGCAAAGCTTTTTTTAGAGTATTTTTGCTTAAGTCAGACAGAAAATTCCCGTTCTTATCTCCGCAGCACAGCCTGAAGCCTTCATACAGTATGTGGAAGTGTCCGACAACAGCGCTTCGGCCACAACACACAGACATTACAGCAGCCCTACTTACACACCAGTGCAGCCACATCTAAAAGCCTTCTGCAGAAAGGAATGGCAACCCACCCACCAACTGACTGTCTAAGTGTTCAGGAGGACGGGAATAGCAAAGGAAGCGTTTATAACTGATTCGGTGCTAATCCTGTCAGTAAATGTGAACTGCAGTGGAATTAATACCGGTAATTTTGTCTCATCTTTATAGTCATTGTTCTCAGGGCAGCCTGAAATTTGATCTTCTAAATCTGATCATAAATTGGCCACCGATTCATCCTTGCAAGTATTACTTATTTTTGTCACCCATTTTTTTCTTTTAATACAACATGGGATTTATCACATTTCACAGCTGCAAAATTTTACTGAAATTTGAGTTATAACAACCTATTTCCACAGAAACATACTAAAAACCTGATTCTTTTCTCCCTTATCAGAATGCTTTAAGTAACTATACCGAGGGCTTCTACAGAAGAATATCTAATTTATCCCCTAATGCAAATCCTGTCATTAATTTTCTAAGTCTACATTTTCTACATCTACTCAAAAGTGACATACACGCCCTACAGCAGACCGAAGGTCCACGTGGTATCAAAAGAACTGTGCTTGACCAAACATTAACATCTCACTTGAACAAATCCCAACATAAACATAATTAAAGCGTCCTTCTGTTTTAAACTAATTCCACAAGTAGTTCATATGTATTGTAACCCTCTCTACTCACATTAAATCAAGATACAAAACATGCAGGCAACATGTATTTCACAAACAGAAATGTCACGCTTGGGGATGAAACAATTTACTGCTGACAGCTAAAGAGCATAATTTCTCTCCCCAAAGTCATTAAACCTTCTCTACTAATGCTGCCATAACTGAATCCCGAAGACGTGCTTTGCTTTACAAGAGATACCCTCGGTAACAGAGAGGCATGCTCTGGGCTTTTAAAAACTTGTGGGTTTTTTTTAAGAATTATACCCTACTTTGGAGCTGCAAATCCCTCCCTTACAGAATTATATTAGGAATAATCCACTAAAGTCAATGGGGTCAAACCAGTGACCAGGTGACAAGAAAATGGAAGAGCAGAAGCACTCGGTATTATTTGTACTGCGAAACTGTTACGAGCTTGTCTCCGGCATGGAGAAGGCATAGCACATGGTAGAAAGCATTTCCCCAAAAGCTTACATTTCAAGTTGGGGTGATGACAAAAAGATGAATGATAAAATGGGAACTCAGAGACAGAACAGGCCAGTCTGACCCAATATGACATCAGACACTTAACTAGGAACATCGTCTTCTTTCCTTCTAGACTCATAGAATCATTTGGGTTGGCAGAGACCTCTAGGATCATCAAGTCCAACCATCAACCCAACACCTCCAGGCCTCTTAAACCATGCCCTGTAGTGCCACGTCTACATGTTTTTTCAACACCTCCAGGGATGGTGATTCAACCACCTCTCTGGGCAGCCTGTTCCAATCCCTGACAACCCTTCCTCTCAGTAAAGAAATTTTTCCTAATATCCAATCTAAACCTCCCCTAGCACAGCTTGAGGCCATTTCTTCTCATTCTGTCACTAGTAACTTGGGAGAAGAGACCAACACCCACCTCACTACAACCTCCTTACAGGCAGCTGCAGAGAGCGAGAAGGGCTCCCCTCAGCCCCCTCTTCTCCAGGCTAAACCCCCCCAGCTCCCTCAGCCGCCCCCCAGCACACTTGTGCTCCAGACCCTGCCCCAGCCCCGCTGCCCTTCTCTGGACACGCTCCGGCCCCTCAAGGCCCTTCTTGTCCCGAGGGGCCCAAACCTGAGCCCAGCATTCGAGGTGGGGCCTCCCCAGTGCCGAGCACAAGGGCCCCATCCCTGCCCGGCTCCTGCTGGCCACACCAGTGCTGACACAAGCCCGGGGGCTGGTGGCCTCCTTGGCCACCTGGGCACTGCTGCCTCATGCTCTGCCAGCAGTTCTAAGCAGCAATAGAGGTACTGGCAGCTCCTGAGGTCTAGTGTATCCCTCTGTTGACCGCACAGCCTCATTGAGGTCTCCAGCTTCGGTGCCTATGTCAGCTACCAGAAAATCAGGCCAAATAACTTCCCCACATGCATAAAAAGAAGTCACTAGCAGGATGACGGGAACCTCAGTCCAGGAGATTGAAAGCTGACTGCACTGCCGGATTCAAAGGGCTGTGGTCAGTGGCATGAAGGCCACGCGGAGGCCAGTCGCTAGTGCTGTATCCCAGGGGGTAGGTACCGGGGCCAACACTGTTTAATCTGTTCATTAGTGACTTACATGTTGAGACAGAGTCCACCATCAGCAAATTTGTAGACAATATGGAAGTGGGAGAGCGACTGATACACCAGGTGGCTGTTTGTGCTGCCAGTCAGAGGGCCCTCCACGAGCTGGAGAAATGGGCAGAGAGGAGTGTCATGAACTTCAGCCAAGGCAAATGCGAAGTCCTGCACTAGGGGAGGGAAAACGCCATGTCTCAGGATGGGCTGGGGACTGATCAGCTGGAAAGCAGCTTTGCAGAAACTGTGCTGGAGGTCCTGGGGGACACCAGCTTCAAAATGTGTCAGCAACGTGCCCTTCCTTGCAGGAAAGAAGGCAGGCAGCACCATGGGCTGCATTAGGAGGAGCATCACCAGGAGGTCAGGGAAGGCGATCCTTCCCCTTTACTCAGTGTTGGTGAGACACGTCTGAGTGCTGTGTCCAGCTCTCCCCAGCGTCTCCTGGGATCTACCCTGCTCCAGCTGCGCTCCACTGACGGTTGTCCTGGGTAGTTTTTCAGTCATTTATCCCTATAGTTAATTAAATTTTCATCAACACTTTTGTTCACTGTGCTGATGAGACTATCCCTTGGGACATGTCAAGAAGCCTAACCCAGGAAACCTCTCTCTTATCTAAAAAGGCCTTGCTCCCTCTCGGAAAAGGGCATACACTGTTGTGCATAAATGGCATTGAGAGAAAAATTTTATAGTGAAAGAAAATTGCTACAACTGTGATGAAACCTGATGTTTTGAAACATTAAAAATGTAATTTCAATAATTCATAAGTTCCAAGAAACAAGTTTTTATGTTTATGACAAAACTGATGGTAGTTATGCCTCACAAAAAGAAATAATTGATAGGATGAACTGGTTTTACGCCAAGCCATTGCTTTCAGTGGAGTGCTTGAAAATGAGATCCATTGAGACAAAAAAATCAAATCATTACACGGCAATGAAAGTGTACCTAAGTGGTTATTTACTATTAAAAACTTCAATACTAATAACAGAATGAAAACCTTAATTTCAGAATGAGAGAGGCTTGCTATACTCTCAAACAGCGTACCCCACCGCGGGCTCCCTCTGCCAATGCATGGGTTCACATGCTACTTTTTTGCACATGCTGGTAGGCTGGGATGCACATCAGGTTTCTGCAGGGAGAACAGCACTGGAAAGGGATGCTCAGCCCCAGCCTGGACAAAAGGGCAGCTACAGACTTCAGAACAACCCTCCCAGGACACTGTGGGAGATAACGGCCGACATCAGGAATCGCCCACCCTCTCCAAGGGCACAGCTCAGTCTTGGCACCATGTTCAGGTGTGTCACAACCCTCCCAAGCACACCCTCATGACAGGCACATCCCAAAGAAGAGCACAACCCGGGGAGACAAATGCTCCAGCCACAGAACCACCCAGGTCCCACGCCTGCCCCATAATGACGAGGGACAAGTGCAGTATGAAGGCTGTTTATTTTGAATGCAAGGCACCGTTTGAGGTGACTGATTCTTCTTCCCCGCTTCCCCTGCATAGGGATGCATTCACACCCCAGTTAGTGTGAAAAACAACAATCTTGCTCACCCTCGCACTGTCACTTGGGGTGAACAGTTATATTTCTGAAGCCTCCCATGGCCTGCGCAGCCTCCCACAGACTCTGCATGGTGCAGAGCACCAATGGGTTTGGGGGAAACAGACAAACATCACCCAAGTGACAAAACTATCCTCAGCTTGGCTGAGAGAAGAGCACTGTGGAAGGGGGCAGACAATCCCTGTGCTAGGGCAGGATGGCAAGTGGAGGGAGAAAGAGACCAACAGGCTGTCTTTGATAGCATGTGGTCCTTGCAGCTACTTAACAGGGTTGAAGAGCATCTTTCCGCATCCTGCCCAAGCCCCAGGGAAAGCGAGAGTGCAGCATCCGTTCCGCTTTCCTCCAGCAAGCTGCATGTTAGAAGAAACAAAATTTCACCGATTTTTCTTTCTGCACCTGCCTTTTCCTCTTTGTTCCCACTGAAAAGTCATAGGAAGGGCAAGGGAGCATAATCCACAGTAAGACTTTCTCATGCAGGCCTGAGAACTGTTCTATTAATGAACCCTAATCTTAAAATTTCTAGTCCACTATCACATATCACAGTTTGAAAGAGTGATAAAGAAGTGCAGGTTTCAAGGAGAGAGAATTTGTATTTAAGTTAGTGCATCCAAGGCTGGTTTATTCTTGCTTTTATTTATTCTTTTGAATTCACTTGCTTCCACCTCCTCCAGCTCCCATTGCGATCACCGTGCTCAGCTGTCAGCTCCATGGGGCAGGCAGCCTTGAATCTGGGCAGTTCTCACACCAAATAACAACACATCGAGAATGAGAACATGGTTCCTGAGGCATCAACTGTTTTCTGTGTCAGCCCCTCCTGGAGCTTCTCACCAGGGCAGAGATTGGAAACTCTCTGTCATCCCAGTCCCAATTATTATGAAAGAGTCGCAAAGAGAGGAAGGCCAATTCTGATAACTGACTCAGGGAAGCAGAAAAATTAGCTGCTCTGAGTGATTTATCGTCTCAGACCACTACTGTAATCATTTCCAAATTCAATTACAGCTAATTACAAATAATCCTCTCTTCTGAGTTGATCGCTCACAGTTCCAAGTTACAGTTAAATCCTGCTGTAACAATGACCATAAAAACCAACACTCTAAGGAAATTTGCAAGGTTTGCTACTGATGTAACGCTAGGGTTGTACCATAATACACTTAGCGGGTAGCCCTCTGGTGCACTGGTTGGTTTGGAGTAAAGCAAGACTGGATTACAGTCCCAAGTATCCTAATGTCTCTCCTTTTGTCTCACCTGTCCCCCCATTTGACATCGGATTGCCTGGGAGAAGCAGTGCGTGAGAAAATGCTGTTGCACTTCACACACAGCTTCACTTGGAATCACATTATCTCATTTGTAAAGGAGTGGTGTTCTGGCTCCTGTCCGCCGATTTTTTGGTCTAGCACAAGCAGACATATTATTATTAGTACACACTTCGTCTGAGGTCAAGTTCTGGTGACCAGCTCCAGCATTTGTTCTGGATATAAACGCTCTGTAGAGTCAGCAAGCTTCCTCTGACATTTGGGATGCATATAAAGCTGCTTGTTAGAATAACAATAGTAAAAAGAGAGGTAGTAACTTGGAGCCATAGGCTCACTTCTGGAAAGGGTTTTAAAAGCGAAGCATCTCTTTTCCTCACAGAGCATTCAGGAGGATTACATCTCATCCAATTGTCAGGGGTTAGACATTCGTATTTTTCCACCAATCACTGTAAAACAAAGGCTCGGGAAGCAGCTATGAGACATAAAGCACCTTCCTCTGCTTACTGCCTTATAGCAATAAGTGCTTAACTCCTGGGACTCTCTGTTAGCAATTCTTTTATTGTGTTACCTGGATAATAAACCAACTGGTTACACAGATTTTACCGACAAGATCAAGTACAGGATTTGCAGTAGCAGAGCAAAGTTGCTGTTTGCTTTCAAACTGCCAAGGTCAACAAAAGCTAGAACACCAGTCACAGAAAATAGGAAGTCACACAGGAAGGATGTGGTTCAGGAGGGAAAAAATTTTTCTGGTGTTTTCACTCTCAACCAAAGCAAGACTTGCCAATCATTGACCCTATTACAATTTTTGAAAATGGATGTTTCACCACACAGGCTTCAGGACAGAGGCCGGTGATAATTTTCAGAGTGTATCAGACTATCTGTGTTCATCAGGGCACACAAATGCAGGTCAGAAATATGATTTGCCTAGGAGGATTCACTGCTCTCTGATACATTGCCTCTTGACAGGACCAGAATACGATACTTTGAGGAAAATAATATCTGACTAGAGGTCCAATTCAAGAATATAACGCTTCATGGGGGAGGAAATTTCACAGAATCACAGAATGGTGGGGGCTGAAAGGGACCTCTGGAGAGCATCTCGTCCAACCCCCCTGCTTGAGCAGGCACACCCAGAGCAGGGGCACAATTTCCTCTGGCTCTTGCAAAGAACAGTTAAGCCATGTTGCACATGACGTAATTATCAACATTTTTACTACAGACAATCATAGAGTCATAGAATGGTTTGGGTTGGAAGGGACCGTTAGAGCCCATCCAGTCCAACCCCCCTGCGGTGAGCAGAGACATCTTCAACTAGATCAGGTTGCTCAGAGCCCCATCTAATTACCTTTTCTGTCTTAATTACTATTACAATATGCTTGACAAACCATCACTCAACAGCTTACAATCACAGGCTTTGACCACATTATTTCATTCATTAGATTATAAAAGCAGCCAAAGAAAGCTGCAACACAGATGCTGGTTTCTGTCTAGCTACAGTCCTCTAAGCTCACACAGCTGACTGTATGGGGAGGCCTATTTACTCATTGTAAATGAATTGCCCTTCAATTAGGCTGCACTGCATCTTTTTGGCACATTTCTGCAACAGCTGAGAAACTGCAAGTATTAGTCCCTGGGTAGATGGTGCTCTCTCAAGGTTTTTTGGGGTTTTTTTTGCGTTTTGAGGATGGGAAGACAAAGTTACTGCGCAATCTCAACATGCTGTGTCTTCAGAGCAAAATTCGTCCCAAAAGAGAAACAGAAGAAAATTGCAGGCAGGGAGTCATAAGAAGCCTTTCTACATCTTCTGTTCAGGTTGCCCTGCTCCAAGCAAGGCTCAGCTCTGACCCAAGCTCTTCTGCTGTTGGGGCATTCGTAGCATTCCTCTCTCGCACAGGCTCTCTAAGCTAGTAATGGGGCTGACCTCCCACACCAGCACTGGGGAGAGCAATTGATGTGGGCTAGGTCCTTGTCACTGACTTTCACAGAACTTGTAGGAATGCTAGGATTTCAGATTTCTTTCCAGCATTGAGTTCCAAATATTGTAACCCTGTTAAGGATCTTAAGGATTTACAGATAGGAAACTGAAAAAAAAACCCAACCCATTAACAAAAAATCACCTTTCCCAAATTACACACAAAATATTGTTGTATAAATTATAGACTAGACTAGACTAGTCTAGACTAGACTAGAACAGAACAGAACCGAACAGGACTATGTCGGCTGGAAGGGACCTGCAATGATCATCTAGTCCAACTGCCTGACCAATTCAGGGCTGACCGAGTCAAAGCATGTTATTAAGGGCGTTGTCCAAATGCCTCTTAAACATTGACAGCCTTGGGGCATCAACCACCTCTCCAGAAAGCCTGTTCCAGTGTCTGACCAACCCCTCTGTAAAGAATTGCTCCCTAATGTCCAGTCTAAGCATGCCCTGGTGCAGCTTTGAACCATAAATTGCTACTTTATCACTAAAAGAATTATAATTCTGTCACAACACTTGACAGTTTCTGGCACATATGGTCAGATGAGCTCTTCTCCTGGAATCATACTCATATATCCATCCTCCAGCTACTGTCAGTTTATTGTGATGAAAAAAGCAATGAAAAGAAATGCAGTCAATGCTGCTGCAATACAAAAAGCATCACAAGTTGAGCTTGATCCAGAAATATCATAATTCTGGAGTGCAGTGAAAGAGAAGACGGTACCTGGCTGCATCTTGCCTACGAAGTATATATAGTCATCTTACTGAGAGCCCGAGCAGTGGTGAGGTAAGGTAATCCAGAGAAGGACAGGGGATCAGAATTCTGCAACGTATTAAGGTCTGGCCACATTTAAACCTTTCACCAGGTTCCCGATATTACAAAATATTTTCACGTCTCAGAGAACAACCTCAGCTAACACCTGATATGTGACGTAGGAAACAAAAAGAAAGAAAAATGCCCACCCTTCCTGTCATAGCTTGTTACACCTCTCTACTGTCTTCATCCCAGAAATTGGTCACCGGGTAGTTTTACCTTTCCTTCTTTTTGCATCATTCCACCAGGAAGGAAAGCGCAGAATAAAGCCTGCCAGTTACACGGAGGTAATGCCGTTAGGGACAGATGAGACTGGGAGGTCTCAAGCCTGCATCAGCCCATGGCTATGACATAACTATCATATATATAGATGATGCAACAGCCTGCAGGCCACAGCATCCAAGCCAACCTAGCCGTGAGCAGTTCAGAAGGTGAGAAGCTAACGGAACAACTCATAAGAAGTTATTATCTGCTGACATCTTTCAAAGGAGGTGAGAAACCCAGAACAACGGTCAATGAACAGACTGGCGTCTCCAAGTAGTTCACCCAGGTCCTGTAATGCTGGAGGCAGAAGAGGTGGGATATCTGCTGCCATATGTCATTAATTTATAGTTGATTAATTCCCATTGCTGGATGTAGTAACTTTTGTTGTTCAAAACAGTAACTAGTATGAGGATGTTCTTTCACTGGACCAGCAGGTTCTTACCAGCAACCCAACAGTGAGATGAATCAGCACTCTCTCAGGACACACCAGTGAGAAAGTTGTTGAACTCAGGCTTATACAAATGTTCTTTTGTAGTAATCACCTTGTTAAAAAGTCTTTCTCTTCTGATTTATGGAGCTTTATTACATGCCCAGAGGCATGTGTCTGATGTCACCATTTATGACATTCCTTGATGATTTACGACATTCCTTAACGAGTGTATCCAATTTTGGATAGAGGGGTCATTTCATTATATATTGCATCTCAGAAATAGCTGCTTCTTCCACTCTCTGCCCAACTTCAAAGCATCATGGAAAGCTTCCTTCTTTCCTCCCAGAAGATATTTTCATAGCAGAAAAAGCCCTGTAAAATTAAATCACAAAATAATTCCATTCTTTGTTCCAAACTGTATTTAAGTATGGTATAAATTGAATAGTATCAGAAACAGGTAACTACTTCCTTTTCAATTCATGGAAGAGTAATATCTATACAGACATAATTTTCCTACTTGTTTTTTTTCCCATGCTGCTCCTTCTAAAGAAACACACTGTTAACTGCAAAAGAGATCATAAAATTACAGAATGTCCTGAGCTGGGAGGGACCCACATGGATCATCAAGTCCAACTCCTGTCCCTGCCCAGGACACCCCAAATTCACACCGTGTCTCTGAGGGCCTTGTCCAAGTGCTTCTGGAATATGGCCAGGCTGGTGCCGTGATGCCTCCCTGGGGAGCCTGTTCCAGGGCCCCACCACCCATTGGGGGAAGGACCTATCCCTAATGCCCAGCCTAACCTTCCCCTGGCACATCTCCCTGCCATCCCCTCGGGGCCTGGCGTTGGGCACCAGAGAGCAGAGACCAGCCCTGCCCCTCCTCCTGCCCTCGGGAGGGAGCTGCAGAGCGCCATGAGGCTGCCCTCGGCCTCCTCTGCTCCAGCTGAACAAACCCAGGGACTCCAGCCGCTCCTCGTACGGTTTCCCCTCTAAACCCTTCCCCAGCCCCGTGGCCTCCTCGGGACACTCTCCCGTAGCTTTATACCCTCAATGTCCTGCGGTGCCCAACGCTGCCCACAGCACTCGGGGTGAGGCCGCCCCAGCGTGGAGCAGAGCAGGACAATCCCCCCCTCGCCCGGCTGCGATGCAGGGCTCGATGCCCCCCAGGGCACGGCTGGCCCCCTCGGCTGCCAGGGCACGCTGGGGGCTCGTGTTCAGCCTGCCGTCGGCCAGAATCCTCAATTCACTTTCCAGTAAACATACATGTCACCTTCATTGCTCTACTGATTGGGCTGTAAACTACAAGAGTTTAGAGTCGGATTGGTTTCTGAGATGAATTGTTAGAACAGAGATTCACTTGTAAACAGGGAAATTTAACAAATGTTTCTTAATAAATACTTGTTAAAAACCTCCTGTCACTGGTCTGTTCACATGCTACAAGTCATTGATTATGGACGCATCATAATGGCAGTTCATCTGAAGAGTTTCTACAGTGACACAAATCAGCTTTAATTAAAAGATGATATGAAAAATCACTTGTGGAGGTATGAATTTGTTAATAAAACAGTTATAAATTACATGGTGGATTTAATTGGAAAGAAAGTGCTTTATCACACTTAATTCAGTTCTTCTATTTATTTTCACACAGAATGCCTACACTTAAAGCGTTTTAAGTATACCTCTGTTAAAAAGATTTATGGAAAGAGAAGCCTCAGTCTGTGATTCAGTAGTGTCATTCAGGCAATATGGGGTGATTTAAAGGTCTTAAAGTAGCACTGAGGAAGAACATCTAAAATAGTGTATTTTGTAGGATTGCAATTTTAGCAAAAGCATAGAATTTATACAAAGCAAGTCTTCTGTTAAATATTTCCACTTTAATAAGTTTGAATACATCAAAAGGTGTCATTTTGGGTGGGGTTTTACTCTTTTTGATCCTGTTGCTACTTCTACGGTGCTAAATGTACATACACCAGGGAGCAACCCCAGGCTCTCAGAGAAGCCCCTGCCAAATGGGCGCATTCACTTCAGGAGCATTTGACTCAAGTGTGTGGCGCTGCTGGGGCTGTTAGACAATTCCTGTTGTAGCGAACATCTTTTCCCCACTCAAAATATTGATGGTAACTGACTATGCAGCAGCCGGCCAGATGTTTTTAAGAATGTAAACTGGAGGACACATGATGCAAGGTTGAGAACACAGAGCTTGCTGGGGCAGCACTGGAGGACAGGAGGAGCTCAGGCCTGTCTCTACTGATCATGGAGATCCTGGAATGAACCAAACTCAAGCTTCACTCCAGAATGAGGTGATTTTTGACTCCTATAAAGGGCCTGGGAATTAACTAACTTGGTAAGTCACAGACCCTAGAAAGCAAGGAGCTAAGTTAATCGACAGTGGAGCTATGTCTTAGATTAGTACAGCAGAGTCTGTATTCATCTGTTTTCCAAGAAAGTAAATTAGCCCATCAGGGACCGAATGGCTTGTTGTCACTGGAAGGATCCATGGTTTCTAAAACACATAGAACACCTACTTTCTGCAAATCAGTCCCCTCAGCATAACCGGGCATCTAGGGTCTGTCATTTTGTCATCCATGGTTTTCATATTGAATGCGATTTTTTTCAGTTCATTCTATTTTGAGACTGATACCCCAAAAATATTCATGAGAAAGTATGCAGTTGAATTAATGTGGGTAAATAAACCTTTACATGTTTGGGATGGATTGTTTTTGTGCTTGGTTTCTATTGCCATAGCAATCTGCAGTGGGATGGTTGGTACTGAAAAAACACTGGTTCAGTAAGGGAACTGCAACAGCAAGCAGTATTAAAGGAGCAGCAATGTCAGGATCTTAATGTCTAGACATATCAGCACCCTGTATCAGAGCAATAGCAAGAACTAAATCGGAATGGTTAAATCAAAGCTGTTAACTTCTGCTTGTCTCCTCGCCTTTTCCCACAAAGAGAGGGCTCTGCTAGTGTTCCTCAACTGTCCTCATCTTCCAGAGCCAGGACTGAACAAAGCTCAGGTTCTCTTGCTTCCACAGTCTTGAAAATTGCAGGAGTTGTTAGACCAGGCCAAAAAAAGACCTGTATTGGACAGTCACAGTAGGAAGGAAAAAAAAACCAAACACCAACCAACATACGACTCTCGTTTACAGAAGGCTGTCACTTTGAATTCACTGGTAAATAGTAAAAAATATGGTACAAACAGATACTGCAGACCTTTTTATCTCTAAGTGTTTTGTCACTGTAAATGCTACCAATCACTACTTCAACATAAAGACAATCTCTTCTTTGAGTAAGACAGGAGACCTGCTGTTAATCTTACTTCTGTAACAAGCTTACATCCTTCCTTTAACCTCCAGTGGAATATCCTATTTGTTTAACTGTTTGGTCTGACTGAAGTTTGCTAAGTAAATTCAAATGAGACCCAAGAAGGAGTAATTTTATTGAACTTCACTCCTCTTAAGGTGGACAATAAGTTCCAGCTGCTCGGTTTGTACGGTGAACCTGACTATTGGGTCCCAGCTGTTTTCTAGACTTCCGTTACCAGTAAAAGGAGAGACGGGCACCTCCGAGAGGTGACCTATGCCACTTGTTAGAGATACTTCTCTGAAATAGATGGCACTAATCACTCATAAATGCCACCTTCCTCATGCACTGGTAAGGCAACCTAGCTCAGCCACACAGAAGGTTCAGCACCTCGTTCAAAGACAGATGATCCCCGTTACAGGAAGAAATCCATCCAGCTCCTTAAGTTATCTGATGTATTGTGGTGTCCTCAATCCATTGCATTCACTTTGCAGAGAAATTGCAGCACTTGCTTTCAGGGTAGAAGCTCTTAGAATAAAAGCCCTCTTACTTTGAAAGGCATCTGTGTTTTGGTGCAGATTTAGTGGATGTGCAGAAAAGCCCATTATTAGCTCTCCCACCCTCTCCTTTGCGCACACAACATGAAAAAGTGCCTCTGAAGTAAATAAATAGAATAAAATTATAACAACACTGACTCAAAGCTAAAAACTCCTGGCTACATGTAGGGAGTGACTGGGACTTCTCACTTGCACATCATGTTTCCCAGGAAGGGTCAGAGAGGCCAAAAACCTGCTGCTTGATTTACAACTGCCATTACAACATTGTACAGTTGGGAGGAGAGTCAGAAAAATGCTTGAGCGGAGTGCAACAACGGCAAGAGACATATTTCCTATAATTTTGTAAATAGGAGCTTCTTCTAGAGCACCCTAGCAATTTAATAGTCCAAAAGTGCCACCAGTCAACATAAGAGAGGACAGAATGCCTTGCACTAGCTACTGTAGATCAAATTCCTCTCAGGGCCGATGCTGCCGGAATGAGCAAAGTTGTTTTGAATGACTGGAAGTAGAGGAAAAAAAAATAAAAAAGAGCCTGATTTAAATGGAACTCAGGCCTTTTAATAATTTTTCTGGAGCCCCTTACTTGTGTCCCCCACAGTAGTCCTTCACCTCCTCCATCTCCTCCTCTGTGTACCAGGGGGCTCATCTTCATGCATCTCCACAGTTCCTCTGTGCTGCTTCCCAGGAGCTGGCTTGTCCAGATGCTCAACCGGCTCTTCCCCAGTGACCGGCTGCACTTTAGATAGTGCACTTCTCAGCTGTTATTCAAACACATTCAGCAAAACTTTCCTTTTCAAGACATGATTTAGATCAAGTAATCTTTGTTTTCAGAAGTGCTGCATCATAACATTGGGCAATTACTCTTGGAAATCTGTCAGGGCTCTAAGTAATTATCTAATTTAGAACATTTAAAATAAAAGGCAGGAAAATTCCACTCTCTCGTATGTGTTGCTTAGAGGAATTAGCCTGGGAATGTGGGCATGCTGATGAAGTCTATTCTATTGGGTGAGTTGAGTCAGCAGTCAAAAATCCCTGAAAATATGGTCATCTTAAAATGAGCCTTCCTTTGGCTGCATTCATCCTCCTTTTCTCTTCCAAATGCACCAAATAAGAAAGGTTACTGCAAAGACTCTTAATTTCTGCCTTCAGCTATCTAGTGGAAGATTATAGGGAAGACAAATCCAGACTGTCCTCAGAGGTGCATGCTGAAAGGACAAGAGGCAAGACACAAGCTGCAGCAAGCGGAATTTTGGGAGGACATAAAGGAACACCTTTTTTCAACATGAGATTGGTGTAGCACTGGGACAGGTGCCTGGAGTGTTTGTGGAATCTCTGTCCTTGGGGATTTTCAGCACTCAGCTGATGAAAACCTTAAGCCACAAGATCTGACTTGGAAGTGAATCCTGCTTGGGACAGAGGTTGGACTAGAGGCCTCAAGAGATCCCGTCCAGCCTAAAGGGTTCTATAATTCTAACAAGCACAGACACAGTTCTGTAATTCTGTATTTCTAACAGCCTTGTCAAGTAGAGGCAAGGTTGACTCAAGCAAGGTTGCTTCCCCCTGTCAAGCTGAAACCGCGTGAACACGATCTCTAGTGCTGGGATCATAGAAGTTCCTTCAGCATCAAGTGGGTGTAACTGAGGTGAAGCTAATGTTGAATCACAATTTATTAAAAACCTGGGTAGAGCAGCTCTCCACTGACATTTTAGGCTTAAAGGCATTGTCCTCTTAAATTGCTAGAAATGTGGAAGAATGACTTTAAAAAGCTTTAAAACAAATTATGCATGCAAAAACATTCTCGTTTCTCGCCCCCCCGACAGTGTTGTATCACTGAGACAGGACAACACCTGGGCTCAAATCTCGCTGCGAATACAGCATCTGACATCACCGAGAGCTTGTCTTCAACAGCGAAGCCTGCGGTTGCAGGAAGGCTGCTTTCCCTCCCAATCTATCATGGAAGCACCATGCCTAGCTCCACACTAGCATCCACACATATTTCAAAATGTCCTCATTTTTCACGAAGCAGATGTACTGTTTCCCAGCCAGCTCAACTTGAGAGAGTCCCTATACCTCCCTCCATCTGCTCCCCAGGCCTACGCAGGCAACAAACTGTGCAACCTTGTAACGATGATCTTGGCTTTGTGCCTCCACAAAAAAAAAAAAAAAAGTCCTCCACTTCAGCTAGTTTTAGTATCTATAATTAGCTTCTATCAAAAAACATGAACATAAGACCGTAGATATTTTTTATAAAGTTTGAGTGATCCTAAAGAGAGCACAGAAATATTTCAGAGCCACAAATGTTTCAAAGCTACCTTATGGACGTTTGTAATTTATAACAAGCCTCTAATATTGAAGGCATGCCTTCAGTAAGAACGAAAACAGAATGATAAATGTTTGCTAGGGCTGTTGGAAAGGCAGGATACAATTTCCATTGGAATTTTACCTTTCCCTTCCTCCAGTGAAAAATTTTAATGTTTCTCCAGAACAGCAAATTCCAATACCTTTGATGGCTGGACAGACTCCAAGGTCTTCATTCAAATTAGATGAAGCAGGAACAGCCTTCAGGCACAAAATATTTTAAAACCAAATTTTAAATACCTCTGAATTTTGAAAGAGATGCAAGATTCAGGGTCTCTCTGTTACAGGAGGGAAGAACAAAACTGACATAGGAATCAAAATACAAGTTTGATACTATAGAAGATGAGCACTCCTAACATCTGAAAGTTTTAATTGTAGGTTAACTGTAAAATACAGACTGTCTAAAGTGGAAAGATTTGGCCTTACCTTTTCTACAGAATCTCAGTTAAAAATCATTTTTACGTCCCCCACCTTCTCCTGAATTTCACTGTGCCTAATTTCAACTGAATGTTCTTGTTGTAATCAATTATTTAATCCCTACTCCACTTCCCAATCCAAGCCAATGTCTATGAAGGTTGTCACTAAACAATCCTGTAACACAAACAAAACCTCCCCACGCATGTGGATGAATGCTGGGGGAAGCAGAGGCTCTAACAATTAGACATTGTTGTTAACCAACATAACACTAATGAGAGCAGTTGTTCAAAAAAGGAACAGTATTGTTAGAGGGAAACAAACGCCCTGAAAAACAGAGCAATCAAAAGAACTGACATTCAAAGATATGATAGCAACAACTGTAACCTTATAGCCTCTTACCCATGGTGGAGTAAATAGATAATTGCTCATGCATAAACATAAGAAAGGCTTAGGTCTCAGTAAATGAAGGACTAAACTTTGAGAACATCCACAAATAATAGGAGAAAATAAAAAGACTATAGACACCTCTTTGGAAGCAAGTATGCAGTGTTATGCTCTGACCTCCTGCACTTACAGCCCACTTCTGCCAAGCCTCTGTTGCTGAAAGCTGAAGACCCACTACACTTTCTTCCTCAGTCTGACTTAAAACATGAAGAAAGTAAGTGGTAAAATGGTAACATCCAAACTAATCGTCTCTCCTGAGGCTCGCTTGTGCAGCAAAACCTGTGTGACCCAGGCTGATGAATGTGAGATGCACACGGGCTGTAACTTACTTCTCCGACTCAAAATGCTTGCCATTCAGGGACTTTACTAAACTCACTCCTTACTCAGTTTCTCTGAATCTTTGTTTTTAAACTCTTTTAAGCACAGACAGATTTCCCCACCATCAGAACTGCTGTAAGTAGATGACAGAATCTGATCAAAGGGAGGTCTGCTGGGTGCCATTAAAAGTATATTTAAGAATAGAAGTAAGGTTTTGCCAGACCTGTCTGCTGCAGATTTTCCTGCACCTTCTTTTGAAATATCCAGTATGGCCTGGATAGATCTAGTCTAGCAAACATCATGATTTATCCTGTTGGTACTCCAAACTACGGAATTATTTTGAAAAGTTGGACTCTAAACCCTGCAGTAGGGTCCGGATCAGTTAATCCAATTCCGAGTCGAACATACTTAACAAGACCGTTTGGGAACTTGCCATAATGCATGGTTGCAGCGCAAACACACAGTACAGATGCCTTGTATTCGATGGTAACAACGCTGAGGGCTGAAAAAATGGCCAGGACAGCAGCCCCAGAAACCATATGATTGTTCTTAACATATGGACACACGTGACTCTAAGTAAACGTCTGCAATCTTACGGGTAACTTCAGCCTTATTTTTCAATCGGAACATTAACCATTTTCAACTGTGTAGTGTCCGCAGATCTCAATAAACTTAATTTTTCACACAGTCTGGGTGCAAAACCCAAGCAAATTTCTAAGCTGCTGGACTGGAAGCGATTCATATTACAGTGTAACAAATGCAACTAGGCTTGAATTCCTACAGGAGCTTGGGACAGACATCCTTTTACATTGGCCCTCAGCAAATACCCAAACATTCCTTTTTTAGCAGAAATACAAGAAATTAGTTTCAGGATCTCATGGGTGCATATTTGAGGCTCCAAAGACTGTATCTGTACATACACAAGTATGTTATTCATGCCAGAACTGCTCATCCAATCAAGGAACGGAAATGCTGCTACTGTTTGTGGTTCATTTACCCAAATGCTCCTGAATACCACAACGGAAATTTAGAATAGTTGGGACCACTATGACAGTGAAAATATTCAAAAAATGCATGACAAAAATTCTAACATTACACTAAAAATCCTGTGCTGCTCTCAGAGGGGAAAAAGAAAAAGAAAAAAGCCTGTGTTAAATGTGTTCCAAAACACCTGGAACTGTTACCAGCAAAAAAATTCAAGTTTTTGGATAAGAAGTGGATGGGGAACTGTAAAAAATAGGTTTGCTAATTCATTATTGAGAATATTATTTGAGTCTTATATTAAATTACATTTCAACTTAAATTAGCAAAAAAAAATTGCTACAATATGGAGTAAAAGGCAATATTTTGTTTAAAGTTTCTCTTTTATTTATGGTTAGGAGAACAGGAGGCTCAGCTCTCCAAACAAAAAGAGACCATGAATCATGAGCTCGCCCTAGTGTTTTAAGGAAAGATTGCACTGAGGAACTAAAAATCCTTCATGTTATACTTAGCATTTTCGTAAATCATTTTACCTGTCTGCCTTTTCTGTAATAAAGCCAAAAATTACCTGCCTAAACTCTGATATCTTTTGTTAGTATTTAACAAATGCTTATTCACCTGGACTTCCCGTTTTACAACAAACTGAATGTACTCAACTACTTTGATGTGCATTTTGAAGTCAGTTAATCAATTAAGGTCAAGGCAGTAAATTACTATTTATTTTGCACACTATAAGCATCGCAGCATTTATCATGGAGAATCCCTAGTAAATTAGTAGGTAAGATTTCACTCTATAGCTTCAGCATAAGACACAAGACAGAAGAAAGGAGAGGGGGGAAAAAAGCAATAGCTAAAAATCTGAAGCATTTCATATGGGATTTATAAGAAATTCCCAATTCATTCATGACCTGGTTTTCAAAAAATAGGCCATTTACATAAATGCAGTCTGCAGGCAGCTACATGCTGTCTTTCTAATTTTGCCTCCTCTCCCTGCCTTTTTTATTTTCAAATCCCAATCAAACAATACATTTCAAACATACAGTTTGATACCATTAACGATGATACACTCCAGCTTAGAGGAAAAGAAAACCAGCACAGGGCTTTTGCAAAGCAATACCTATCACCCGTAAATTGGCAAAGCGACCCTCTCCAGAAGGAGAAGAACAGAAGGACAGAAAGTATCATGAGGAGTGGGGTGGCACACACTTCAATTTCAACCGAAGCGTGCAGTGGGCTGCAAACTGTGGGAGAAAAGGAAAGGAAGGAGATGTCAAGCCTTTGAAAACTACAGAACAAGCCTTTGAAATTACAGTAGGAAAAGTTTTTCAAGGACAGATGCAAAACCTTCTGCAGTTTCCTCAGTGCCGAGAAAAAAAACCAGCAAGTATGCCCTGCCCACAGCAGGTGAATTCCTTAATAGTTGGAAGCTGGTTGCACATTTCAGGGGAAGAAAAGTGTGTTTTGCAGCATGCAGAGCATTGCTCTCAAACGGCCACTCCGCAGACATGGCGGGGAAACACTGTAATTTCCCTGAGACAGAAATGTGCTCCAAAGACATGTGGCTATTCAAGATATTTTCCCTTAGAAAAAGGCGCAACAGGATGACACCAAGATGAAAACTGCTTGACTGTGCCAATGCGTCAGTGTAACTGTGTACGAAAGAAACAGAACAGCAATAATTTGGTATGAGATGGTGGTGATCAATTCATACCTGAAGTCAAAAAAACACTGCAAATACACAGCAGGAGGAAAAGCTGGAGACGGGCTGAGAAATTTGAGGGCAAAACTAATGGAAGTAGAGCACTTCTGTGTATTCTTAACAGCTTTAAAGGTGTCTGAAAGGATGCTAAGGCAGCGCCTTCTGGTTGCTCCATCTTCTTCTTAACCCCTTCCTAAAATCCCCTCCCAAATTATAAAAAAAACCCCAAAGGGATCTCAATCTCAAATCAAAATCTCTTATTTCTATCTCAGAACAACTGGATTCTGCAAGAACTGACTGCTTGAGGGTCAAGGTTTTAGAGGGGAGAGATAAGAGCAAGGCTAGTCTGGTGAGGAAGTGCTACAGAATCCATAAAAGCAAGGAAAAGCATGACAGAGTCAAGGCAACAAGTTATTTTGCTGACAATAATATGCACAGAAAAATGAAACATCTCCTGTATTCTTTTGATTCATATTCTTGCGTTAAACATGTTGTATCTGAAAGGAAAAAAAAAATCTTGAAAAAGGATGTTTAAAAACTGACTTTACAGTCAGAGCATGTATTTTGTTCCTGTAATTTTATTCTGCATTTCGTTTACATCTCAATCTATGTGCCAAAGCATATTATTGTTTACTACTGGTCTTAAGTTAATTATTTTCCTGACAACAATGCCAATTCCTATTTAAATAACAAAATATACTCTTGATTTTCCACACAGTCATATTGCTGTTACTAGAAATTATTCAGAAGGGGTGAAATCTTCCCACAAAGCTTACCAGTTTCTCTGGATCTTTGAGAGGCAGAACATTGTAGAAAAAAAATTATGGGAGCCACCGAACTTACAGTGCTTCTGTTAAGGTCTGCAAGTTGATGACTGGGCAGTGGCTTGAGGTTTATTTAACTGAACAGACCATGAAAAACTACTGGACACAACATTAGAAACTGCTGAATGTAAATAAGAGAGTGAAAAGCTGAAGAAAATTCTACACAGCACTGTGAACGATGGCTGGATTTCACACATCATGAAGGAGGAGTTAGGTGAGAGATGGCCAAACTCCAGAGGTAATCAGAGGCACCATTTGGGGACCAGCATCTTCGAAGACCAACAGGACCCAGGTAATGTCATAGCACATAAGGCCCAGATGACCTAGGTAATAGTATCAGAAATACCAAATCTGGATGCAGATTTGGTAAATCCATGGCCAATGGGGTAAAGGTAATTAAGGATGGGTTGTTCATTTAGGAAGACATAGGATTGGAGAAAGAAGAAATCAAAGTGCATGGGGAAAGGAAAAGCATGGCAAAACAGAGAGAAGGGGGAATAAATGGGGTTAGCCATGTATAAGCAGCTCAGTATCCTTATCTGACTGACCCTGTGCCCGACCAACACAGCCTACCCCATCTCCTTGTTAAATCGTAATCTTAACTATTTTGTGTGAGATGTCACTCTGTTCTTTGTGTCTGAGGGTGATCTACGTGTCAGCAACTGAGGAGCAAACTGTCAGCCACAGGGGTCTTGGAGAGAGCAATTGGAGGCACTGGAGCTGTGGGTGCTTCACCGGGGAACATCAGTTCTGTGTCCATGTTTAGTGAGATTTGCTAACAAACTGCAAGCTGGACTAGCTGGTGAGTAGAAGATCCACATCTGGTAAAGCTCAAGGTCTCAGCTGACAACTTGTTAAAGTCCTTGGGCAGAGCCTATGAGAGTATTTGAGAGATCTGCCAAGATGGTGTCCTTGTGAGTCTAGAAAGGCAAGGCTGCCTTTTCACTAATGAACTTCAATCCAGGTGTGATGCAGAAGGGTAAAAGCACTGGGCCATCTATGTTCATGTTTGTATGAGCGCTGTTGGTGTTCCTGTGGGTGCTGTTAGGAGCTCACATATGCTGTCTTAGGGTACCTTAAGATGCTCTGCGCTTATCACCTTCTATAAGCCGCCCTCTTCCGCTGCTATTCTTCTCTAGATGGAATCCTAGAAGAGAAAATCCGTTATGAACACCTAGAATCACAGAACAGAATCATAGAATCATTAAGGTTGGGAAAGACGTCTAGGACCAAGTCCAACCAGCAAGCCAAAATTATCACGTCTCCTAAACCATGCCCTGAAGTGCCATGTCTACACGTCTTTTAAATACCCCCAGGGATGATGACTCCCCCACCTCTCTGGGCAGCCTGTGCCAACGCCTGACCACTCTTGCAGTGAAGACATTTTTCCTAATATCCAATCTAAATCCATACCTGAGTATGCTTTGGCAGGAAGAACACCCTCACTGTTTCTTGTTGCTTAATCACAGGATCACAGACTGGGGGGGGCTGGAAGGGCCCTCTGGAGCTCACCCCGTCCCACCCCTGCTTGAGCAGGCACCCCCAGAGCAGGGGCACAGGGCCGCGTCCAGGCGGGGGGTGAATGTCTCCAGGGAAGGGACTCCACAGCCTCTCTGGGCAGCCTGTTAATCCCAGGAAGAATGTATAGATTTGTTCAGCAGATCTGGTGCCCTCAGCGATTTGAGTTCATAATAGCCCCTTAACTCCTGTCCAGAACTACGTATCAGCAGCTTCACTTACTGCACTGCATGAACTGCTAGGAGAGATGAAATGCCTGTTCCTTTTGGACATAAAGAGTATCCTTATTCTGATTATTTGACTTCTGGGATGGTGGCAGGTGGGATCAGCAAAGAATGGTCGTTGCAAGAGTATTTCTATGCAGGGAAGTAGCAACAGTTCCTACGAAGGGTAGAGAGAGCACAGAGAGGCTTGCAAAGGGGTGGGGAAGCCGCATTTACTGAGCGTGCAGCAGCCACCTAGATGGATATCCCCCTCATATGGACCAGAGGAATTGCTGTCTTTATGTGTTGTTTACTTAGCTAAGAAAAATGAGCAATGTTTTAACAGAATGCACTTTGTAACAGTGTCGCGCTTGCAAACACTGCTCAGGAGCTTCATACTTTCAGGATCATAAGTAGCCATCTCAGTTACCACAGTATCAAGCCAATGGAGCTTGTTTCCATGGCAGTACGGGATCCGGAGCACTTCTATGCCCACACAGCTGCTCCAGCAAACAAAGAACGGGTATCAGAAAAAGGAAAGAAAGTTTGGTTGAAGTACAATTATCTAAAATAGACTGTAGTGAGAAGTTGGCTGATATGAAATGCATCCATCCAAGGCCTCTCTCTTTTCATGCTTTATAAATTGTAGGACAACAAAGTTCTGTAAGAATCTCAGCAGACATCAGGACAGTTACCCAGTAACACAGAATGAAATAAAAAGGGAAGAATACAAGAAAAATAGGCTATCATCTACAATATAAGAGTTGTATAAAGAATGAGCAACGAAGTCTACTGTTATCAGCTGCTGCATGAGGGTCTTTGCTCATGAACTTGCAGGGCTCATTGGCAGAGCTTTAAACTAGACTCGAAGGGGGAGGGGGTTAATATGAGGCTTGCCCAAGATAAGCTGAGGGATGATACGCCAAGGTTAGAGGGACAGGGTGCTAGCACGGGCACCCAGCCTGTGCCCCTGAGAGGCGCTGGGTTCCCTGGAGCGCAGCTGGAGCAGGGTAGATCCCAGGAGACGCTGGGGAGAGCTGGACACAGCACTCAGACGTGTCTCACCAACACTGAGTAAAGGGGAAGGATCGCCTTCCCTGACCTCCTGGTGATGCTCCTCCTAATGCAGCCCATGGTGCTGCCTGCCTTCTTTCCTGCAAGGAAGGGCACGTTGCTGACACATTTTGAAGCTGGTGTCCCCCAGGACCTCCAGCACAGTTTCTGCAAAGCTGCTTTCCAGCTGATCAGTCCCCAGCCCATCCTGAGACATGGCGTTTTCCCTCCCCTAGTGCAGGACTTCGCATTTGCCTTGGCTGAAGTTCATGACACTCCTCTCTGCCCATTTCTCCAGCTCGTGGAGGGCCCTCTGACTGGCAGCACAAACAGCCACCTGGTGTATCAGTCGCTCTCCCACTTCCATATTGTCTACAAATTTGCTGATGGTGGACTCTGTCTCAACATGTAAGTCACTAATGAACAGATTAAACAGTGTTGGCCCCGGTACCTACCCCCTGGGATACAGCACTAGCGACTGGCCTCCGCGTGGCCTTCATGCCACTGACCACAGCCCTTTGAATCCGGCAGTGCAGTCAGCTTTCAATCTCCTGGACTGAGGTTCCCGTCATCCTGCTAGTGACTTCTTTTTATGCATGTGGGGAAGTTATTTGGCCTGATTTTCTGGTAGCTGACATAGGCACCGAAGCTGGAGACCTCAATGAGGCTGTGCGGTCAACAGAGGGATACACTAGACCTCAGGAGCTGCCAGTACCTCTATTGCTGCTTAGAACTGCTGGCAGAGCATGAGCCAGCAGTGCCCAGGTGGCCAAGGAGGCCACCAGCCCCCGGGCTTGTGTCAGCGCTGGTGTGGCCAGCAGGAGCCGGGCAGGGATGGGGCCGCTGTGCTCGGCCCTGGGGAGGCCCCACCTCGAATGCTGGGCTCAGGTTTGGGCCCCTCGGGACAAGAAGGGCCTTCAGGTGCTGGAGCGTGTCCAGAGAAGGGCAGCAGGGCTGGGGCAGGGTCTGGAGCACAAGTGTGCTGGGGGGCGGCTGAGGGAGCTGGGGGGGTTTAGCCTGGAGAAGAGAAGGCTGAGAGGAGACCTTCTCGCTCTCTGCAGCTACCTGTAAGGAGGTTGTAGTGAGGTGGGTGTTGGTCTCTTCTCCCAAGTTACTAGTGACAGAATGAGAAGAAATGGCCTCAAGCTGTGCTAGGGGAGGTTTAGACTGGATATTAGGAAAAATTTATTTACTGAGAGAAAGGGTTGTCAGAGATTGGAACAGGCTGTCCAGGGAAGTGGTAGAGTCACCATCCCTGGATTTATTTAAAAGGCATTTGGACATGGTTTAGTGGTGACCTGGCAGTGTTAGGTTTATGGACCTGATGATCTTAAACGTCTTTTTCAACCTATATGAATCTGTGTACATTCTGTGTATATTCTATGAATGCTCCAAGTACAGTTCCACTGTTAAGTTGTATTGCTTCCATATTTCCAACACGATAACAATGAACATTTCTTTATAACTATTTAACTATTTTCCAAGCATTAAGGTAAGACTACTATCTCTGACTCCTCCTACTTAACATCTTGCATTAGCACATAGTCCCAGAGCTTTTGACTAAATCAGTTTTTAACCACTTAAAATGCAGTATCCACAGGAGCATAACAACCTGATGTTGGGAAGCTAATAGCAGCATCGTACCCAAAAGATACACGTCATTACACACATGTGTATAGTTAACAGTGAATATGCTTCAGGATATCCAGCAGTCTCTTAACAAGAGGGCTGATGAAGAGCAAGTCACCGATTACATTCCTGTATGAAATATTACAATAATATTAAAAATTACACAGCTGCTTACTCTCAAGGCCTCAGATGCAATTATACAACATAGTGGTAGAAAAGTACATATCGCTTGCTTTCTTTTGTGTGCTTCTAAGAAATTTAATTCCTGCCTGTGTTCCATACCTTTTCGATAACAGAAAGCTGAGGTGCCCATTAAACCCTCAAACCCTCCTTTTCAGAGAAGCAAGACATAAAGATGGATGAAGTTCCATATTGAAACTATGCCATAACTCTCACTTCATGAGTTATACAAAGGATTACATTACTGTATTTCAAACTGCATCTGGCATCGTTGTGATTACTTGCTCTGTTTGTAACTCTGAAATACGCAGTTTTAGAGAAACAGCCAAGGTTACCATGCAGTACAGAAATAAAGGCTTTTTTGAAGCCCTATCCTTTGTTCCCAATCCTCCTTAAATTGAGAGGGAGTGAAGAATGCTGGAAAAAAAGCACAGTGCCATGCTTTCTCTTTTTACAAAATGAAGCAGCTTTTCAATCCCACATCAAAAAAGTTCTTAAAAAAATATTAGCCAAACCACATTGGAGGAATCTAAACCATCTCCAATAAAACAGTGATTAAAATTAATCTTTCGATTTAAGACACTTTTTAAACAATACATAGCAAGATAAACAGAATAAAGCAGGTGGTATTTTAGCATGCTTTTTCTTAAGAGTGCATTCTTCATATGTCATTTTTGACAGGCTAATTTTTGCAGCACTGATTTACAGCAGTAGTCCTGAGCAGAAAAGCAGTGTAACGGCTTTTAAGCATAGGAATTTAACATCTCATCCTTGAAAAGCCTTTCAGAATTCCTAGCCTTTATTGTTTTTATTCTTCCAGTCATTTCTACCTTTGATTTCTAACAGTTAAACCAAGAGAGTTCAAATAAACACAGGCAAGAAGATGCTAGTTGCTGCAAATCTCCTCTTTAAATGACAGATACTCAGCTGTCTGGAGGGAGATGACAGAGCAGGCTCCCATCAGTCCTGTTACTTAACTTACCCCACAAATATAAAATGACCAGGGTGTGCAAACAGGGACTAACTGGTTAGCACAGCAGGTGGCCCAGAGGTGCAGCCCAGGAAGGTAAGTCAGTGCAATGGTGATGTACTATGTGAATAGAAGAGGTCTTCACCTAGACGTGAGCCCATGAGGAAAGATGTGGCTGCACAGAGCGCTGGGTCCCCGTTCCTGAGTCCAGGGCTGGGACTGCAGCACTCTCAATAAGGCAGGTGTGCTCTGGTGAAACCACTGATTCTGGAGACCTGGGGGGGGTGTCAAATGAAATGCTTGACATCTAATGACCACCCCAGTAGCAACAGACATCCCAAAGACCCAATGAAAACAGAGTCTTTCAACAACAGGACGACCAATGCTAAGTTATCAACTTTGCAAGAGTAACAGAGCCACGTGTATGGGTCAGTGTGTTCCAATGTGTTTCAAGAGTTACATACGTTTGTAGTGTAACAGCATAAAGATGTTTTAGGAAAAGAGAAGCATAGAAGAATCCTTGAGGTTAGGAATTCCCATAACCTAATTCCAGTTTAGCACTGGAACTGGGCACTACTGACTGCCATCAGGGCAATGACAGCAATCATGAAATGCTGAGTACAGAAACTTCAAATTTTGGACTGTTAGCAATAGGAGGAGTTAAATTACCTACATACAGAACGGGTCGGCGATTGAAGGAGGATGAGATGCAGAAACAAAACTCCTAGAAGAACCTGTATAGGAATCCACATAAGAGATGCTATTTTGGATTTAGACTCAAGTGGTGCTTGGAAACCAGTTCAAGTGGAATCACTGGAAGAGCTGTTCTTTAGCGGTGATCAAAACACAATTAGGTTACCATAGAAAAGAGCACGTGAGTGAAGAAAGCATTGGATAAATATGTGAAGAAATGGAACAACGTAAAAATAAGGCTATTAGTCAAGAAAAAGATTAAAAGAACAGCCCCAAAAGCAGGAACAATCAAATCTACAAACAATCTAAAAACTATAGTGAATACTGGATTAGAAGCCCAGATAAAACATGGACCAAAAGGGAAAAAAGGAGAAAAAAAAGCCAAACCAATTAATTCTTGCTTGGCTCAACAGGGAGTTAAGAAGGCTGTCAGAAGGAAAAGGTCAGAATTTAAAGAAATGGAAAGCTTGCCCACATGCAGAGAACAGAAAAGCCATACAACATGGCAGGCCAAATGTAAACAAGAAATTAAGAGGATGGAAATTAATTCAAACAGCACCTTACAATGGATACTCAACTTCATAGTAAAAAATTCTTTAAAAACATTAAAAGCAGGAGGCCAGTCAAGGAATCAACAGGACTGCTTGATGAAGAAAACTGTAATAGGAACACCCAGGGGGAGGCAAACACACTCAGTGAATTTCTTGTACTGATCTCTTCTGATGAAGACCTTGGGAGGATTCCCATATCTCCTACATCCTTTGTAGTCAACTTTAATACACAAGAAAAGTATCAACCAAACCAATAATGCTAATAAAACACCAGAACTGGATAGCATTCTCTCAAATGTGAATCTGCAAAACTGCTGGCAAAGGTGTGCTACCCACCCTTACAAAGAGCTGCTCTGCCAGAGGCCTGCAGCACTGCGAACACAATTCCCGTTTACAAGAAGGGCTCCAGAAGGTATCTGAGAATTATGGGCTCATGAGTGACCTCCTTGGCCGTGACAGAGTCCATAATAAAGAATAAATTTTGAGCACATGCACAAATAAACTCTATTTGGAAAGAACAGGTACAGATTCGTAGAGGGAAATCCAGCCTCACTAGGCTGCTGGAATTGCATGAGGTTTATCAGTCAGTATTTGGCCTAAGGGAATCCCATGGACATGATGTATTTGTATTTTGAAATAATAAGCTGTTGCCTTAGGGTTGGAAAAAAGGTACCACATCCAGGGCATGAAAAAAGAGCATCCATGCTCAGAAACACACTAATACCACCTCCAGGTGATGATCACAGTGTAGTACTCTGCTTCCTAGAGCAACTACCCTGGGGACATTTCAAAAGCCTGTCAAGTTTCCTTGTGCAAGACTGTTTTCTACTGTGTATTTTAATACCTTTCCAGCTTATCAGCAGCAATCTCCTATATTCCTGTTCAGAACATATATTCCTAGAACAGAATACAGTCAACACAAACTACTTTACATTTTTAAATAAAATATACAATTGCAGAACTGAAATGAAAATATTTCTAATGAATATCTGCACTAATGAGCCAAGTTCAGTCTAAATGCACCATTTTGCTCAAACCCAAATTCTATAAATTGAAGTGGGTGTCACAGCCTTCAAGAGCTTAAGCACTGCTTTAAAAGAATCTGTCAATCACTTAACAGAAATCCTTTCGTAGTACAATATTGCTGATTTACGCCTCACATCTAAGGTTAATTCAATGCTTAAAATGTAGCATTTCAAGTACTGTTGCATGAAATAATTTATCTTGGAAAAAATTTAGAGAACAAGGAAAGACAATTATTCATGTGAACAAGAGAACATGAATCACAAGGGAGAGAAAATTATATCTATATAATGCAGACATGCAAAGATCAATCCATTATAGTAGGCGATACAAAGAAAGGAGATTTAAATTGTAGGGTAAAATTATAGCTACATACAGTACTTTTTCCTCTTTTTCTTTTTTTTTTTTTAAAGCAGAAAGGAATCTGGTTCACCACCACATTCTGGTCAAGTCAATCAAGGTGCTACCATGCATCCAGAAAAACTCTTAAAAGCCACTCAGGTACAATACAAACTCTTCCTTCCAAAGGTCTCAAATGATCAAGAAAACACACAAACACTTGGTAGTTCCACAGAGGAACCAACACCCATGACATTTAGACAAAGGCAAAACCAAGGAGGATAGGTATCAAGGATCGGACCTGCTTTCCCAGCAGGAAGAGGACCAGACACCTGGCTTTTTCTTTATCAGTGAGCCTAGACGATGATTAAAACAAAACAAAACAAAACAAAACAAAACACTAAGACCTCCCATGAAGTCTCAAAGACCAGTTTCATCCTGTTTCCAAGGTCATTTCAGTAAGTGGCCAAGAATCAAACCACTCCTCTAGAGCAGTCCAGTATAGCTGCCCATGTTATTTATGACCAGGACTCCAAACCATTTCAGAGCCCCTACCTTGCAGTCTGGCACCTTAATGTGGAGAACCCCAGAGCTGGATGTCAAGACAAAGAACCACCTCCCTCTCCGGGGTGATTTGCTGCTTCCCTTGGGCTTGGATCAAGGACGCGGACGAGAGGCTGCCAAGGCTCATCCAGCCCTTGGACACTTGCTGCTCATTCACATGGGCAGCAATGAAACAGTCAAGGGAGACCATGAGCACATCAAAAGGCCTGAAAAACTAGAGCTCTGTGGTAGACAGATTACAGGTTACAGTGGAGGAATTTAGAAACACTGCCAAGGCATACGGAGATGGTGTTAGAAAAGCCAGAGCTCACCAACAGTTCATGCTCATAGGAGATTTTAAGGGCTAAAAGAAGTGCTGCTTCTCTCACATTAGTGGTGAAAGGCTGGCCAAAGATAATGTAGGCCTGCTGCTCAATGGGGCAGGTGACTTTATAATCGCAAAGACACATAAGGTTAAGTTAGCCAATCTTTTCTTTGCTTCATTTGCCCCTGACAAGTTCTCCCAGGTCTATTGAGAGTCCCTCCAAGGAGAAGATGAACTACTGGCAGTGAATATGGTCGAAGTCAGGGATTAACTGTGAGAGCCTGATTCATCCAGTTCCATAGGACCACACCGGCTTCACCCACGGACGCTGAGAACTGACTGATATAGCAAGACTGCTCTCTATCATCTTTGAAAAGTTGTGGAGATCTAGGGAGGTCCCCATTCACTGATGAAAGACATGTTGCGCCTTCAAAAAAAGGGCCAAAAGTTCTACCCAGGGACCTACAAGCTAGTCAGCTTTCCTTCAGTTTGTGGGGAAATGATGAGATGAGTCCTCCTGGAACACACTTCTGAGTACGTGAAGGAGATGGTGGTTATTTGGAATAGTCTGTGGGAAAGGATGTGGAAGCCTTGGTAGCCAGCAAGCTGCACACCAGCCAGCAGTGTGCCCTGGTGGCAAAGGCAGCTGACAGCATCCTGGGCTGTATTAAAAGGAGAATGGCTTGATAATGAAGGAAAATTGATTGAGGGCAATTATTAACCCCCTTGGCTCTGTTCTCATTAGATCACATCTACATGGTTTGTAGATGTGAAATGTCACATACATTTTTGGGACCCCTGGTACAAGGAGGACATTGATCAACTGGATTGAGTTCAGTAGAGGGCCACCAAGATGGTCAGGGGCTGGAGCACATGTCCTGTAAGAAGCAGCTGAGGGAACAGGGTTTGTTCAGCCTGGAGAAGAGAAAGCTGCAGGGAGGAAGAGATCTCTTAGGTTGTGTGAGAAAAGATTCATCTTCACAAACACAAAGCAGCACAGAGAAACGGTGGTAACTGGGAGAACCTGAACAATACCTGCCCTGACTATTCTGGGCTATCACAGGAGTCATCAGCTTGAAGGAGCACAGAGGAACACAAGCAAGGGAACCCCAATAACTCACCCAGAGAAAAGGAGCCCAGGCTGCAGCTTCTCCCAGGATTGCCACACAAGAGCCATCGACGAGACAACGAAAAGACTCTCCAACGAATCTTTCAGACTGAGGTGAAGGGTTATACCATGCAGGGAAGAGCATTACAGGATTGTTCAGAACTTACTTGGGATGTTTCAGGAAAGAACCAGAGGCAGGGGAAGGTAGGGATCAAGGTCATTTGGGAAAAACTAGATATACGAAATTAGAAAGGTAAGGAGTTAGAAGGGGCTGGATGTGTGTTAGCCAGGGCTGGCCAGTGCATTCGTCTTTCTGCACCTGGACAGCACAGTCTGTCCTTTCTCCTCATTAAACTTTATTTCTAACTACTGTCCTCTATTCCGCACTATGTGTGTATATAGAGGTCCACGTCACCTGTTTCTTTCTCATGCTTTTAACCCATTTTTTCCCCCACACCTCTGATTGAGCTAAGCACTGAGAAAAAGACAGGCAACTGAAAAACAACAGTGGACCTAAAAAAGGCTTTTGCATCAAGGAGCTCAACTGGCTTTCTTATTTAGCACCACAAATACCAGTCAAGTCCTTCCCTGTACAAATCAGTCACTGCCCAAAAACCTTACTTATAAAAATGCCTTTTGTTCACAAAAAAGTTTATCTATTTCACATTTAGAAAATCTTTATACATTTCGCTTTCTCCTTTAACATACAATGAAGTGTTCTGCATTTTTATAAAAAACACAGGAACATTAACTAGACAAATAAAGGTCATTTTAAACAGCATATAAACCATCAGGCTGAAGTGCAATTATGTTCTCCACAGCACAGAGCAGAGAACAAGGGGAGTCAACAAACTGCAGCACATACATAATTGTGTGCAATTATACAAGCAATACATAACTTGTTCTAATTATTTTGCATTGATATCAGACTATTGTATTCCAAATTCTGTACCAAAAAGATGTCAGCTAACTCCAAGTGTCTTTTAAAAGCCAGATCTATTCTACATATTATGTATTACTCATCCTGGAAAATAACAGTATTTACAGACACCACAATGTTCAAAGAATATTTTAAGAAGTCTTTCCAGACCTCACATTTGCTGGATTGCTGAAACTGTCACTCATAGTACTGACAGTATTTCCCTTAGCCCCTAACCAGAACGTTTCGAGACCACATACATTCAGTAGCTAGTGGTGCTGAACTAACCAAATTAAACCATACACCATGCTACCCAGCTGCTGTGTGAACAGTTGGTGAGCTCAAAGCATCTACCACGATTGCCACCGACTGGCATCCTGAAGCTGGGAGAGTGATATTTGTGACTTTGATGACTAATTAGAAACAGGATCCTATAAGGCAGCCCCAGTTACTGTTGATTAACAGACCTATGCGGACAGGAGTGCCATTTCCCCAGACTGTGATCACTCAGCAGCCCTTTGATCAGACAGAGATTAAGGACAGGTGGAAAATTTGCAGTTAACAGCCTCAGAAACCAGCTGTGGAGATGCTGGGAAACTGGAGCAGGTGAGATGCAGCTGATGGCTTCGGAAAGTAGTTTTGTGCACAGGGGGAGAGGTCAGAGCTCAGCTAAACCAATGGAAGTTGGTGCCCCATCTCTGGGCTACACAGCATCCTGCTGCCAAACTGGACTTGCTGCATTGAGGGGGGGGGTTGCTGCCACTGACCTGGCAGCCATTGCTGATGATCAAGTTTATGCGACTATACAGATGAGGTGGCCAGGCACCCCTACGCCTCAACAGCATCACACCCTGGCAGACACTGTCACTCAGTACAACCAAAAATCATTCTGAAAACTTTGGAAAAAAGGAATCTCAGGGAGTGGGAATCTCAGCTCTAAGAAGCCATGCAGTTAGTTAACACAAGGCCTATAGTCCACCACAGCAGCTCTGCACATAGCAAAATATAGCAGTTGCAATATGCAGCTCAGTCACAATACCAGTATGATCCCTGTTACTAGTCTCTGCAACATGTTCATTGTTTCTATGCTGGGCATCCCTGGTAACTGGGGAGAAATACACGGTTTGGGTTTGAAGCCCGTTGCTCTCTTCAAAATGCTTTTGCTAGATCTTTAGTTTTTATACTCTGTTGGGCTGAGCCATATATACACTGCCCCTACGCAGGTCTGGCTAACTCAGGGAGACATTCACACTCTTTTAATTAACTCAGTGAGAAACATTTACACCACCAGGTGATCCACTCAACTGTTGATCGCTGTTTATCTAAACCAAAGTCCACCCTTTTGTCCCCTTTGTGTTGAGATAAAGTCAGCTTCTTTGCATTATTCTCTGAGCTTCATAGGCACATCACCCTTGCCCATCTCCACCCACCACTCTTACGCTGTAGGGGTTTAATCGGCGAGTCATGTTCCACCCTTTGTCAGTCAGAAAGCTGACATGCATATTTCGCAGCCTTAAGTGATGCCCTATCAAGTAAAAGGATACAAAAACCAGCTAGTTGTTCTTGCAGATGTACCACTTGATGTCTCTGGACATTAAGCTAACCCATAAGCAAGCAAAACACCAGGTATAGGAGCAGCTAAAAATAGCTCACCTGACTGGATATGGGATTTCAAGAAACGAGAAGCAGGGAAGAGCAGGAGAACCGTGCTGTATGTGAAGCATTAGCCTGAATGCAAAGATCTACTATGCAAAAAATGATGGGCCAGAGTCAGGACTAAACTAAAGGTCAACAAAAGAGCCATTGCTGTGGGGATCTGACACGGCCTGTTCCATCGAGAAGAAAGAATCACTTCTTCAGAAAACTGGAAGAAACATCACCATCACCAGGTCCTGCCTCTCATGGAGGACTTAAGCACATCAACATCTCATGGAAGAGAAACGTGGCCTGGCACAACCAACCCAAGAGACGTCTAGAGTGTGTTAACAATCATGTTTTGATGTTGTGCTGGACAGACAAGTCCACTCAAAAATGCAGCCTAAGTGTCTGTTATGCAAGAAAGCAACTGCAGAAAAAGATCTTGGAGAGCAGGTAGACCAGCTGGAAAAGAGTCAGTAGGATGCACTTGCAGCAAAGGCACCTAACCATATACTGGAATGCACTATTAAAAGCACAGATGCCACTCTGTGATGCACTCCTGAGGCTGCACATGGAAGACCATGTTTTATTTTCCTTCCCCCACTATGAAGTAGCCTTGAAGAAGACCAAGTACAGCAAGGCACCAGTAAGGCAATTAGGGACTGAAGCACACCAGATGCAGTGAGCAACTGAGAGGGCAGCATCTGCTCAGCCTCAAGAGAAAAAGTCCAGGTGAAAGTCCAGATGTTACATACAACTATTGAACGGGGGTTAAAGAAAAGATGGAGCCAGCTTGATCTCAAAGGACACATTAAAGGGGTGAGAGGGAACAGCCAGAAGATGTAGCAAGGGAAATTTTAACTAGATAAGGAAAATAATTTACCCACCCAAGAGTGGTTAAATATTGGAAGAGGTTGCCCAGGCTGTGGAACCTCCATCCTGGGACAATGCCCTGCTCTGAGCAGGGCACCCTGCTCTATGGCCTCTCCAACCTAAATCAGACCCCCAAGCCCAAAGCGCTACTCACCACAATCCCTCCCATTACCGTATTGTATTACTGGCTAACGTAGGTGCAGTGTGAAAGGAAAGATTCAGCTGATGAACTCTCCCACCTTAGACGTTGCCAGTATGAGAGAATAAGCTTAACTTAGCCGTTGCGGGTTTTCTTTGTTTTAAACAACAGTGCAATTTGACGAAAGAAACATATAGGGTTAAAAATTGCATTAGCACAGCAGTAATAGGTTACAAATAACTATGTGTGCTTCTTAAGAAATAATCTGAAAGTTGTCCCCTCTCAAATTTGAACATTCCTTTCTGAAATTTTATTACTTAAAGCAGTTACCGAGATTCTTGCTGCAGTGTTACACCACGAGCTCTTTGAATTTTAAGTCTATCGTCGGCTTCCTTCCCAGGGGGAGGAGTTCTCCCTGCTTCCGATGACATGGTCTCCACAGCAACATCCCTCCAGCAACGGGACTGCACCCAGCCGTGCCGCTGCTGCAGGGCTGCAGTGGTTAAAAGCCGCACCGAAGAGCTGCAATGTCGGCAGACTTGAATGATTTGTTAGACGAAGTTAAGCATACGCCCCCTAAGCACACTTTGGGCTAAAAATGGACAACTCCTTTGTGGAAGAGGTGGCTGCATCACTGGTGAGAGAATTTCTCAGTAGAAAGGTAACTTGTCTCGATTTTCTCCAGCTAGTACAAATGAGAATGACACATGAAAAATGTTAAGTGCTAAAAGACTAAGGAATACTGGGAGGTGGGGGACTTCTTCCAGCCTTAAAGCAGCCAGACCTGAACCATAACAAGCCTGTCGGGTAAGTAGCTGCACTACATTTCCCACAATGCCTTTTATCGCGGAATATGGAAGGCAGCTTCCTCCTTGTTTGCAAAAGCCTGATTTTTACCCACGCGCGCCTGCAAAACCCAAGATAAAATCAAGAAATGCAGTTTCAGGGTTGTTTCCCCCCCCCCCCCCCCCGTTAATTATCTTTCTTGCTATTGCCCTTGTGTTTACAAGAGGCATAAACAACTTCCCAGGACAAAGACTTTAAAAAAAATGTACTTTTTTTTTTTTTTTTAGGCAAAATGTACTGGTGATAGAGAAACCCATAACATGCTTTTTTTCCCAGTTTTCCGTAATATCTTGGCAGATAGCAGATTTACCTGAGGGGAAGGGGACAGGGAGAAGGGGAGGGAGGAGGCCATTGTACTTTTCACCGTGCTGTAAAGGAAACTTTGTACTGTACGTAGGTGTGGGGAGTGTGGGACTGAGCACAAGAAAAGGCACCTCACATTTCCAGGTGACAGTACCTATCACCTCGTGTTTATGTTCCGTCCTAAGGAAATATTGCTGATGTCCAGCCCAGTCAGTCCCTCGGCGTCAGGAATGAGTTGGTGTGTATGAGAGATTAAACAGCCACTGCCTTATTAAGTGCTACACTAACCTCAATTTTCTTAATCTGTTTTGCATCCAGTCCCCAAATGCACATCTTCAGTGTTTGTAAACACAGCTGAAACATTTGCCAGCAGAATTTCAGATGCAGAATTCATTATTTGCCATTTACTGCCAGAAGTACGAGAGGCTCAAGTCTGTCCAATTGTCTGCAAAGATTTTTCAAATGAGAGACATTCACATTTCTGAGTTAAGATACATGTAAATGCAAAACTGAATAAAAGCAGAAAAGGCAAAGGAATGCCCTGCTGGTAAAACAGATCATACAGTTTACAATAGTAACTTACACTTGAATTCCCACATCTATTCCATACTATATACTCTGGAGTGAAAAACAAGGAGCACTGATAATCCTTTATGCTTCTGCACAAGGGTTCCCCTGCCTCCCCCAGATCTTCAATACACTTCAGAGCCAACTCTGAGAACCATCCTTTATCTGCCACAACTTGTCCATGGTTTCCTAAATCTGAGCCAGACAATCCATCTGCAGAAAAATAAATCCTTTCTTGTAACAACAGCCCTTCAGAGAAGAAATCAGGACTTTCTCTCTCAAATGGTGGCCTGCTGTTTCACCACTCAAATTAGTTTGGGATTGACTCTGACATTTCACAATAAATCAGTGCCTCCCTCCAGAAAATGAGATGCCCATACATTTTGTCTCTGAAGTGCCTATATATGCTGACTACAAAGTAGTTAAGGAAGTCTGAAGACCCCAAACCAGCTGATGCCGTAGAGATCTAACCGATTTCCAAGCTGAGACTGATCGGAATAACCTCAAGCCATGATAAAGGTTCTGAAACCTGTCCTGAACCGGCCAAGAGATAGTATATACCTGATGTTCAGACTTTGTAATTACCCAAATCAAATCACACTTACAAAAAGCTGTATCGCATTTTGATAGAAAAAAGCAAACTCAGTATTTCTGGAACTATTTGAACCAGAAGCCCACCCAGGTATTAGCAAGGGCCTTCATACAGCCCGGTCAGTCCTGTGAGGCAGCTGAAGTCACCTGCGTGGAGGTCTTGTCTTTTCTGTTCCAAAATTTCCACCTCACAGGCAATATTGCCACCTGCATTGTTTTTACATCTGTGGGCTGTAGTAATGCAAGATTGTACCACTGAAGTACAGGTTCTAAGGGTTAGCTTGTTACTAATTACTGCCATTTTAATGTATCCAAAGGTTTCATCTTACATCTAACAAAGAATAAAAGCTTTGCTAAGTCGTTTTGTCTCAAGTACTCTGAAATCTGACACTTTTCCTTCTCAGGGTTTGAAGAAAACCATCACTACCATGGACCAAGAGCTTCCACGTTCTGCACTCAGCATCAATAACAGGAATGAACTCCGAAATGTCCTACATCTGCACTCCTTGTACAAACAGAACAAGGTAAAGAAACAGATCGTGCTCCCCAAAATGTGCTATCAGATACCATGAAGCTAGGCCAACCTGACCAAGGCCGTAGTGTGTGTCCAAACCGCAGAGAACTCAAGCTCATGTCTGGTATGGCATTGCTGTGGACAGACTGACAGCTCTCAGGAAAGGAGAGGTTAACATTTAGGTGACATTGCAGCTCATGGGATGAAGCTGAGAACCTGGTAGTTCATGAACCCTTGCTACAAACTGCAACCTCCAATAAACTAGGAGCAGTTATTCACCTTAACACCTTTTCCATCATTATGGCTAGATTATTTGGTTTTGGAAGTACCCTTACGTGCCCATTTCTATTTGCAACTTTTTTATAAGGCCTGGCGGACAAAATGACACTTCTAGCATTTATTACTCTTTGAGATGTAACAGAGCAATATTTGATGACAGGGACATCAATGGATAATTTCCATTTCACTCATGACTGAAGGCTCCATGATGCTTTTGGTAAACAGCATGAGGCTACCTTGTAGCAAATCACTTCAAAAAAATCTCCCAGTGGAGTTGCAGACACTGCAGCATTTTTTACTAAAGCCCTAAACTTCTGTGGTTTTTTTTTTGTTTTTTTTGTTTTTTTTTAAAGGAAATACTCATGTACACATGACACATTTTCCAGAGTACTGTTGAAAAACAGTATAACAAGTGGGGTGGGGTGTTGCCCTATACTTAAGAGTTATCCGAAGTACATGAATAGAGCTCTAGAGTCCACGCTTCTCACCAAGTTCTGATAAAATAAACCCAAAATACCAAAGTCAGGAACTAAAAATACTTGCAGCTGATTCTACACTCTTCTGAAGCTGACCTTCTGAAGGTAGCATTAGAAAAGGTGTATTCTAGCATTGCTACCATACTTCGCAATGTCGCGCTAAAATGACAATAAGGAATGACCATAACAGGTTGTTTCTGCATCATGCTTACTTCATTTAGCACACCACCACCATCGAGCTCTTGGCATTCTCTAGCTGACATCCTCCAGCCTCCAGGATTGTCTGTAGAGTCATGTCTGGGATACACCCATAGGCAGCTAACTATAAAGTAGTTAATACATTCAGCTACTGTATAGAGTAAAAAGAATATCCTATCTTAGACTGCAGCAAGACAAGCAGAGTTTCAATAGTCACTAAGAATTTTATTTTTCTTTTTGGATAGGCAAAGGAGAACCCACTGAAAACCCTCCTTGAAATTATTACTAATTACTTCCTTGAGCACCGTGGGACTTCCAGAAGCATCAGCTCAAATTCTACTCTGTCAACTCCTCAAAGCAAGAGCTCAACATCTCACCCACCCGACTTCTTGGATGAAGATCCTGTGCGTGGGAGTGCCATTACGCTCAGCGAAAGCGAAACTCAAGCCTACAGGTACAGCCCTAGTTCTTTCTCTTTGCCACATTCAGCCACTGGGTTTTGGTTTTTTTAAATTAAATATGGGAAATAATGTTAAAAGCTGTATGTATACCTTCAGCTACAGTACCTTTTATTAGTTATCCTAGTAACACAAAGCTTCAATTTCCAGATTATTAACATCTCCTACGCAAGCCACCCTTCAAAAATGCTTTTATGTTCCCTACCAATTACTAAGATTGATAATCTCAATTACATTTTTCAGCCACTGAAGCACATAGAAATCTAGCTTTTATGCCTTGTCAATTGGAAATATTCAAACGGAAGCATATTCTGATGAAAAACTAACCATCTGCACTGAAACTACAGGTATACTCATGCCTTACATAGTCAAATGCAAGGCCTACTATCTTAAACTCAGTATTGTTATAAACAGGACGCAACCATGTCTTTCAGCTCTATTTATTAGTGCCTCTAGGTGGAGTAAAAACCCTAACTGTGCTTCAGTAAAAAGCTTTTAAAATGGGCACGAGAGTTATTTGCCTTCCCAGCCTTGACTCTCAGGGAATTAATCTAATTTTATTCTTCATCCTAAACACAGGATGGTCAAAGCAGCTAAGTCTGACCATCAGTGCTTGCACAACCCCAGCAAGTCCTTCCTTACAGGGAAAGAAAGCCAAGATTTTGAAAGCTGATGCTACCAGCTGAGAAGCAACACTTGAAAAGGAGGCAGTGCAAAAGAAGAATTAGCTGCTTCTCTTTCTCAGATACAGATTTTAGCATGTTGTCAGCGATCTTCTCTCCTTGACTGATACTATTGCACCTCACGCTACCTCAGAGCTTGTACCTGCCTCATTTTCTCCCCTTCTACACACTGCAAGTTGTTCCATTTCCCCTGCAAGCCTCTCCAGTTCCCGCAGACCTTTCTTACTACAGCAAAAAACCTTTCCCACACAGAATCCTCTAACACCCGCCCTTAACACCGAAGTTAACCCACCACTGCACACCCCCGCCCCCACTGACCCCCAACAACATGGCGGCTCCGCCCCGCAGCTCCTGCTAGCCCGGGGCGCGCATGCGTATTGGCAGCACAGCGCTTCCCTCCCCCGCCCGCCGCCAAGCGAGTGCTCGGCTGCTGGCCCAGAGTGGCCATCATTGACTAGGAAGTGGTGCGTTATGGGGCCTCTCTGCTTTACCCTGGAGGGCACTCCATGGTTTTAATCCTCCACGGGCCGGACAGGCAGATTCCCTCCCCACACGGTCATCCGCACACACGTACACGCTCTGTATACACACATACATGGACACACAAATGCAAGGAGGCAAAATAAAGCCCTACATGCAGAAGCAACATGTGTCAGTGATGGGAGAGGGTGGGGATGGTGTGGTGCTGTGAGGAAGGGCCCCTCACCAGCATGGCGCGGGCACCGTCCCTTAAGGGGTGAAACATTCCCCATCACTGCCCCAGCTAGGAGAGAGCCAAAAATGGCAGATTAAAGGAAAATTGGAAAGCAAAAACCAGAAACACCCAACCGTTCGTATGTACAAGCTTAGAAATGTTACCCTGCCACACACTGAGAGCTGCCAGCTCTGGAGAGGGCAAGATCCTGTATTGACGTGCAGGTTTCTGTCTAAATCCTGTGTGGTTTTCTACTGATTTTCATGCCTTCAAATGCACCGAACTCAATGGTTATGCCTTTCTGAGGTGAGGGAGGCTGAAGTTGGCTCTAGGTGCAAGGAAGGAAAACCGGGTTGACTGGGTGTGACAGGAATGTGGGTTTCGGGGCCTGTCCTGATGCAAATCAGTATTTGTAACTGATTTTTCTCACGAAACCAAATGAGAATCTGACCCTTGGACACAGGTAGCCACTCCTGGATGGCTGCCTTTATTTTATCCTTGGGTCAGGTCTTGTCCCAGCCGTGCAGCTGACCTGCGTTTCTGCAGCACAGCCGCAGAAAGGGGCTGCAAAGCTGCTGTAACGAGGACTATCGTGGGCAGGTTTCCAGTTTGGTTCAGCCACATCCTATTTCAGCCCACAAAATGAACCAGTGAGAGGAGCACCACGGCAAAGCACAGCTCTGTCATCCTCCTAGCCTTTTCTGTCACCTCCAGCCAAGGAAAAATCAGGTATCACCAGGTCAAACAGCCAGTGCCTGAAATCAGTTTTAATTTCAACTACCTGGATAATTTTTAACAATTCTTTCAAGAGTGGAGAGTATAAGTAGACAGGTACTCTTCACTGGTTCCTTATTAAAGAGTCTTTTTTCCTTTTAACTTACCTCTTGAAGTTTTTTTGAACGTCTGTAACTGTTAAAACAGTCTCTAAGCTGACACTGTGCCCTTCGGCAATGAGGGGTTACGTGGTCCTAGGTCATGTAACAGTCCTCAGATTTCCTAATGCTCCCAGAGACTGATCGTGCTCCCTTCCATTTACGTACGCAACGTGTCTTCACAGCACAAGACGTACTACTTCAAAACCCAATTTTTAACTGGTTAAATGAAAGGGATGTTTTTGTGTTACAGGATGCTTCAACTCATGGAATTGCTTTACTATGAAATAGAATGGAGAAAAACATCCTAGAGTGAAAAACAAGTTCAGGGACAGTTGTCATAAAGAAGGCTAGTATTTTCAGGTTACACACAATATAAATTTATCAGCTGACACAAAAGAGGTCTTAGTGAAGTGGTAACTACTCAATAAAAGAAATTCCATTTAACAATGAGCTAATATTATGCAGACAGTGAAACAGATCCCCATGAAGAAAATCGGACTCATCATGCTTTCCTACAGGCTCAAATAATTACTTTTTTTACTTTAGTAAGAACATGATTTGGTAAAAGATATTTTTAAGAAGGAAATGCATATAGTTTTGTACAAAGAGATTCACAGATCCAGGTGAATCTCACTTATATTTCAGAAAAGCTGGTTTGTAGCATTATATACATGTAGGAAAACAGACACAAACAGGGAACTACACCTTGTGTTGCTACCTGGAGAACCATGGTGACGAATATGGATGAGGTCAAATGAAAGCAGTGTAGCAACCTGTTATCAAGGAAAAGCCCAAATACAAAAGTACCTTTCTTTTTGAACTAAAATAAGTGTTTGACATTTGAATAAAGAGTGAAAGAGGTCAGCAGAGTCAATCTAAGCTATATGATAACAGAGGATGTTAGCAAAAGTGTTAACAAATTTTCAAACTGCCAACCAAGCAGACGGAGAAGGAATGGGAACTGCTGGTGGTATCTTAGGACTTGTCTGGTACAATACATATATATAGTTTGATTTCTGTTGTGATATGGTACATATCAAAATAAGTAAGCATAAGATTAAAGTGTTACACACTTATAACCAATCGTGACACATAATAATGATATTGAAATAATGTCCTGAACACCTACATATAGATGTTTAGGTGAAAACATTGTATTTGAGTACCATTGCTAGATAATAAGTAACTTAATTTGACAGCAGTGCTTTAATTAGCCAAGCAGAAATTTTCATTTATTTCATTGTGCATTATTTTGCTCTTTGAAGTTTTGTCTTTTCCTTCCTTCTAGACATGATGTTGAGAACCCATTAGATAAAATCCTTCCGTCCAGAAAACATCAGCACAAAAGTGAAAAGTGCCACACAGGGACAATAAACAACAGCTACTTACCACCTGATGGGGATAAGAAGTTAAAAGATAGTCGAGAAGATTTAAAAGCAGCAGTGATATCCGAGGAGCTGAAATCCACAGTGAAGGAGAAGCCAAGGCCCAGGTCTGGTCTCATTGTCAGAGGAATGATGACTGGACCTGTAACAAGTTTGCCAGAGGTGATTTCCAACACTTACAAAATATTTGGCTTAGCCATGGATTTTATATCTAACCTTCTGTGATAAATTCAAATAATATTAAAATGACTTCTGCATGCTAATCCATTAAATCTGCAGTCTGAAAATAGGTGGTGAGTTAGGGAAGCGGTTCTGGTTAATTCAGAAATTCAAACTGTTTCAGATATAGCCACTACATGCAATGACCTTCTGCATATCTGTGACCTTAGGTTACAGAATTTCCTCATAAATCTCATCCATTCTTGATATCTCTCGACAGATGGGATTTTCCATTTTCCTAGGAAAACTGCTTTTTTACCTTAGCAGTGTCTACAGTTTTCAAAGCTTTCTTAGCCCTGGGTATCTGTTCTACTCAGGTTTTCCTGAAACCCCACATTTAATCAGTAGCAGTTTGGAACCAAAAATTACTTTCAGTTAGAAATATGTTTCTAAATTGGTCCAATCAGACCACATTCTATCAGAAAGGGTTTTCAAAACACAGTTCTAAAATTCTTGCCTCTTTTTTTTTTTCCTTCATGCTGTGTTTATATAGACAGGAACTTTCCCTGCATAAAATTAGGCTTGTAATAATGAGAAACTGAAATAATTTAAACATAGAATTTCGATAATACTGAAAAGAATATGTAAGTTAAATTAATTAGTTGGATTTTTCTAAATATCTCTGTTTTGGAAATAGACTCTAGACACCTGTAGTGGGCAGTCTTTCCAGTAAAATGTCTTATATGTCTTGGCTTCCTGAGTTGGGTACAATCCCAAAATTAAGCTTTTAGGAGGTATTTTGTTGGCATTCTTGGGTAAAAGAAAGCAGTTTTTAATGGTTTATAGCATCTTTAATACTGTTCAAATTCTAAGAAAAAGTGTATGCCTTTCTTATTATCAATTTTTTAAAATCCGATTTACTATATAACATGATTCCTAATAATAAACAAATTGCTTAGCCCAGAAATTGGTGATAGAGCCTTCCTTTGCTTTTCATGTTTATTTAAAGATGCTCAGATTTTAACCTAAGGTTTTAATGGCACTTATTTCTAGGATCTGCAAAAAAGGAGGCTTTCAAAACGATCCACCAGCATAAGCAGCACAGCGCAGTTCAAGGGTGAAGAATATGAAGAAAATGACCTAAGTGTCCCAAGTACTGATTTTCAAGAAAGCAAAGGATCTTCAACACAAGTAAATATGGAGTTTGCATCAAAGACTATGTCAAGCTCACACACAAGTTCAGCCTCTGAAAAACTAAGAAACATCCTGAAAGATACAGATGACTCCTTTGCCAAGCTGCTGTCTGAAAGAGAGAGGACCAAGACAGAAGGAGGAAAATCAGTTCCAAGCTTTTGCACAGACAGCAACGAAAAAAGCCTTAAAGTGAGCGCTCCTCACAGGCATTCAGGGGCTGGAAGAGAGAACAGACAAAGATCCCTCAAGAAAAATGAGAGTCGCTTGTCAGGCCACAGGTAAGAATATTTGTAAGAATATTATACTAAAACGTTGAGGAAATCTGATGGAGGGCTGGGAGTGGCTGAGATAGGCCTTCTGATTTCATTGAGTGAAAGTAGCTGGAAGAGGTGAAGCTACTGAAAGGCAGAGAAGTTTTAAGATGTAAGTTACTAACTTTTGACATCCTAAACCACTCATGAGCCCTTTCCTGGTCAGTGGAGAGACCCTGGAGGTGCTGCTTTCTCTTTACTGCTTCAGAAGGAAGCTAGTTACTAGTTCAGACTTAGACCACTTAGACATTTAAGCAGTACAGGTGACTCCCACCTGTGGATGTCATTTACAGTTTTCCACAGGGACATTGCTCTAAATATTGCAGTAGTATGTCCAGAAAGCCTCAGAGGATAAAATCAAGGAATACCAGCCAAGTGCATACATATGTCCGCGTGATTCAGTGCGCTGCTATGTTGTGATATCCAAGCCGTGCTCAAACACGCTGGTTTAGCGACCAGCACAGTGCTGTACCACACTGCTGTGTGTCTTTGAAGCAGGACAGCCAGTGGCACTGCAGTATTTAGACTAAGCCCAATTAGTAGCCCCACAGATTATGATGCTGCAACTACACAGCTCCTGTGTCTCAAAGTTTTTTACTCAAAAGTTAGCTCAGATTTTTTTTTTATTGTGCTGCATTGCTTCACATTGATATAAAAGGTTTAGAACAGCCTCCTTCTGTGAGCTCCAAATATGTATTTTTGGCTTTTCCCTGTCTTATACTCATAATTGATCTGTTTTGATTTTTTTCTCTTGTTTTTTTTCTGTACAGAAGTTGAGAAGAATGGGAGGCATGGGATTTTATTTTTTTGGGGGTTGCTAAAGCAGTAGGACCCAGACTGCCACATGTCACAGCTGCCTTCATAGTGGGGCTGTGACTTGGATTGGCTTTTGAAATGCTTCAGAGTTTAACCAGTCTGCAGTTCCGAACAGCTGAAGATGCTCTAGGTTTGAACAGCGCAGGGCAGCTGTGCCCTGTCCATGTGTCGCCGACTGCACCAAATTGTCACAAATACAGCCTTGTGTATCCTGCTGACTACACCAAATTGTCAGGAATATGATTTGTTCACAGCTTTAGTTAGCAATTTAAGATTTGTGGCAAGGTTCACTCTATTACTTACATAGAAGTGCACAAAGGGTAATTGAGGTATACTTGAACTAGAATGATTCACAGAGGGACTGTGGATGCAGGGGATAAGGGGGACCCTCCCATTGAGTCACAAGGTGCAGAATAGACCCCTTTGCTTTCTAAACATCTGGCCGAGAGAAGTCTAGGTGTGGCCAGGTCAAATTTTAGTCTCAGACTTGGTCAACGGTTTAGGTGAATAGGGATAATATATACATATATGTAGTCAAATTGCACACACACACCCCCACACCCACTGTTAACCTGTGAATAAAATTTCCCTTTTCGTGAGTTTCATAAATTGCTCACTTTTATGTGTTGGCATTCATCAGTGCACTGCTGGCAAACCTCACAAAATCAGGCCTTCGAGTCCTCGCGAAATCATCAGGAAACGATCCTTCAATCCTCATGAAATCTACCCTGAGAGGCGTCCCAACCCAGGGGGAGGTACAGGGTCACACAGACCGCTGCGGTCCTGAAGAGCTCAGCTCCAAAGGTCTCCCTCTTGCATCACTAGTTACAGGATCGAGATGATTGGCTTTGGTCAGTATTTTACATTCTGGCCACAGTTCTGGTACACAAATCAGGGAGCAGATGGCTCAAGGGTGCACAGAGATTGTCTGGTGCCCAAGTCATTGTGACCAAGATAACAGCAGGATGGGGCTTATCCTGACATCTCAGGATGGTCCTGATGTAGCATTCAGGCAGCAGATAGTCCAAGTGTGGACAGAGATTGCCTGATGCCAAAAGAATTTTATTCAGTCCACTATGCCTTTGACACTCATAAATTATGTACTATATATTCACTGTTCATCAAATACCAGGTACGCACTTCTCTTAGCTTTGTTAGGGAGCTGTCAAAAGCCCACCAAAGCTGTATGCTCTACCTCAATTAATGCTGAGCGTGAAGTAATAAACCATCCTGAAACAGGAAAGGATGAAGTGATGGGTTAGCACTACCTTATATGCTCAGTCAAGTGATATGAAACAAGAGCTGTATGGAGTCAGACCATGTTGCTTCTGCTTCCACAGTGACTTATGAGCTGGCTCTCTGCATTCACACAGAGTCATGCAAGACTTAATCCTTCTGGAAGCAGAATATCACAGGTGGATCTGCAGACACCAGTTGCAGTTCAGCAACGGTTGGACTTGTATTGTCTGGGTTCAGCCATTATCTGACATAGCTCAGCTTTCCAGTACGGTACATAATGGAGAACTGAAAAAGAAATCTCTTGTACTAACTTAACTCAGCTGTAGTTGGACGTGCTGACACTTCCTAACCTTATGCAGTAATTATGAAATGAGCAGAAAAGGAGAAGCTGGACTGAAAGGGGACTGTCACAGTGCACAACTTTGTGCAACGTACTGCGGTACTGTGCTCCATTGCTGTAGTAAGTGGTTTGAAATCGTTTCCTTCCTTCAGAGGGCTGGTTTGGTTTCAGCAAGGACAGAAGAGGGAGCTATTTCCTAAGCAGACTCCATGTAATCTGTTCCCAAAGCAAAACGGGGACGTTCCTGCCAGATGATTTGAGTCAAAGCCAGTAGAGCATTTGAATTCATGCCGAGCTCTGAGCTCCTGAAAACACTCACTGAAATCGGCAGGACTGTTGATGCTGCTGAAGTTAAGTGGAAGTAGCAGAGAGTGGAAGTGAGACTCCAAATAAACATCAACCACTACAATATAAGGCCTGGCTCTTGCAAGACTTCTATATCCTTTTAGCCAAATCCTGCAGTGTTTGAGAGCCTTTCAGGAGTTGGCCAGAGCGCTTGAGCATTTTGAGGCATGAAAAATTACAGTGTAGCAGCGGATATTTGTCTGGCTCCCCTTCCATTCTCTGTAACTGCTACCTGATGCCTCTGACATAAATGCTAATCTAAGACTGTAGATGAGTAGCTGAAAATCTATGTACGATTAACCACAGCTAGTTCATTCACAGACATCTGCAATTCTATTCTTGTTTCCCATAGAAAATGAAAGGCATAAAAATCTTGTTTTTCCTTCCACTTGCTGTACTTTTTCATCTCTTTTCTCATATGCAAAAAATGCTGTTGTTGCACACAGGCTGCAGGCACCCATTGTCTACACAGGATCAAAAAATGAAGCAAAACCACTGCCATGCTTCAAAAGACAAGCTCAATGGTATCAAATAAATGCTTAAAAACTGAGTGGGCAGAAATACCTAGCTATAAAAATATCCTGGGGAGATACAAATCCGCAGTATTTTGACACACATATTTTAACAAAATAAATGATCGTGCTCTTTTTTTTTCATCAGCTATCTAATTCTTAGCTACTGCGTGAAGTGTGTGTGAGTCAAGAGGCCAGATTAGTGACTTGATATTTCAATCTTATAATACCGACATGAAATTAGACTTCTGAGTACCATATTTCACATAAAAGTTTGTCCTCATTAAGAATTGGAGGTTCTGTCTTTGCTCAAATAGATGCCATTTTGCTGTCTTGACAGTGAAGAGGTATTTGGATTTCTGCGATGACCCAAATTAAATGCTTACCTGCAAGAGGGCTGTGTAATTCAAGAGTGAGCACGAAGTTTTCCAAAATGACAGGCCAACACACTCACCACAGATAGGGAAAAAGAGTGTAAATTCATTTATTTGCCTTGCTATTGCTGCAATTCCTTGTTTCCTTTTAGGAAAATGGAATCAAGGTAGTGAATCAATCAAATGGACACTAACGATACAGATGTAGTCTTTGCTTGCTTGTTGAACTGCTACTGCTGAGAGCATCTGCTTTCAAATTCAGGTAACTCTAGTGATGGTTTAAAAGGCCAGTGCTTAACTGCAGTTATTATCTAATTGCTCATAACTGTAATAAAATACGGGGTATTAATAGAAAACCGCTTGTTATTTTTATAGTGTACTCCCGACTTAATGCTGACCCCCTTGCAGACATATTGTCATTGCATAATAAGCGTACCACATTCCTTCAATCACAGAAAGATAAAAGTGAAGAAGAATTTGTTCACCTGCATCTTCCTTTATTCCCATAGTACCAGGCAATATGATGTCTAAATTCTTCCCCAGAAAAGGGAGAATAATGATAGCAAAGAAGTAGACCAAAAGGATTGTTTTCTTCCTTGTATTACAGGGGGAACAGAAATTTTTGTTCTGTTGGGTCAATGATAGCTCTCTCTGTCACGATTGTATTCTTTTCCATGTCACTAGGAGTTATTCCATAAGGGAAGTGTAATATGCTGTAGAATTTACACACCTACTCAGATGTAATTGTGAATGCAATCTATATGCCTTTATTTTCTTAGAATTCCCTTATTTTAAATTAATCCAGAAAAAAAGCAATAAATGGGTGGCAGCAAATCTTCGTGTATCCTCAGCTGTAAATAAACAGCAGCTACTTCAATTTCTTGATTCATAGAGTCATAGAACACCAAGCTAGAAGGGACCTCAAGGATCATCTGGTCCAACCTTTCGTGGCAAAAACTCAATCTAGACAAGATGGCCCAGCACCCTGTCCTGCCGAATCTTAAAAGTGTCCAATGTTGGGGGATCCTCCACTTCCCTGGGGAGACAATTCCAATGGCAGATTGTTCTTATTGTGAAAAATTTTCCTCTTGTGCCTGATCAGAATCATCTTCTCAGGAGTAACTTGTACCCATTACCCCTCTTCTTTTCGGTGTGACTCCATGTAGAACAGGGAGTCTCCACCTTCTTAGTAACCATCCTTTAAATAGTGGAACATGGTGATGAGGTCTTCCATAAGCCTTCCTTTCCCAAGGCTGAACAAACCCAGTTCTCCCAGCCTGTCCTCGTATGGCAGGCTTCCCTGTCCTTGATCACCTTTGTGGCCCTTCTCTGGACCCCTTCCAGCCTGTCCACACCTATTTTGCATAGCAGGGACCAAACCTGAACACAGTGTTCCAGGTGTGGCCTGACAAGTGCTGAGTAGTGGGCTAGTGACTCTTCATCTCTGCTGGTGATGCCCTTGTTGATGCAACCCAGCATCGGCTGGGTTTCTTTGCCGCAGCAGCACACAGTTCACTCATATTGATCTTGTTGTCCAGGTCCCTTTCCACAGAGCTGCTCCCAGGGTGGGTAGATCCCAGCCTGTGCTGCACCCTTGGGTTATGTTTTCCCAGGTGCAAGAGCTTACATTTGTCTTTGTTGAACTTGAAAAGGTTCTTGTTAGCCCACTCTTCATCTTGTCCAGGCCTTCCTGCAGGGTGGCTCTCCCTTCCAAAGTGTCCATTTCCCCACTCAGTTTGGTATCATTGCTAAGATTCATCAGGGTACACTTGATCCCGTTACCCAGATGTCTTATGAAGATATTAAATAGTGTTGGGCCCAATATCTGTCCTTGTGACAGGTTGCTGGTTTGGAAAGGAGCTATTTACCACCACCCTCTGGGCGCGGCATCTTGGTTTGTTTATTTTACTGTATATGTTGTGGTATTGTCGTAACTCTGCTTTCCCTGGAAGCTGTAGGTACAGGAGGTTATTATAAGGACAGTATTTCAATCTGAGTTTTAAGTTGGTTTTCGCAGGAGTTGGATGTCTGACTTTTCATATTTCATGGCTTTAGCTTTTAATAGTTTAGATATAATGCTTCAATGGCCACAGCACATTTCTTCTTTTCTGACTAAACTACATAATAGTAGTACGATAATGAATATGTGAAGTACCTAAGGAAAGGTAAAGGTTTGCATTGACAGAGAAATCATGCAGCAGAAGTAATTAACAGTGAATCAGTCTGTGAGACTTTCCTATGTGACTTTATTATGCAAAGGTAGAGTTTTGATGAGTTTTCTTGCTGAATAAACTAACACAATGTATATAGCACTCCTGTTATTTTGCTGTAGAACCTTCCATTTCAAGGAAAAGAAAAATGTTTCTCCAAGAACATATGGAGACAAATACACAATCCAGTATTTGTATATTGATACCAAACTATACATCCACACACATATAGAGAATTAAGTCAGTAATTCCTCTATGCTCCTTCATAGCAACTTTATTTAACTTAACTAATTAAAAACGACATTTCTGTCTCAGTGCCACTTCAGTGGAGGTCTTGAAACCCCATCTATCCTTTCAGGCCATTTGGATGCTGTTGTTTGTAGTTCATTCTCAAAGGAGTATTTCTCGCTGTTCTCCTTTATGTTGAGTCCTTGTTCCTCTCAGTGGTGCTAGTTGTGTGCAAGGCACAAGCAAAATGTGGATGACTCACTAAGTTTTAAGATTTTATTTTGAGATTTTCAAGGGAATAAAAAATTATGTTTAAAAATACACAATTCAAGTGAACAATCCAAGATTCCAGATAAAAAGTTGCTGTATCCGTAGTTATGATTTTGCTAAATGCAGCAAGTTCCTCAGGAGCTTGGGAGAGACGACGTTGAAGGAACATATTCCGATCAAAGGTAGCAAACTATTAAAAACTTTCCTAAGTCTTTTAACCTAGACTGAGCCTTAAACGGCAGTGGGGAAAGGTTCTCTGACACCTTTTGTATCTTGAGGTGGGGTCAACCCTCCCTTGAGCAGGGAGGTTGGACAAGATGACCTCCAGAGGTCCCTTCCAACCTCAGCCATTCTGTGATTCTGTGATTCTCCTTAATGCTGAATTGAAGGAAGTATCACTAAACTGAGCACACGGAATAATGAGGGTCTATAGTGGAATGGAATTAATGATCTTTAAGAACTGTAAAAAAATAAAGAGCTGTTGAGGTTGATGCCTGACCTTGGATTAAAATATTTCTATTTTCCAGAAAGCCCATGGTGAATAATAAGTTATTTGGGAAAAATAAATGGTGTTTAGAAGGTCAAGATTTCCCCATGTTTCATGGCTTGAGCAAACAAAATCGGGGAAAGGCAAGCAAAACCACGTCACAGCAGTTGAGAAACAGCTTTTTCTCACTTACAGAGACATACTACAGTTGTTGCTTTTGCAGCCTCTGAAGTTGAAGTGCTCTCCTAATTTTCCATGCCTCTTAATTCTATCAATGTAAGGTGTGGTAGTGATGTGGAAACCCTCCAGTTCTCAGCTGAATACTTTCTAAATGAGTAAATCTGAGCTGGCTGGCTGACTGGGCAGTTCCGCGGTGTAGTGGAACCACCTTATTCTGAGTTAGATGGGCAGATATTAACTGTAGACCTCAGTTTCACTTCTGGTCATTAAGAAGAACATATTGCAATATTTGAACTTCTAGTTTTCGTGTATAAAGCCAACCACCCTCCGTCCCCCAATTCCAAGAAAAATAACATAGAAACTAGAATCAGAGCAATGAAAGAAGAAAAAAAGTGTAAAACTGGAATCAAAGACCCAAGGGAACAAAAGGACTTGGCAATCAGGACCTGCAGTTAAGGATATCTTGGCAATTTCATAGAAACTAAAAGGGAATGCCTATCAGAAAGGCAGAAAGAAATGGGGATATTGTTACATCAGAACAAAAATTTCCTCCTGACGTTAGTGAGCAAAAGGATACAGCAGTGGGTCTCATTGTCCAAAGGCAGAGATCTCTCATACAGTTTCAGGAGCAAGGAAGATAATTGATTCTCCACTCATCCTTTCATTGTGAACAATCACCCTGCTTATCCGGTCCTTCTAATTGCTTCTGCCATACCCTCCTTTGCCTTGCCATCAGTCCTGGCTACAAACTGAATGTGAGCTAGTGGTTTCCTTTCAGAAGTCTGTGAGTACAGATGGATATTTCAGACTGTAGGGACTGTTTTATGACTGTGTTGCTTGGCTTCAGATGCCTTTTCCAACCAAAACCTAAGTATCTCTGATGCACTTCATCTCCACCACCAGCAAAGTGAGTGCCAGTGGGTTCAGAGCCAGAATTTCTCTTCCTGCAATAGTCTCTCAACTGAGTTCCTCTTAGCCGGCACTCTTTAGTGGTTCCCAAAATATCACTTGTTATTTGGTAATAAGCCTTCTTCTAGCAGTGCTCTGCATTCTAACACAAACAGGGTAGGGTTAGAGAATTGCCATAGATACCAAGTTCCTTAGTGGAACATTACTCATATTTCATAGAATCTTAGAAATTACAGATGGAAAAGACCTTTTAAGGTCATTTATTTCTATAGAAGTTTATTCATTACTCTCTGTGTGTGTGTATATATATATATTTGATGTAATGCTTTTTCCAGGGTTTTGTCTAGTCCCGTCTTAAATGACTCAAGTGACACCTTTCCCCTGAGAATATATTCCAGTGTCTAGCCATCCCTAGTCTTAGGAATCTTCTCCTTACATTCACCTTTCATTTGTTTTTTTCTCCCTGTTATCCATAGCTGAAGGTGATTTTTGCCTGAGCTTTCTGTTCCTTGCTACATATTTGCCTCTGTTAAAATACTTATTTTTCATGTTCCTTCTGGCATTTTTTGTTTAGAGCTTGTATCGCCTGCATGTATTTTTATCCTTCCTGCTCTGAAATTTCGCTGTTGTTTTTCATTTAGGTTTTATTGATTTGTTTTCTATTTCTTTCATTTATTTAAGGACTCCTCTAACTTTGTCACACTGTGACTCTCACTAATACTGGGAACAGTCACCTGCTGCTCGTGACATGATTCCCAGCATTATAAAAGTATATTAACATGTTTGTCACTGCAGTTTATCACAGGCATATGCCTTCTTACTTTCATTTTCGAGGAAAATATCTCCTCAGTGGTTTAGTGTGTTTTCCTCCAAAATGGCCTTTATTGTATAATTTTGAAGTCAGTCTAATCTGTGGTAAAGCAATATGTGTTCCTATAGAAAAGGTACTCCCCTTCAACTCCCTGCATTTCTGTGTAAGACTGTCAAGGAGTGAATGGCTTGGCTTTGCTTTCTGAACCACCTATGGCTTTCTTCATCCTAAATGGAGACCAGTAGAGGTGAACCCATTGTGTTACTGAAAATTCCTGCCTTTTCGCTTGGATGTGTTCCAAGAAAAAGTCCCTGAAAATTCACTTTATGGAGCTAGGAGATCCTTAGAAGAAAACAAAATATTAATCTTCTTCAAAGAAATCCTTTAAGTACTTTAAAAATATATGCAGGTTTTTTGTATTCTTTCAGATATCTGAGACACTCAAAATAATATTTTGAAAGTGTTATGGTCCTTAAAGGATTAAGATTTATGCTTTCTGTTATTAACAGGAATAAACGAGCTTATTTTCTATGTGAGGAGCAAGCCTATACCTGTCAGATATACATGATTGAATGCCTAAAACCACCAAGATTCTCTCACGCATTTTTATCCTGCATCATTCCTGGCCACAAGCTGTGCTGATTTACATTAGAACATTGGCCATGAGTTTCTGAGCAAGTCCAGAGCAGGATTTGACATTCCCTCCATCAGCATAAGCAACAAAGCAATCCAGGAGCTTTCTGGACTGCACTGAAGGTATCTTCCTGACACAGGTGGCTGAGGAATTTTTTCCTGTGAGGGTGGAAACGCTGGAACAGGTTATGGAGTCTGTGGTGCCTCCATCCTTGGAGATACTCAAAACATGACTGGACATGGCCTGAGCAACTTGCTGTAATTGAACCTGCTCTGAGCAGAGGGTTGGACTAGATGAGCTCCAGAGGTCCCTCCCAACCTCAGCTATTCTGTGATTCTGAACTCACGACAAAAATAAGAGAGCTGAAGCAGCTTCCCTCTTTTAAATATGGGCTATCACTGAAACAGGAAAGTACAGTGCCTAATGAAGGTTGATATATGAATGTCAGATTTCATAAGGAATACTAATCAACATTCCAGTTTTAACTGTATGTTTAAAATAAAATCAAATTTTCAACTCAAAGAAAAACAGTTCCAGCAAAGTTACCTATTGTACATTATTTACCCAACAGTTGTGGTTTGCTCCAGTCTTTTCTACTGTGCATTTTGGTGTAAAAATAGGTTTTCTAGGGATTGTGAATTCTGTACGCTTTGCCCAGTGGGCTGCAATATTTCACTGTTACATACAAAATTGGTGTGTCAAGAGAGACTGCTTTGTCTAAAATAATATCTGGAATTATGGTAAGTAATCAGGTTTTGATCCTGTGAGTTGTTGAGTGGTTCCTGAAAGTAGTCATCACCTTGATAGACTATTCCGTGAAATGAGGTCTGAGCTCAGATGGCCATATGGTTATAAACTACAGCCTGGTTAAAATCAGTCAGAAAACGCCAAGTGATTTCAGTATATGCCAGCACACTCAGTGACATGCAGTGTGTATGAGCAATATCTGAGGAATTCATTAAATTTTTCCGTCTATGAGAGGAAGAGTATGTATTGGCAATGGTGGCATTTCTAGGAAATAGAAGCTTAGTCAGAGTGCAACATTTCAGATAAAAGAATGGGAAGGAATGCAGAATGTGAGCAGCCTGATGGTAAATTACCTTTGCATGTTTCCTTCCACCTTTGTCTGTTCGTGATCTGTGCGTAGCCCCAGGCATTGTCCTTAAGGCACACGAAGAAGCACATGGTGTCATCTCAAGCTTTCATCAATGTTTTGGTGTGGCTTTGTAAGCAGGAAGCACAGTAAGAATAGTGCAGTCGGCACCTGCCCCGAGAGAGTAACCGAACCCTCCTGGAGGGTGCTCAGCTGCCCGCCGGGGAATGAGTCTTTATTTGACTCTTGCAATTGGCAGTCATAAGAGTGGCTGCAAACAAAATGGGGTCATCCCTGGGGGGTATGGATTCAACTAGCCCATATACAGAAAGAGAGGGAAAGAGATTAGAGTTGCCAAATCACTCAGCAGTGGAAAACCTTCAGGTATCTGGAGTTGCATAACACCTCTTATAACATAATGCTTGGACCGGAAAAAAGAACGCAAAATAAAAGTAATAAACTATTGTGACTTTTATTTTGTGCCAACGGATTTATGGCATCAGAGCCTTTGACATAAAATCTGTGTGTGCTGCCATTTGCCCTTTTAGTATTTTTCCAGCACTCCATAGGAAGAAGCGCTTTCCAATTACTGGAAATGACAAATGGCTTCTGTATCATTTCTTTATTTTTGGAAAGGATGTAAAACTGGAAAGGTCGAGCCCATTGCCTAAAATGCTTTCAGTCAATTGAGAATTTGCCTTGTTTGTGCAAACATAGAGGGACTCTTTTGAGATCTTCTCAAATGTAAAGCAAGAGCAGACAATATACATCCTATTCTGCTGGTTGAGCTTCACCCTGTTATCCTTCACTGTGTCCATGTAAGAGCATCAGGGGGAGCACGGTAGGAAGCAGCATAAGAAATTACCTGGTCCTTAAAAGGAATCAGTTTTCTGTAGGTAGCACAAGGACTTTTTGCCCCCCTATGTGTTACTGTCCCTAGGATTACTTTACCAGGAGGTTAAATCTCTTTCTGCAGTACATGAGCTCACCAGGCTGTTGTCTGTATTCACCTTTTTTATAATAAAATGAGATAAGAGAACTATCCCACTTCTCAGTGAAAGCTTTTGTGTTCTTCCAATATAACAATTGATATGAGCTTTCAGGAAGATAACTGATATTGCTAAAATCTCTCAGGTTACAGTGGTTTGGACAGTTAAAAGTCTAAGGTTTCTGCTGGGAAACATAAAGCCATGAAAATTCCACATCCTTAAAATAAATGGCCTAAAAATTGAAGGCCAAAGCCAAACAGAGTGTGTACTTGATGTACGACAAACAGAACGGAGCGTTGTATTCACCCCCATTGATGTGATTTGGTTGAGTGTTGAAGTCTGGGTACCCTTTTTGATGCTTTATATAGTGCTGCTTAGCTGGTGTCTTGTAAGCATCTGTGTTTAATGGAATTTTAGCTCCCTGTTTTGTTCTGCTGACACTTGTTTGATTTGCTGGCAACTCTTCTGGGTTGCAGAATGTAACGGTCAGTTCACACCAGTGGTGCTGTGCTCCTTGAAAATTCCAGTGTGGGGGTGTTTCATCGAAAAATCTGCGATAGAGTACAGTGTGCATAAAGGAGCTACATTTTTATTATAGCAGGTCTGGTTTTAGAGCTGGAGATAAATACCCCTTCGTTGCCTGTGAGAGAGCATTCTGCTCAGGTGAGCCCAACTCATCGTGCAGTTCAAACCGTCTTGGAGTTCAACCCATGATTATCATCATATTTTTTTCATATACAAACCTTCTCATCAGAGATGTAGTTTTCCTCTGAATTGTCACTAGAGTTACCACAATTCAGCAGGACAAATTCAGATGCACGTGTGAGCTTATTAGGAATGACCCTTTCAATGACAAGTTTTCCACTTACCTTTTTTATATCTGTCAGTGAGCCACCTGTTCATGAATTAATTTTCCATACTGCTAGTGTGCCAATCATATCAGATGCAGGTTTGAACTCAAAAGGAAGTTTTGAGAAATTAAGTGTATGTGCTGTTACCTTTGTCAACCAGACGTGCAAGCATGGCAGAATTTATATTAAATCTCCTTGAGAAGGTCTTTTTCCCATAGAAGTATATTGCCTGGTATCAATTTTGATCATTTCCTTTGCATATTTACAATTGCTTTTAATAACTCATTTTTTTATAATTTTGCCCAAAGCAGTGGCAGGCTGCAGTGTGTGTAATGGTCTTGTTTACCCTTTTGCAAATAGTAACAGGGTCTAATTTTTCTCTTACCTGCTCTCCAGCTCTCACTATACCAAGAGTGTCGTATACATCCGTGTGTGGCATAACAGCACGGGACTGGAGGATTGCATTGCAACTTCTAGGCATCCTTCTAACACTAAATTATTATGCAGAAAATATATATGCCCAGTAGAAAAGCTGTTGTAATCAGGCAGTGAAAATAAGTTTTACCAGCTCAGTCATCTTAAAGCCACAGATGATCTGTTTATTTTTTAAGCCCCTTTGTTTAGCTGACCTCTTGGGTAGGGTAGTGTAAATAGGAAGTAGCAGAATATACATGCATTATTGTGCAGAGAAGTGCTTTCTCCGCGAGTTCAGCTATTCTGCGTAAATTCATTTTTCTGCAGTGTGTGAAGATCAGATAGGAATGTTCAAATATTTAGAGAAATCCTGTATAGTATGTTTATAATGAAACATATTTTCTTCCTTTCCCATTTTTCTGCCATGATGGATGACTTCCCCCTTCCTAAGTAGTCTAACTCTATGGTTTTACGAGTACAATAAATTTTCCTGGAACACTAACCATCTGCTGAAATGGAAAATGCAATAACTGTCCTTACAGTGTTTTGAGAAACACAAGTTCCCCTTAAGGAGGGAATCTACACCTGCAAAAATACCCCACTTAACCAGAAAACACCCTACATCAATCTTTGATGTCAGCACTTTCCTCAACTTAATGGGAATTTCCTTGTGCCTTGAAAATTCAAAACACTTTGATTCCCAGGCTTGGTTCTCCCGGGAATGGGTGTAGAACCAAAATCTTTTAGGCTTTCCAGAACGCAATGATATTACAAAAACTGGTGCCAGGAGAGCTATAGATGAATGGTACCACAGCTGACTTTGTTTTCATTTATAGATCTTTCCAGATGAAATACTGCTGAGAACTGTTTGGGACAAGAATGAATCAAGGGTGCTAATTTGACGTAGGGAGCGATGTGTATGCCTAAACATGGGTGTGTAGCGCTATTTGAGACTCTAGGCTGTCCAAGACATCTGATGAAGCTGGGAGATATGATACAGTACCTATAGGACACCCAAGCCCTTCTGCAACAGCAACTGAGGCTGGGTGGGATGCTGCAACTTGTAGCGCTGCATTCTTAAGTGTTAAGAGCTCTGTTTTTGCAAAACTAGATCAAAATGGGTTGACCTAGGAAGAAACACATTATTCTCTAGGAAACAGGAGACAATAGTGTGGAATCTCAGAAAAAAAAAACAAACCAAAAACGTGGATAGTGGTTATGCCTAAGTGCAGTTAAGCGACATGAGTACTTGGCTGAAAAACATTTTATTGGCAAATTTAGTGTCATTGAGACCCTCTCACTGCTCAGGAGAGATGAAAACACCAGCAAGTAGCTAGCAGATAGAAATCTCAGCTGAAGTTCAATATTAGCAAAAACCAAGAGGACATATGTGGTTATATTATAAAATATACCACAGTCAGCTATGTTAAACTTAGTATCACATTAAAAGTACTGTTATATTCAGTGAAAGCTCAATACTTATGCCACCGTACAAATTTGTTCTCAATCCTCTTATTTATATTGACCTTCTGGGCAACATATTTATATTTACCTCAAGCCCCTAGTAACATGGGTGATTAATTTCCAGTCTACCTTTTGTGAACTGTGGCCATCCACATTTCATTGCATAAATCCTTTAACTTGTTTCTACAGAAAAAGAGAAGTGTTTCTTTTCTTATAGTATCAAAGGCTATCAGTGAGAAAGGTGCCAAAATGCTTTTAAACTGGAAAAGTCCTGAGTGTGATACGTCTGTGTCCTCTTTTTATTCATCTTTCACACACTGAAAAAGGAAATTAAGTTAGTGGAAAGTATGTGATATGACAGTATTTGTTGCTATAATAACATTGTGCATACAGAGAATGTTGCTGAGGAAAATATTCCATACTATTTTTGGAAGGACTATCAGTGCAATACCTTTTTTCCAAAGCAAAGGCAATGATGCAGTATTGTTCTTTTGAAAAAATAGAAGATCATCCTTTTACAGTAGTTATTTGAAACTTTTCCTTGGTTCTGAATTCATTTTGGTATGAATTCATTTTGGTATGAATTCAACAGGAAGAATAAACCCAGCTCAGCTCTGAAAATCTAACATTCTATTTAAGTTCTGACTTCACAGCTAAGTTTAAATGCTTAGTCCTTCTTGCAGTTTTTAATATGAAATTTTTGACCTGTTATTTGTGTAATATATGATTAAATCACAGGGGCAGTTGAAAACCTGCTCCATATTAGTGGAATAAAAATTTACCCTGCTAAAAGAAGCTGGTCTAACACCCACTCCCACTAACAATATTTAGATATTTCAAGTAGTTTAATGACTGACTTGAATCTCATCCTGATCCCTGTCAGGGATGTAAATTTTATTTGTGTCCTGATCCTTCAAACTCAGAGGCAGTCACATATATGTGAATATCCTCTCTTGAAATTCAGGGCAGTATAAAATCTGCCCCGATATATGAGCTTGCAGGACCTGACATATACTGAAATCACACAGAGGAAATGAAACCGATGTCGAAACAGGACTGAAATCCTGAATCAGTTGCAGTGTATTGCTCTGCACTGGCTGCTTTGCCTGATGAACTCCCGAAGTTCAGCTTTCTTCCACTGAAAACATTTTTGCTGTAATGTCATTTATTTCTTTATCCAAAAATGTTAGTGAGACTGAGCTCCTTTGTATAAAACATTTTAAAACCTAAAGGTAAAAGCCATTGAATATGTTTATTGTCTATCTGCACCTTTTATTCTCTCTCCCTCCCTCCTCACACCCCTCCCCACACCCCCTCTGTGTGTATATACATACACGCACACACACAAATTTATATCTTTGTATGGGAATTCTCCATATTTCTTCTTGTTTATTCAAACAACTTTTCTCATTAAAAGCGAACATTTGGTCATTCATTTTTTTATTAATTTTAATATAGGAAGTCTCCGACATCCACTTGCTATAAAGAAGACCAGATGAAAGATGTCCTAGAATTAGGTAAGTTACGTCAAGCTTCAGTTTGGCTTTTGCCAGCATATTCTTCAGAGCAGCTGTAAGCAAATACATCTAAGTCACTTCTTTTGTAACTCTTAGTTGATTCAGAGTAATTGCATTTGCTGTTAACTTCTTGGTGAAGACTCTGTAAAGAAGTCATTAAGAAGTAATCAAACAAAGGCTGGCTCATGCATTTTTTATCTGTCCTTTCTGGCTGAAACTATATTTTCTTTTTTATAAAGAAAGATGACAAGAACATGTCATTGTCATATTGACGACTCCCTGGCACTGAGCCTGCCAGGGAAGCAATTTTTTTCACCAACACATTATATGATTTTTTTTTTTCTTTCAGTTGATGTTGATGATGAAGAAATAACTGGAGAAGTTAGTAAGAACCCGGATCTTTCATCAATGTACATGCTTCAAATAGTATCAAAGGCAATTGATATTTCTCTTGCAAAGGTAAGACTGACTATGATGGTAAATACAAACAGATGTGCAAGGATGTTATTTCAGCTAAGTTAGCCAAAGCTGCAATGGATTGCTCTGAGTTGCATGTTTGTGTGTGATTTATCGTGTGCTGCATTCATTCCTGAGTGTATTCCTTATTTGGTATTCAGGTGAAAAAATAATGTAGGGATGCCCGTCCAAAATTCAGAAAAATACCAGAAGAGCACGCCAGAATGCATCAGCCCACTTGAAGTACAGAAAATAGCTTTAATTAATGAAGCTTGAATTATTATTAATGCCTCTAGTCAGCTATTCATGTGCTTATTCTCCTGTCCTTTCAATTGGCAGTGGTTCAGAACAAGTTTATTATTGCCCTATCGCTATTTCTCCCTTGCTTATCTTCCTTATTTTGAGCAGAGATGGAACCATTTCATACTTTTAATATTTTCCTTCCCATTTAGAGAGGGGAGAAAAAAAAAAAAAAAAAAAAAAGATAATGAGGGTGTCTTCCAATTTCATTTCTAGATCAAAGAGATCCAAGTAGCTATGAAACACTGAGCAGTCTGTTCTTATTTACTCAGCTTTAATTTAGCACGGATGCAAAGTTCAGGTTAGCTGTTCCTGAATAGCAGTGGTCTGCAGTTGTTCAGGGCCAAGATCTGAATTTGGCTTATGCCGATATGCCATAGGACATACAGCAGTCAAACATTTGAGTAATGTTTATCCCATACCAGAAACTTTGACAGGCCAAACGAGCTGCCTTTTCTCCATACTGTGTCTGGCAGGGTCCTTTTCTCCCTGATGTAACTGTCAGTAGGCGTTGCTCATCTAGCTGTTAAATTTAAGGCAATACTCTGTAATGCTTTCATGGGAAACTGTGCCCCAGACGATCTGCATGAACAGTTTCCTATGCTGAGCAGCACACAGCATTATGAGTTGAAGGAATATTGCAGGAAAAGGAAAAAATTGCTCCTTTTCATTTGAGTGTTGCTATTTACGGTATGTATAAAACAGAAAAGGGTGATTATAGGGAGTTAGTCATTGCCCTTCCACAATTCTCCTTTCTTTTCTACAAACTACTGCAAGAAAACATACCTGTGCTTTGGATTTGTTCTTAAAATGAGACATTTTTTCCTTCTTTTTTTTTTTTTTTATAGGAATTGAAAATTCTTTTGTTTGGCTCTAGTCTTTGTTGCTTCAGTGAGGAATGGAAAATACAGAGTTTTACATTTAATAACATGCCAGAGTTAAAATACGGCATTGTGCAAAAAAAGGTACTGTAAATTACTTCCTTAAGGCGATCTTTGCATTTTACACTGAGTTTACCACGGTTGTGTGTTTCAGCAGTGAAAAAAAAGTCTTGTAAAGACTTCTTTCTTTCTTTATCTTCTCTGGTACCACTGGATGATGTCATCTTGTCAAGTCTTGTTAGGAGTCCTGAGATGGATGGAATATTTCTGAGGGGAGCTTGAAGTAGCTACAGAAAGTGTGCGTGTGTGTGTGTGACGGGGAGTTATTCGTAGGGAGAAAGGCAAGCCACTTCAGCTGAAAGCTAGTGGTGATAAAAGAATAAAAGGGCACAAATCAAGGGTGGGGCTTAAGAGAAGAAGGATATGTGGGGGCAATGTTTAACAAGCTTAAGATAGAGCTTGATCTGTCTTAAAATGGGGGGACGTAGCAAGAATTGCCTGCAGTGCCTGGGAAATCACAAGGGGTTTGCCTCTTAAAGATATGGGGGTGGCATGATGAGGCTTATTCCTAAAATAAAAGGGACAAATGCCCCTGCACTGTAACTGGGCCTGGGACATTGGGACTGCTGGTGGGACCACCTTTCTTGCAGCCATATTTCTGTAATTCTGGACTGCAGCCACAAGATGCCAGCTCCTCCCTAAACCAAAGTTTTCAGCAGTTCCTAGGCATCATCTACCAAGTGGTCCTTTCTAAAATCCCCAGCAGGTCCTTGTGGTGACCAGAGCTGATAAAACCATCATGCCATGACTAGGGTCAGCCTGGAAAGCATGTACCCAAGCCATAGAAATTTTTGGTGCTAACAAAGATCTCTGTGATCTAGGGCATTCAGTGGGAGACTCACTCATCTGGTGTCTATCTCATCAACCTTGCCTTGGCACCTGACTCTTACACACTGAGACTGCAGTGCTTCAGACTGTCCTTCCGCTCTGTATGCTGGATGCACTTGGTCAGCCTGGCTTCTCAGCTGGCCAATGCATAGACTCAGACCAGGGACCACACATGTAGCACAGGATATGTAGCCACCTCCAAAATCAAACAGATCCATTGTAAAAATGCATCCTCCTCAGCTGCACCTTAATGCTTTTGCCTCTGCCCTGTGACTCTGTACATATGCTTCTGGGATATCCATGCACCTCTTATGAGCAAGGAGAAGAGGAGGCTGAGGGGAGACCTTATCGCTCTCTACAACTACCCGAAAGGAGTTTCAGGAATTTCTTCCCTGAAAGAGCGTTCAGGCACTGGCACAGGCTGCCCAGAGAGGTGGGGGAGTCACCACCCCTGGGGATATTTAAAAGACGTGTAGAAGTGGCACTTCAGGGCATGGTTTAGGAGCCATGGTGGTGTTGGGTTGATGGTTGGACGTGATGATCCTAGAGGTCTTTTCCAACCTTAATGATTCTATGATTCTATGACTTCAGTAAAAACTAGGGACAGAGTAGACTCCTCTTTACAAAACACTCATCAACTCTCTGCACTGATGCATAAAATCTTTATCTGGCCTGAGAGAATTAGACCATTATGTACTATGTGGAAATGAGAGGAAAAGAGGCTTTGGGGCAAGGAGAATGGCTGATAAACATGTCATTAAGACATTTAATTAATTTACCTTTTTAGTTAAATATTTAATTAGGCTGACGATCTCAGAACAAAGCTGCTTATGTTTAAATAAAGCCTAGCAGAAAAAAAAAAGATATGAAATATTAATTTAAACTCTGAAAGGAATCATGGCAATAATGTTCACTGGTCCACAGTAATGTTACTTCAGTGTTTCCAGACCCTGCTGCTAGAGAAAGGATGTCTCATCACTTCTAACGTCTCACTGGCCATTAAATTCCCTACTGTAAATTCCACAGCAGGAATGGTAAACCGAGGTGTTTTGCTTAGATGTGTTTATTTCAGATACTTAGTATATGCCGCCTCACTTCCAAAGTTCATTTCAACTGAACAATTTTTTGTTGCTCTCCCACGTTAAGTTTCTGTGGTGCTGTAAGAAGACACTTACAATGATTCCCATAATTATTTTAACTGGGAGGCTTTCCCTGGTGGACTGAAATAAACCATGCTTTTTGCCTTAAAATATTTCAGACGATGCACTCATTAGTTATATAAATAATTATAGAGGGGTAGTTTGTGTGTAATATAAATGAGAAAATGGAAGGTATCAATGTCTAAGCCATTTCCTAATTACAGGACCTTTGTTTTCTACTTTGCATACTGTGCATACTGCATGTACCTGCAGGTCCTGCTCCCTTAGGCTTGATGCTGTACTTAGGACAACCTGAGAGTTATACTGATCACTTTGATCACATTGCTATTTGAAAATCACTTTGCTGGCTGCACTCTTCATTCTGCTCCAGGGTTTTGAGAGGACTTTGATAGATTGTAAACTGACTCATCACAGCCTGGTTATGATCTACAGAGGAAATCAGGGGTGCATATGGCAGCAGTGCGATCCTGGGTTAATCTCATGCTATGGAGAGTAACAGCAGTGTAGACTTTGGCATGGGTTAAAATCAGAACACAGATTCTCCAGAAAACCTTCTGGGTGGTCCATACTTTCTTACCCTCATTGTTTTTCTTACTTTACCTGGGTAGGCTCTAGCCTAGCCTAGCCTAACTCTGATACATCAGCCTGTATGGGATGCTGGTTTAGGGAGGACCTGTGTTAAAGTTATGGACTTCCTAATGTTAAGAATGAACCCATTTCTGAGAATGGCAGCATGCGCTGACGGACACATGGGACAGCATCTGTGGGATTAATAAGCTGAATCCTCTGTTAAGCTGCAGCAATTCCTAGTGCTACCAAAGTGATGTGTAGTATTGTGGTATCTGTGTTGTTAGCCTTGTGTCCTGCATAGCCTGCTTCCTTCATGCATAGATGTCCCAGACAAATGATGGCTTTTCGCTGTCTCCTCAGCAAACTGCTTGAGTAAATAATAAGATACGAAGCACCTGACAACTGAGTGACAAGAGAAGGAGAGTTATGCTGGATGAAGTTTTCTAGGCAAGAAGAGGGCATACCGTTTGCTTCTCTGGACAACTTGTGCAGCTGTCTTTGCCATATAGTTAACCCGTAGGAACAGGCCTTGGTCATGCAATGGGGTCAGGTGGGCTAATGGCAGGGAATAAGCAAGGAGATGGAAATACATTGCTACCCCCTCCCACAGTCTTTCAAAACAGCTATAAATTTATTTTCCATAAAGTTTAAAGTTAGTATGGTATTTGTTGGTATTGTGATTTTTTTTCCCCAACATTAATCATTTAAAAGGTTCTAACATCCTTTGGTTTCTCTCTCTCCCCCAGTGAGATGGCTCCCTGGTGCAGAGGGCTATGCATAAAACTGAAATCTTTGTTTAGTGATGCAAGTGGGAACTTGAGGGGATGCATAATGGGGAGGTAAAGGAGCAAGGCTTATTTTCACCCTTTGGGAAACAGTCAGATTTGATTTCTCTCTGAAAGTCAAGGTAGACTGTGGCTCAATAGCGATCAGGAGAGCTTTTGTTTGTATAATCACAGAACAGATTTTAAAAAAAGAACTTTATTTTGGCCTTATAGGTGTCTAGGCATTTTCAGGAAAAATAGGTGGGAAACACAATACCAGTTTGTAACACTGATTTTCATTGGCTTGCCAAAAAAGTATGGCAACAGACAACACTGCAAAGTGATGGATGGAAAGAGAGAGATGAAAAAATGGCTTGTGCCTGGATGGAAGCACACGGCTTGTGAAAGTGTTCACCAGCATCAGACATTGCAAATTGTTTTGCTCATGGAGTGTCCCGTTATTCCCCTCAGGGTGGCCCATGTGGAGTACTGGCTGCAGTTCAAGCTTGTGTCCTACAACAGCTTATCTTTGCAGACAGTAACAGAAATAAAGACACTCGGTAAGTCAGCAATTGACACCAGAAATATTTTCCATACGGAAGTAAAATTTTTTTTCTCTGCTGCAGCCACCCAGTAGCCTTTCGAGTTTGAACTTATTGAAGTCCTCTTTGTCTCTGAGACAGAAACAAAGTAGCGTATGATTTACTTGTATTTACTTCCCTTTCAACTGCAGGCATTTAGAGGTTGGTGTTTCATTTTTATAATTACTTGCTTCTGATTAACCCAAGAACCTCTAAAAAATTCAACAGCTTGAATTGCGGCCAGTGAAAATTATTTAACCTTGACATCCCATGGAAATATGATTTCAAAGAAAATGTAATCAGGGTTTGAAAGACCATGAAATTCATGCAGTTTCTGAGACTAAGAATCTCAGGAAGGCTCAAAAATTAGTTATAGTTATACTTCTATTTTCTTGCTACTGTGTTTGATCTTTCACAGTTAAACTCCTTAATGTGAATTTAAATTCTGTGTGTATATTTTCTACTTACTTTAAAGGCATATTTTCAAGTATTGCTAATGTCAAGGAAAATTGCTTGGACTGCTATAATATTAACGTACTTGTCACTTTGCTAAAGGAACAGAGCTTATTCAATGAAATACTGGAAAATAATATATTAAAAAAATTACTGCCAGGCTTCTGGTGTTTGCCTTTTATTTTCAATAAGAAATTAAGTCCATTACAAAAGAAAAATTTCACAAAGTTTTCCTGTGCTTTATAGGTACAGTACGTTGGAGAGGGATAACAGTATTTTACTGGTTTACGGTGCCACCACCTTCTGTTTTTTGTGGGTGATACACTGATCCCAATTTAGCCTGAAGAAAAGCTTTCCTGCTGAGAATTTTCTTGAACTTCATTACCTTGCAATGTAAAAATGTTCATCATGTCTGAAAATTTGGTCTTAAATATACACTTTTCTGCTTAGAACTGTTTAGGAAGGTGGCAGGGACTCTGTTCTTTTTCCTTAGTTTCATCTGACTGGCATTTAATGTAAATTCAGTCTGGGCTATTTGCCTCACTCTTGGAAAGAAATGGGCACCTGTAGAACATCATTACTTGTTTTCAGCACCCAGGATGGGAGGTGACAGTTAATCAAAGGATCACCAAGCCCTAGGGGGTCCACAGAGGTGCCCAGGTCCAGCAGTACTAGTGGGTAGGCAGTCCTGATAAAAGACACCTAGTAAGCCATTAGAAATGTTGAAAATGAGGCTTAGAGTCTAAATACAATACTGGAAGTTTTACTGTCACCACTACTACTGCTGTTCCTTGTTATTATTGGCACTGATTGCTTGTGGACCCCAAGAGAAGGGCCAAATAAACGAGATGCTATGAATTCATCACTTGAAAATTGCATGTTCCTTGCAGCAATTGCCTTAGAGGCAATTAGCATGGACTGATAAAGAGATGGGGTCAGTGGTATAATACATGTACAGAGTGTAATGTCAAATTAATTCTACAACGTTATGGAGTTTAGCATTTTTCTTCTTCAGTTCAGTTCTTTCAGTCTGTAATTCATATCAAGAGCCTGCTGTTCAGAGCACACTTTCAAAAAGTGCAAAAATTAGCTAGCAAAACTTTATTATTCTAATTCAGATTATGAGAGTAGATGCTTCAAGGCAGAATGAGGCTTTTGTCCACATAAAAGAAAACATATATTTAGATTTTTTGATCAGGAATCTCCACAGAATTCACTGAAGAATTATTTCTGGTTGTGAAAACCAATAATTTGTTTCAGCTTGGAGGACAGCCTTTGGTCATCTACTCCCTGGTTCCTTTGTGTCTCAGGTCATCTATAGTGAAAATAGCGATGTTAACTTTTTCCTTTTTCAGCATGGTTCAGTAATCGTAAATGTCGTACAATTATGTGGCACCCAAATAAGTGGACTGAGGTCAGGTTGTTTAAACTATAAGTGTCCCAACTCACGCCAGCTACAACCTATCCTGGTTACTTGGCAATATTTGCCTCTCCTATCTTCCTCTCCTATTACCCACGAGGTTTTAAAAGATTTAGTTTTTACATAATTTGTGTATGAAAAATGCTGCTGAAGTATACAGAAAGTCTCCAAGAAATTTCAGGTTAGCAGGTGTGCTCTTTGTCTTTATGCACAGAAATGCTAAAAGCCTGCAGGCTCCTAAAAAAGAATAGCAAGATGGACTGTTTTATGCATAAGATAAACATATTTTTCGTACGATGTGTTTGCCATGGGCAGAAACTCTTAGTCAGGCAGAAAGAAAGGGAAGTCTCAGAGCTTGAAATGAGAGGATTAATATTCCTTTCTAGTTCTATCCTGAATTTTCAAATTTTAGCCACTTCACAGTAAGTGTTCGACTTCAGGCTTATTAAACGTTCAAGAAATAATTATGTCTCCTCCTTACTCTGATACCTCTCTCAGACACATAATTAGTTGCTCTGCTTCAGGTTCTGAGTGTCTGTGTTAGAACACAGGCAGAGATAAGAGGAAACTGTGATTATATTTTTCTTCGCTTGAAAACTCTCACCAATTATTTCCCATGTCTCACATCCTTCAGAGAGGGAAACATTCTCTAAAGGAATATTATATTCAAGTCAGACATTGAACTTGAAAGTCTGTTTTAATTTTTTGATGTTTGGCGTTTCTTGCTTAGTCTTTTGAATTATTAGACCTTTTACTCAAATGCCTGGAAGAGGTTTTGACATCATCTCCCATGCTGGTAACACCGTAAGACTGATAATATCTGAATTTGGAAGACTGCCATTCTTGAAGCCACTAGAGAAAATCCAGTTCTGTGCTTCCAAGGGGCACGGACCTCTTGTCCACTTCTTCAGGCTCATGGATGCTGCGTTTTATTCGTATACCTGCCAGTTCTCCATTATGTGACTTTTGGCCTCCTGGTTCTTTATTTCTCCATTCACATCTTGGAAGTTAGAATAACAGGAGGTTTAAGAAGACTTCACAAAACACAGCTTCTAGGAAACGCGTTGACAGTGTTGCTTGCATGTTTGGATCAACAGACTACTCTAAATATTCTGTAGGTTTGCACATCATTGTGTAAGTTCCAAGCCAAGCATCTAAGTGAAAATATTTCAGAAACAGTGGGGCTGAAAGTATTGAAAGAATTGGTCGACAGGCCAATACTGGGTCAGTTACCGTAATGTTTTAGGTCATCACTTTGGGACCTTATTAAAAAAATGCAAGCATAGTGTTTATTGCAGATGGTACTTTAGATAAGGATTAGTAGTAGGTAGGAACATCATGGTGTAGATTTGTTGACAAGAGTTAAGAAATAAAAACTTAAGAAATTAAGTATGAAGGCCTTTATAAACTAAAAATCATATTTAATATATAAAGCATCTATTACAGATTTAAAGAAGAATTCTTATTTGTCGTTAAATGCCAATATATTATTGTTCCGTAGACTTCATACACCTGATTTTTGTCCAACCAATTATAAATATGTATTCTGAAAAAAGCATCCCTATTTTTTTTGGAAGATTAGTTTTCAGGGTATGATTATAGATGTGGGTATAATCAGTTCCTGTTGTTGATCATACCTTATTTAGTCTTCTCTTCATTTTTGTCTGTTGTTCTTAATGATAATAATAGTTTTGTTTTAATCGTTCCTTACAAATCAGACACCATCTTTACTATTAATCTCCTAGAAGGAGAGATTGTGCATTTCATCTCTCAGCTTCACCTGTATTACAAGGGTATTGTCACAGAGCACACAGACTTAGGCCAGCAAGCTTACAACTGCTTAGCCTAAGTACCCATAGCAGCAGTCTAACTGTCATTATCATCAGCATTAGCTCGTCCAGATCCCCAAAACGCACCAAACAGCTGTTCACGCAACCTCGGTGAATCAGCTTCCCTCAAATTTCTGTTTTGCTTCTGACTTCAGAGTAGAGCTACCCTCTGTGCCCAGTTTGTTTTACTAGCAATCTAAAGAGGAAGTTGTTCTAGATACAGCTCTATTCACTGGATCTGATTATCGTCAGCGAGAGCCAAGGTACCTTCCTAAATGCTTAAAATGAGATTTAAGGTGGTTCACCTCAAAGAATGGTTCCAGAAAGCCCATATTCCAGTGGGATTTCAGTTGCATCTCCCTCTTTAGAGCCCTTTAGGTGCTGAACAGCAGCACCGCACCTTCCTATCACCTGTTCAGGCCAGTGCTGAGAACTTTTCATGCTGCATGCAGAGCGAGCGCTCTTATGGCATTTAATTCAGACGCTTAATCCTCAGAGAAAGGTCGGATTCAGCTGTACCTTTATACCTGGTATGTCCCCTCAGTAACAATACCAGCTCCCAGTTCAACTCACAGGATTTTTTTGAGTTGTCCATCCAGGTTGTCTTCTTCTTAACTATAGAAGGAACTGATATACCTAAATGATAATTTTCTGAGGCAACTGGCCAGAGATTCATTATTAGGCATTCCAATGCCTAAATAATCTCTAAAAAAAAATGCTTTTGTTCTTTGAGCTACAAGCTTGCTATGAATCCGTGTACACTGTAACTGGAGCAGTTTCCCCTCTAAGGAGCAAGCTCCCCGATACATGTTTTGGTACTTGTCTGTTTCTTTCATTTCCTGGACTGCAGTTGTCTTCAGCCTTCAGAAGTTCACAGGACCAAGTGCCTCACCATGGCTATTGCAGACATACTGTGGCGTGCAGGAGGCAATGAAAAGGCGATTGTGGCACTGTAAGTAGGAGAAGCAGCTTTGGTGACTGTACAATGCTTCTATGCTTGTCTGTTATATAGGTGCATAGTTTACAAAACGAAAGTTTTGTAGGTTGTATTTATGCAGTCTAAAATGGCTTAAGGAGAAATGCAAAATGTCATTTCTGCTGTCCCAATAGCTGGGAGAGAATAGTCAAATTCTTTGAAACTGCTGTGAATAATCCTGTGGGTTTCATTGAGGCTAGGATTCCTCCAAAATCTTTACCAAGAGTTACTTTTCCAGATGCAGCATTTTACTCCAACAATTTTGTATTGCAGGATATTCTATTATGGCTGGGATTAATTTCCTTTTGCTGCCTAATAGCTACTTAGTTTATGCTACGTAATTAGGCTGCTTGTACACAAGACACCTAACTTTTAGATTGCTGGCTTTGGCTGTACTGGATCCTACACAATATTTTTAAGTGAGCCAGGTTTTGTGAGAATAGGTCATTTCTTTTATTAGATCAACTAAGATAGCTGAAAAATAACAGAAGCTTTTGGGCACAGAAGTCTTTCTTCAAACCTGAAATAGAAGCAGCAAATTCAAAGACATTTCAAATGGTATTTTGCATATTTTACATCTATAAAATGCTTCCTCTTTGATGATGGTGTGCATATGTTCTTCTGCTTGTTTTAATGTCATTGCTCTAATATCCTTTTCCAAAAAAACCTGTCATTAACATCTTAAACCTGTATTTATCCTCTTTCTGTATAGAGACACTCATAATTCATGTTAAATAGACTGAGAGAGCACAGCACAGCTAAAGTATATATTTCATTGATCAAAGTTTGTTTAATATGTAATATGAACTTCTTATGAAAGAGGTCTTTTTTTAAAGAAGTGGTTAAAAATGATAATATAAAATCTTCGGCTTGTCATTCAGTTCATGTAACAACTGTTGATTTCTCTTTCATGCCATTCTGTTCCTTTTAACATGAGCTTTGGTTTTGTCTGAATATCCTCTTCAGGCCATCAGGAAGACAGCAGTTCACTCCCATAGGAAAATACAAGGCAGATGGAATCTTAGAAACTGTAAGGCTCTGTGTAACTCACAGTAACATTCTCCATATATCCTTTTCCTGGCTTTTCTTGTTTTAGTACAATGAATCTCATTTCCATTGCTGTCTCAGTGTTTTAAATTCTTTTGTGTCAAATTAGTAAACTGTGATCCAAAACCCAATAGGAAATAACAAAATCCTGTAGTCTGTCTGGCTCTGGGTCGTCCCAGTGTCTGTGGGCACATGGGCTCTCTGAAGTCCTTTTATTTCCATCTATCTTTCAAGCTTATAAACTGTGCCTGGTTTTATCGGTATGGAGTAAAAGTGAACATGGATCCTTTCAAGTTGACCAGCATGGCCATGAGCATCAAAAGGCAGTATTTTGTTCATGTCTTACACAGAATTCATTGCCTTTCTTTTCCTCCAGAAGCTCCAAATGGCAAAATACTTTCCAGTTTTGCCTTTATTTCCATCTGAAGCTCACAAATGGCTTTGCAAACAGAGGCTTTAGTGGTTTAAGGAAATATTACTGGCCTCCTAAATGGAGGAAAGGATGTGTCAACAACTTTTCAAAACCTGACAGTTTTGCAACAACTGGAAATGAAAACCTGTATAAACAGGGTGAATGCAGCAAAAAAACCTTGGCTGTAACATGCTCTTCCAAGAGACAAGATAGATTATTTAATTAACATGTTAACATCATTCTGAGATGCTGGCTATTTCGGAGAGCACCTAACATCATTGCGCTGCCTCTAAGTACAGCTTATCAAAGGTCATGTGGACATAGTCCCAGTGAAAACATGACAGAAAGGAATATAATCCAGACTGCCAGATCTTTCCTTGCACAGTATCTGCAAGGCCATAATTTCTGTCAAAAGCTGAAGATGGAAAAATAGACAAAGAATGTTGAAGGAAGGGGTTGGATCTGTGAACTCTCCTGAACCTGACGTTAAATAGCATTCATGGGAGTATTCTCTGAGTAAGAGAAGTGCTCTGATACATGCCTGCTACAGATGGCTGACCACATAGGTACAAATGCCTAAACTGCTTGCCCATTCTGTGTCTTCTGAAGCTGCAGGATTCCTATGTTTGTCCTAGGAATCATTTTCGTTGCATAAACAATGGTTTAAATTGAATCAAACTCTCTGTGCAATGAACTTAAAACCAACAAGAAACAGTATTTAAAAGCTCAGAATATACGAAGCACTGAGATACAATATTACACCAAGTAACAACAGTAAGAAGTAGATTTCATTAATCTTTATTCCATTTTGGTAGTCCAACTCCTTCCTGTCAGATTTAATGTTTTGGCTATGTTAGTTCAGCTTTCAGTTCATAAGAATGAGTTGTTATTGCCTCAGTTACTTTTTTTTCTTCTTGCATTTCTGCCCAGCTAATACTGCATAGCGCCACAAGATATGAAGATCTGATTGTATTTCTTCAGCAGAATATTCACCAGGTACTGTGTATAGAGATGATACTAAACCTGTTATAGTTCAGCTGCCAGTATTTCTGTGTTTATCAGTCTCATAAGATGCCTTCTGAACATTGTTTCAAACACTATATGGACCTGTCTTGCATTTTAACAAACAGACCAACAAATTTAGTTGTAGCATAAATGAGAACAGTTCTTTCTGCTCTCAGTTTGATTTGCATTTCTTTACAATTGGGAGAGGAATATACGCAACAAATTAAATAAAACCTGTCCTTTTCTTTTTCAGTTTGAAATTGGTCCCTGCGGGTGCATCCTTCTGACCGTGTCTGTCATCTTATCAAGATCTATCAATCTGTGAGTGTCTTTGTATCCCTGTTTCATAAACAAAGCAGACAAGCTGGGCAAAGTGAGGAAAAAAACACCATATACTTAACACTTTTTAATCTATCTTGATGTTTACTCTGCTAAATATGGGGAAGTTATGCACATTTACTCACATAATGTGTGCTGTTAAAGTGGCAGTCCACCATATCTGGTATAAATAACTCCACCTAAACATTAGACATCATGTCTAAGGTAGTTGCCTATGCTCCTTGTCTTGGCAGCTGAAAGCAAGGATCATTTAGAGGGTTGTTTCTCACATACTTCAGGTATCTTAGGTAGGGATGAATGACTTGCTTGTGATGCCCCAATCTCTCCATCAATGATAACGATAAAGAAATGCTAGTAATGGCTAGATTAGGCGGCTTACTTTTAGATGTTTATAAGTAAGGTATGACAACTCTGGTCTCAGTTTATAGCTGTAATGAATATGCTGAGCTCTAACGAAGCTCAGCCTCTTTTAAAAACTCATTGAGGCTGGCCCAAGCACAGTTGCATTTAATTGTGCTTTTATACAGATTAGATGTATTTCTGTGTCACTGTGAATACCAGAGTGGGTCAGAATATAAAAGCTTTCTTCATTTTGTCAAATTCCACTTTTGTAAAAATCTCCTAGAGTTATCTGCAAGTGAACAGAACCGTTCCCTGACAACTTGCAATAACAACTGACATGAAGAGAGCAGCTGCACTTGAAAGCACCACGGGGTTGATTTGTGTAAGCTTTTATTTCTTACATCTCTGTGTTGTGTTGAAAATAAGTAGCAGCTTAGTCCAAATTTGTGATATGCATCCAGTATCTCACCTACTGAGATTCCTACAAGCATTTACAGATTGTTTTGTTGGTTTTGTTGTCATTTCTTCCTTTCTTTGGCTTAGAGTAACACTACAGGCCATTGGCTTAACTCCACTTTTGCACTCTAACACAAATGATGTGATAATTTTATAGCACATGTCATTTATTCCCATTTTTCTGAGCTAGTTACAGCAGAGCGCTCCACATTAGTAAAGGTATTTGAGCAAGTAATGATACATTTGGAATTTGGTAGGATCACCAAAAGCAGGAATGTTTCTAATTGCTATTAATTGCATTGCTTTAGCTGCTACAAAATGGCAAACATTCTTTAATAACTTGAGCAAGGAGCTTATTTTTGCCATCACCTCTCAATTCTTAACAGATGGATTATGACAAGGCCAATCAATCATCTGCGGTTGTATTTGGGGGAGCTAAGTGCCTAAAGTGAGCGTGAAAATTCCTTATGGTGCCTACTTGCATTTTTAGGTATCTAAATATTTTTACATTTCTGGTCCACAATGTCAGAACAGTTTATAAAATGTACCTCTATTTCAAGGAAGATTCATTTCTTTCTCACAGAACTTCCTTTTAAAGTACCATTACTCCTCTAGTTTAGTACTGTGTAAGACACTGCATCAGTACCTATCTTTTGTTTATAAGAAACAGGAATTCTTCTCTGTCACTAGGTACAGTGGAATGTGTTTTCAGACCCTTGCATAAATTTTTTTAGAAGTGCAAACTAAATTTGGTTTATTTAATGTTCAGCAATAGCTTTGAGTGGCCATGTTGTAGTACTTCTCTTAGGATATCACAGATATCAAGACAAATAACTCACCGTGCATATCATCAAGAAATATGTACCATTTAGTGAGTGTTACACTGTAATGAATTATTTACATAACTGGCATAGTTCTGGATAAATAGTAGAAGACAAATAAGAGTTATTTTAGGTAATGGAATTTTCATCCAGTAATAGATCTCCCAGGGATTATTTTTTTTGTCCCAGTTTTTTAACACAAAATCAGTGGATTCTTAAGAAAAGAAGAAAAAAAAAAAGAGAAAATTCCATGGAAGTTTCAACTGTCCTGATGTTTGTGTGCAGATTCTACTGAAAAAGCTAGTTTATTTAATTTTAGTTGAGAAGTCGACATATCTTATTTTCTCAGCCATGTTGAAAGGCTTCTGTTTGTGTCAGTTCTTCACCGTGTGCCCACAGTGCTGACTCTCTGGTGTCGGTCTCTTGGTAAATATCTCTTCTACAAGTGATTGGCATTTCTTGTAACCAAGTTGAAGACTAAGGATGGAATAGTCTCAAACTGTGGTTATCATCAAACAACATTGTGCAAGATGCATGTGGATGTGCATGCCCGATGAAACCAAACCAAAGCATTTACATTTTGGTTCAACAAAGAGGAGACTGGAATTGTGATTAATGAATATGGCAATGTTTAATTAAATCAAAATTATTCTTCCCAATGTTTTCTGTTCCATGAATAATTCCAGTGTTTACTGAAGCTTTCACTTCAGGATATAATTAGAAGAAAATAATGGTACCTTATTTTATATGGTGAGGAAGCATTAATTACAGGTTAAAAGGCAGAGCACTGAATGTGGACTAAATGGTGAAGTTGATAATTGAAGGATAAGTACCACTGTACCAGACTTGTGCAGTTCAACCCATCCAGAACTGACCTGGAGGGAGTGCAGGGTAACGAGACCACAAAGCTTACAGACTCCCTCAGAGCAGTCACATCTGTGGCCAGATGCTTCCCATGTCTGTACAGGTGGAAGATGGCACTGGGAAGGATAGCTGCAGTAGTGGGTGTGGTTCAGCATGATCAAGACCTGTTAGCACCTTCTTAAATCTGTGACTAAGTTCCAGCAGTTTAGAAGGATCTCATAGTGCCAACAATGGAGTTACCTCATAAGTTTAGGCTTCTAAAGGTTACTCCAAGTCAGTCCTCCCAGCTCCCCCTGGAATCAGTGAGAAGAGAGAAGCTTCTCTAAGAGAGAGTCATCCCATCCAAAAATAAGTGTCAAGAAAGGTGAGGAGAATTGCTGTGGGAAGTGCCTATTTCTTCTTTCATTTTGGAGGGAGAACTACTAGCTAAGACTCCTATATCTTAGGTCTTTGCTGTTTTGAGGGTAATGATCTGTCTTACTTATCCTTATTTACTTTCTATGGAAATACTTGCATCTAGACTTCTTTTATGCTCAAAAAAGAGGAAAAGATAATGATTCATTTGACTTATTTTGAATGTCAACATTAGAATGAGAGAAATCACCTCCTGAAATGCTTACTTATCTCCCTTATATAAAAAGAAAAACTAAATGACCTACTCATATAGAGGCTTTACACTGTAAACATCAAGTGGTGAACTGAATTCTCTCTTACAGTGACTGGTCAATAAAATGGGAGATGAAATTCAGTGTTAATAATGCAAAACATTGAACACAATGATAAAACAGTCTCAACTATACTTACCTAGTAATGGGCTTTAAATAGGCTATTATAAAAAAGGAGAGAAATTCTGGCACTGCTACTAGTAATTTAATTATCTGCAGATATCAGTTCAATTTTCTATGATAGACAAAAAAGAAATAATCACAGAATCACAGAATCACAGAATGGTAGGGGTTGGAAGGGACCTCTGGAGATCATAATGTGTTGGGAGTTGTGATAAGATTCCAGCCAATATGGTAATAGCTTTGTATAAATATATGATCTTCTCATGTCTTTATCTTGCATGTAGTCTTGTCTCACCAGTTATACATTATTTCTCAAAGTCCAAAAACTTGGGGGCTGTCATGGAAATGCTCAGGCTTCAATTTTAAAACAAACCACAGGACATTTTTCCACAGCATAAGTAACTTTCTGTACTGGAGATGAGGCCTGAGTACTGGGAGATGAGGCCAAAAGTATGAAGAAGTTCAAATAAATTTAGACAAATTACTGGAACGAACATGCTTCAGTACCTTTTAACCCACCTCTCTAGATGTAATCTCCATCTGCCCCGTTTTTGTGTTCTGCCTTGATGTTTGCTGCTGCTGCTGCTGCTGCCTGGATGCTGGTATACGCTGACTTTTGGTCTGGCTCCATAATTTTTATGTTGTTACTGATTCTTCTTGTAAATGAAAATCCCAGATTTCAGCTAAGTCTGTCGGGCAGTTGTTCTAAACCACTGACAATCAAAGTATTTTTATTTAATGGGAATGCATGCAGGGAAATGCAGGGTTTTGCACTGCTTTGTAGATTTTGGTAATGAGATTATCATACTCCATGCACTAACGATCATCACTGGTAGAACTGATAACAAATGGCCAAAGAGGAGTGAGAATTCCTGAGGAAGTTGCTGAGAACGTGTTGTTGCTTCTGGTACAGGAAGGAATGCTAGTTACTAACAATTGTAACCTCTGTTTTTTTTTTTTTACAACCACTCAAAAATTAAAAAATAGTAGGCGTATTGTACTAGCTCAGGGGACTAATCTTCCTGAATGTGCAAAACGTGTACTAAAATCTTCATCTTGTTAAAAGCTACAAGATATTTCCCATGTACCAGGGAGAGACTGAGCGTAAAGGTGGGCTGCCAGCCCTCACGTGGGCCTCACTGTTGCATCTGAGAATGGCACACTGCACGTAGGGAAGCTCTGAACACTCAGGAGTGGTTTACACTGACCCGGTAACAGCAGCTTTAGTAACTCATGGAGTCATGCTGAAGTTAAAACATATACTGGAACAGCAGCGCAAGCTTTCTCTGCTAGATGCCATCTCCTCGCCTGTAACATTTGGCACCTTCCTCACTGTGCTTACTAACGCAAAACCACTGCTGTATTGGGATGTGGCTGATTCTGATCCATTCATTGAAAGGACTTCTTTAAAATTCAGCTTCTTACCAACCAGTCACACTGTCTGTTTTCATTGCCATAATTTTTCTTAATCAGTGCAATAACTTCATTGCACAAAACCATCATTACTAGAACCTATTATAGCAAAGAACATATTGAATGAGAAAATTCCTTAGGTCAAATTCCTAGGTGGAAAAGCAGTGCATTGCCCCTTTCAAGCTATGCGGAGAAAATGAAATAGACCCTCATCTGAAACAGACTCATTGTGTTACTCACAAATTTGCTGACCAATAGATTCAAACAGCAGTGTTTGCAGTCTCTTCTGTCCACTTAGGGATACTTTAGCGCTTACTAATAGCCAATTACAAACGTAACTCTGCAGTCAGCATTGGTCATTTGGGTAGATTTTCAATTTTTTCTCTGAAGAGTTTGTGTGAGAATAAAGAAAATGATGGCTTTATCTGGGGGAGTGATTTTGCAAGTCAGGAGGAGGCTGTGTACTTTGTTAAGGCTGGCCACTTATAAACCTGGGAAAATACAAGTCAACACCTTTTTCCTTATTGTGATCCCACAACGCTAGTAAATATCCCTCTGTAGTCTTTACTGCTCCAGAAATTAGTAAGTACAGCCCTATTTCAGAATTATTTGTGCTGTTTCCATATCTGAATTTGGAAGGTTAGGTTGGTTTTTTTTGTTTGTTTTTTTTTTCTTTATTTTTTCCCCCCCAAAAGCCAATACCTCTTTATTAAATGGAATAAGTAACATTTTGATTCCTTATCAATCTAGGACTTTTCACACCAAATAAGTCTGCCCTTAGTTATTAGTAATTTATCTAGTTCTCTGAAATCGTCTATCAATTAACAGTGTTTTACTAAGGGCAATCATATGATTACAACTATGTTGTTATGTGCCCTTGAGCACTTATTCTTCATTCCTGTGGTGCCATTTTACCAAACCGGAGAAGTTAAATTTCCTTCATCTTTCATTCTAATCCATTCTTGAAACAAACACACACAAGTGCCCGATCATGTTAACAGCTGTCCAGCATACCTGTTCCATCTCAAAAAATACCCTTCCTGTAATAATTGAAGCTGCGCTGTACTTGGTATGTTACAGGGGAGAGAAGCTTTGACTTGTTTGAACTTCATGTGAGAGGAAAGCCTGATCAGACTGGCTAAAGGACCAGTGGCTACAAGCCCCCTTTGGCTATGCAGAGCATCTACCTTCAGCATTTACAGAGCTAGTATACCTTCCTGAATGACTAAGTTGATCATCTGAGGAACCTGATTTTTGAGTGCTCTGAGGACATTGGACAAACTACGCCTTGTTATAGTTACTATGCCCTGTGCTATGCTCAAATATATCTGTTTGTCAGCTTGGTTTTACTTCTGTAATGATTTGTCTGGTTGCAAGCTATACTCCAAGAATCTTCCGGCTTTGATCCATTGGCAAACTATTTTTATCAATTGTTTGAATAATATCACAGTTCTGTTTTTACTCATCTCCATAGGACAGCATTTCACTGTGAGACAGACTGTTGTATATGTACATTATGTGTACTATATACAGTAATACCTATGGGCCATAATAAAGATCTCTCCTTGCCAAAGAGTCAGGAAGAGTAAAGCCAAACCCAGAGTCACCTCAGCATGCCACCTACCATCCAATAGCTCTGACCATATATACACAAACATAGGGCAGACAGACACGTTCCCCTTCGCTGCACGCAGGAGAAAGTTATCTCAGATTTGCTGCAGGATAAGAGCATGTATATATGCAATTACTATGGGTCACACTCTACCTGGCCTCAAGACCAGACGGTAGCCACAATTCCTGCTCTAGAGAGTTTTCATAGAACAGGAGGGACGTGACAAATGGGAAGCAGAAACCTGTGGGAAATGATTTATCAAAGAGCTTCCAGATATGTATAATCTGTTGGGCATGTGCTATAAGCATGTGAGCACATTGTTTTACTGTGGCCAGAAGGAGGTGCCACAAATCAGAGAACAAGCTGTGTGAACTGACTGCTTTGGCATCCCTAGCCAGGAGGTTGCCTGCCTTGCAGACATGATTTGCTGGTCCGTTTTCATCTGGATTATTTTATATTGCTGCAAGGACAGAAGAATCACTCTTAAGTAACCATAGGCTTCATTACAACAAATAATGTTAAATAATCTCAAATAACCATATGAAAATTATAAAATATTAGTGCAATTAAAACATAGAAAGCCAAGCTCTGGGAGGACTACCTTTACTCAATAAGACAAGTTTTTATTGAGAAGTGTAACAGAAGCTAATCATCATTGTAGTAATTCGTATCAAGCCATTTTTTTCTGTATCCTTTTTCTGTATCATTTACTGTGAAATAACCCTGATTCTGACATGTTACTTGACTTTTAAGCTCTTTCAGTCCCATAGGACACTGAAATAGAAAGTGATGCTCTGTTGGCACATGAATTGTGGGTGGGACAATGGGTCCTTCACCTTCAATTCCTTAACTGACACCTTTTCCTGTCTCAGAGCCAATCTCTAAATTAGAGTTCCCCTAAAATGCACCTACTGTCATGCTCTTTGGCTGGTGACGAAAGGCTTTCTTTCAAAGTAATTACAATTTCACATAAAAGATCCAATCACACGGGGCATACTCAGCTCTTGATGGAAATATACTTTTCTATGAGCCAGTTTTCTAGGAAAACGTTTTCAGAGGTGGTTCCCCCCACACTTGAGAACGCCTGGGAGACCAACGGCAAGGGGAAATTACGGGTGTGTGAGTAGTTTTCACCCAGTGTTTACAGTTACGTAATATAAATACTGGTCATCATGTATTTTACAGCTTAATCTTTTGGTGTTTGAAAAAGATAGGGAAGCAGCTATTTTTATGTGGAAACAGCTGTCAATTATGTTACAGGGCTAAAAAACAAGCAGCTTGACCTAACTGAAAAATCCGTATTTGAGAGTCTCAGACCTCTTCAAGACCCATTTGTGATTTTACAACATGGAGGAAACGTGAGATTAGATTTACATGGAACAGTGGGAGGAGAGCAAGTAGGAGAGTTTGTATGGGATCCAGTCCTTGGCAGGGAAGAACTGAGTCCTTGTTTGTTTGGGTAAGTGAACTTCTGTGCCTCCTGCTTGGTAGGCTGAATGCAATTCATAATCTTCAGGATCTTCCTTATCTTGAAGCTCTGTTGTGTGAATTAGACAGAGGCCCTTCTAGCTGGAGTGTTCACTAGGCAAGAATTGCTTGCTACATTAATAAAGATATTAAAAAATAACAGAGGGCCACAAAGATGCTCTCTCATGAAGACAGGCTGAGAGAGTTGGGGTTGTTCAGCCTGGAGAAGAGAAGGCTGTGGGGAGAACTTACCGCAGCCTTCCAGTACATGAAGGGGTCCTACAAGAAAGCTGGAGAGGGACTCTTTGTCAGGGAGTTTAGTGATAGGATGAGACGTAACAGTTTTAAACTGAAAGAAGGTAGATTTAGGTTAGATATGAGGAAGAATTTATTTACTGTGGGGGTGGTGAGGCACTGGAACATGTTGCCCAGAGAAGCTGTGGATGCCCCATCCCTGGAAGCGTTCAAGGCCAGGTTGGATGGGACTTTGAGCAACCTGCTTATGGCAGGGGGGTTGGAACCAGGTGATCCTTAAGGCCCCTTCCAACCCAAACCATTCTATGATTCTGTGATTCTTTGAATATATGCAGAACCTTAATGAAGCAGAGATTGCAGCTTCAGCTGCTAAGAGGCAAAAAAGAAGGGAGTTTGCTTGAAAGAAGATAATGTTTTTCCTTCAAAGAAAGACAAGAAGACAGGGATAATAAGTGAGACAGCCTTAGCAATATTCGAAGGAGGACATGAGTCCAAGATTTGAAGCTATGAGATTTATATTCTTTCAAAAGTGGATATGCTCTGGAATATATTGATTTGTGAAACATCATCTTACAACACTTGAGAAAGGGGACTCAGGGACAAAAGAATAAAGCTAGAGATGATGGCAGAATGGGATTTCGAAGACAAGATACAGGAAAGGAGAGTAGGGTTTGACAAAATACAACTATGTAGGCATCTGTTAAATAAGATAAGGAAGCTACATAGGCTGCTAGATAAGGAATGTGACCCAGGTGGAAACATGACCACAAAGGCAAGGAAGAGGAAGAGCTGAATTAAGTTCGAAGAAGTTTGCTGCACTGAACAAAAAGGAACAAAAGTTAGTGGTAAAGGAAACTGAAAAAGTTAAACCAAATTCAGCAAAACAGGGAAATATCAAGAAGACAATGAGGTTGTTACACTGATTCTGTTTGACATCTTGCTAGGGAAGGGACTGGCATATAGGGAAATAATAATTTTTAAAAAAGGGAAAAGAACTGAGATTTGCACAAATAATGGAGACCCTTGTGTCCCTGTTAAGAAAATTCAGGAAGCCTGTTACTGGCAAGGGTCCACAGAACAGAGAAGTGGACTATATGCTGGGCGATAGCATATTTGGTGTGTGCATATGCAGCAGAAAGATTTCTTACGACAAAGGGGGAAAAACATGGAACTGAAACAACAAGCTATTTCCTTTTTGTATCAATAAAAATATCAGGAAAAGGTGTGAAGTTTCTGTGCAGAGTGGATGTTGCTTATACTAGGAATAATGCAAAGAATGCTCCAAATCTAAATTAATATCCTGCCTTACATTTCAGTTAGGAGGACAGCATGGTGCAAAGTCAGGATGGATAATTGGAATCCATGCACAGAAATTTAATTAATTTTGAGGTGAAGCTGAAAAAGTGATGGCTACACAACATGAAGGAAAAAAATTAAACCAGTTGTCTTTTTGCCTAGATCTCATTCCAAAACTTATGCAAGACTTTCTGAGCTCTCTCTTGCTTTGTCAGACTTTATGAATGGACTTGATCCTGAAAGCTTACATGGATTTGTCGTATTATGCCACTTGTCCCATGAAAACATACAGTAACCTTGCATCTCTTGTGCTGTAAGTCTGAAGAAGTGGATGCTCTCTGTCTCCAAATACTGAAATAACTAGTATCTAAAATCACAGATACAATGACAATGATGCTTAATACCTTTTCACAACAGAGGTCACTGTATAACTGTGTAATAGCAAGCAATGCTTACATTTAAGAAAGATGGAAAAGCAGACCAAAGCTTAGCCTTTAGCCCAGCACGTTGAAAAGCTGTAGGCAAAATTCTGAAGAGAGAGTAACTAACTACAGAGATAAATGGAAAATAGCAGGGAATGCAGCCTGATTTTACAGAAGAGAAGTTGTACAAGACTGAACTAATATTGTACTTCGATAAAACAGCTGGTTTTTTAAAGTGGGAAATGAAATCTGAACTTTAGCAAAGTGTGCAATTATACTACCAAATGGAGAATTGTTAGTTAAACTGAAAAAAAAAAAAGTTAATGGAGAGGTAATAAGAGGTTTTTGTACTTGATATCATGCCAAATGGAATTCATTTGCTAATGTGAAAATAAAAGGCCTTTTAAGAATTGGAAAGGCGATAAGGGAAAGGGGCTCAGAAAAGAGTTTTCAGTGTGGGGAAGGTTACTGGTACAGTTACTCAACGATCAGTCTGGGATTAAACTTAGTTTTTATGCCCTACAATAATGTTGGAAAAAGGGAGTGGTGTGCTAATGAAATCTACTGATGACTTAAAAGTGGAAAGGCACTGTCAATACAGAGAACAAATTGTGTTCAGTTCACTCAGCTTCATGATGAGGGTAGTAAAAAAAGTTTCTTTTAACTACAGAAACTACAAGATCATGCAAACAGAGACTAGTCCCTACTGTACTGTGGGGGTTCATAAGTTGTGAATGGCAGGATGAGGAGTTGAGAAGAGTCGTGGAGCACACAGTGACTTTGAGCCAGCATTATAAAACAACACAGGATCTACTCTTAGGCTGTATCGGCATAAATTGTTTTAGGAGGTGAAGACATTTTAATAGATTGTGCAAGGCACTGATGTGTCCTCATTGAAAACCACATCAAACTGGGTGCACCCATTAAAACTGGGAGAAATGTAGGGAAAGGGAGGACCAGAATGAGAAATCTGTCTTATAAAATAACAAAAATTTTTATCTTTTCTAGCCTAAAAAACAAATCTTGAGAGGGGCCATAACTATATTCTAAAAAATGGGAGGGTAGCAGTTGTAAGTAAACAAGTAGGACCGAGGAGAGTTATTTAATATAAAGAACGATATTAGTACAAAATGAAAGTGTATCAGTAAACCTAGCCTGTGACTCAGTAAACCTAGTCAAAGTGTGACTAGATTTCAGGTTCCTAAGCTGCCACTGAGAAAAGTATGGAAGGCCAAGAAAGCAACTAAGAAATGTGGTTTTCTGTGAAAGAGAGGGGATGGCTGCATTTTACCTGCCAGATGCAGAGAACATCATCTTCCTTTCTTCCCCCTCTCCGCAACTCTGCTTTATCCCAGTATGGATTATGGCTGTAGTCCACACCATAGCTAGTATAAACACAGAGTACTGTTCTGAGAAGTATCTGAGATATGTAGAAAAATTGCCCCTCAGTTACATAAGAAGGCCCATATGGGATCAAAGGGAAGGGCCATCCAGCCTGGTAGCCTGTCTTTGATAGTGGAAAGCTGTGGCTGCTGAAGGAAACTGCGTAAGAAATGGGGTGAACATGGAGTAATTATTCTGCTGGTATATTCTCCATGTTTCCGATAGTCAGTAATTCAGACACTTCCTAAGCTGGCAGTTGTATCCGGACCATTGAGTTTATTAGCCCATGATGAACCTATCTTCCATTAATTTTTCTAAAACCTTTTTGAACCCTTTGATTCTTTTGGCCTTCACAACATCCTGTGGCAATGAGTTCCCCAATGTAGTTATGTGCTTTGTGAGAGTTTTTCCTTTCATTTGCTTTAACTGGTTGCCCAATAAGTCTACAGTGTTGCCTAGTTCATGTTATGAAAAGTAGTGAGTAAATGTTCCTTAATCACCTCCTTACCATTGAGGAGTTTCTGAACTTCTGTTGCGGTCATCAACTGTAGTAAAACGGTCCTTGTCTATGTAGTCTCTTCTCGTAGGTAAGCTGCTCCGTATCTTGACAGTGGTTTCTTCTGACCAGCTGAACTTCCTCTGACTCTACGATACCTAGATGCTCAAATTCTGTTACTGTTGAGCTAAAATTTATAACAAAGTGACTATTTGGAACCGAGTGTTCATGTGTTGCTTTTAATTGGCTTGTCCAGTCGAGGAGTCTTTTCTTCAAGGCTGGCTACAGGGTGTTGTAATTTCTATAGCAACTTTATTTTTCAGCTTGTAATCTAAAAAAAATATATACTCAGCCTGTCTGCAGTACCGGCATATTTGTGAGTATGATTTATTTGTCCAGTCCCTGGTATATAGCAATTAGATGGCCATGCCTGAGTCATTGCAGTCTCCCTTTACTTTATGTTCACCAGATGGAGAAAAGGCATTTTCCAGCAGCGTTTCTTCCTCTACTCTGCAAATTACCCAAGCAAGGTCACATAAATTACCTTCAGGATGTACCATTTTCTCTCCATGTTAAAAAATGTAAGGAAGACCACAGTGATTAGCTGATGTTTATGTGTCCATCTTCAGGTATAAAAAAATGAGTTATATGAAGCCCATCCCTAAGTGATTGATTAGCTTTGTCATCTTCACGGTCTTGGTTTTTTCCCTTTCCTTCAGGAAATCAAAACATTTCAGAAATTAACTCTTTTGATTTTAGGGGCATAAAGTATATTTTTAAAAAAGACTCTTAAGATGTGAAAGAGTGTTACTCTACTACAAAGTAGAACAGTAACAAAAACACTGTTGTATTTTTACCAGATTTCAGCCACTGTGCTGTCACACTGTGTACTGTTGAGCTCTGCTCGCTAAGCGTAAGGTCATCATGGTCAAGCAGATCCGCCTTTAGTATCTTTGCTTAACGTCGTGCTCAGGAAGATGTCAGATATCAGATATCAGATAATTTATTTTAAAAAGTGAAATAATAGGTTGAATGTGCCAATAGGTTACTCACTTTTCACACCAGATCTATCCCTCTGAAATAGAAATACTTCCCACAGAATGTTAGCACCCTGTAGCAGCAGGGTTGATGAATTAAATGTGTACAATTATCTGAGTATGTGTACCTTTGAAGAACTTTGTGAAATTAGCAGGTATGTGAAAAAAGCTGTGATGATTGAAGCTACTTCCTTGCTTTTACTCATTTGAATCCCAAAGAGCAATTATTTTTTTTCTTCAGAGGGGCTCTTCCCTTCTTTTTTAAACATTCATTTGAAACCTTTGCAGTGTGCCAGTATAAAAAAAAAAAAAAAAAAGGAACATTTACACAATAAGCCAGTCACCCATCCTGTCATTTTCCACATCCCCATTGTAATTATTTGAAATCCTTATGCCTGAAGACAAGTTTTTCTCCCTCCCAACCCAAATTCTATTTTCGGAGTAGACTTGTAATTGTGTGTTTGTTAATATAGCTGTCTGTTGCCATGAACAAAGTGAGGTCACCAATTTTCTATTACAGCTTTGCCACAGAGTTAAGGACTGTAAAACAGCTAGCCCTTATCTGAATGAACTATTTTTTTTTTATATTGTTTTATTTTTTTCTGCTATCAACGCAGTTGGTATCTAGGGTAAATAACTGACATGAACTAACTCATATTTTGACAGTCTGGAGTTATTCCTAGTATTACAGTTCGTATGTGAGTTTTATTTTAATATCCAATGCTCAGATGTTCTCTGTTTAAGACTTGGCAAGAATTCTCCTGGAAGTAAATTGAGAATTAATGTGTATGAAGCATTTTAAAAACGTTTTATTTATCTAACTCAATGTTATTTGCTAAGAAAAAGTTCATCTGATTACAGATTATGTTATACTGAAGCACCCAGTTGCTCAAAATATTTCTATTTTGGATTTGAATTTATGCTCTTCTAAAGCTTTAGTAGAGTCCATACAGATCACTGTAATTTATTTCATCAATGCACCATCAGTGCTAAGTTTATCCTGCCATTACAGCTTCTTCTAACTTTGGTATTTTTGTTGTCAATCTGTCTTAAACTCTTTCAATATTTTTTTATAATTTCTATATCCTAGAATGGATGAATGAATTGAAAACACGAGGCAGGTTCTTAATAGGAACTGTCATGGCTACCTTGAAGTCAGCAAGTTGTGTCAATATGGCTGTGACAATTCAGAGCCATCAAAGGTTTGGCTCAGAACATCTTCAGTACCTTACATCCTTAATACCCGCATTATTTATAACTTGAAACTAGCAGTTTCAACAATGCTGAAGATCAACACAGAATCACCAACAGGAACATGGAGAGAAAATGAGATTTCTAATACGTAATGATATTTTTTGGAAAGGCTATTTCAGGCACTCTTGCCCTAAAACCATCAGCAAATATGTATAATTCACACCAGATGTGTTAATTTCTGTCATAACGAGATTTCAGCAGTTGCTATAAAGTAGGTATTTGCTCAGAAGCCACCTTACACATCTTTTGGCTTTGCCAAATAACGACATTCATTTTATGTGATAATAATGTGAGAAAAAAAAGTTTGGTTGCGTGCTGAATGAAAAGGCAGTTAAGCCCCAGGATATAGGTTCCTCACCCTGATCACCCAGTTACGGGGTGGGGTGGGGGGAAGATTTAAATAGAAATATTTTTTACAATAGTAGTACAAAATTAATAAAATATGTGGAGATGAGTTTTGCCATGTTGTTTAGGTTCTGTGAGCATATAAAAATATGTTCCCATTTTGTCGAGATAGCAGAAAAGCTGGGCTAAGCAATTCCAGCACCGCTGAACGGAGAATCAGTGTCTCAAGGGTCCCAGGGCAAAAACTAAAACACGGCGAAAGGTGAAACTGTGACTTTACGCATAATAGGAAGTCTGTTAATCTGAGTGTATTTGCTGCTGCCTGTCTGTCCTCTCAACAGGCTGCTTCTGCCTTAGCAGAATCCACAGCTTCACTCTCTCTATAGAGATTTCAAACTCTCTCCTCCCTGGTTTCAGTACAGACGTAAGCCACATCACTTCACACTCAGTACAACTGAAAACAAAGGTCAAACTGGGAGATCTTCCAGAGAGATCTGAAATTCAGCAAATCTCATTGTCAACTTTTTGATTGTGTATCGACTCAGGAAATGATTCCTGCTGAAGATTGCCTTTACCATATTTGAACACATACTTAATTTTAAGTATTTGTCCAGGAGATTGTAAAAATCAGTATCTTGCTCCCTGATTGAATAGTTTTTATCACATACTTCACCGTATTGCCAGGTGAGGGAAACACCACTGTTCTGCACCAGCAGTTGACATACTCCTCCCTTGCTCTCCAGTTAGAATGATGTACTGCCATGACACTGAAAGATACTGATAATATACCATGAGGAAGAAATATTTACTATTAACACTGTTCTCTTTGGTAGTGTCTCCTTACTGACCTGTGATTCTGTCAAAGCAGCATGCAGAGCATCGGGCTGTAAATTAAGAAGGAGGGATTCAGTAGAGTCAAACCTTTAACTCATTGTCTGATGATGACTGGGGTACTTAAAAGTCTCCTGGCTTAAAATTAATGGGGTTTTCTGTTTTAAAGTGATTTAAAAACTAAAAATGGAAGAATTCCAAGCAGGGACAAAATAGTATTAGTAGTAATGATTTATTCATTAACATCTTTGACATCTGATAGCCAAGACACCAGAATGAACAGATGCTTCAGATTTGCTTGTCATCAATGAATGTCTTCAACGCCCAGCAGAATAACACACTGTTATAGTTATCTGATATTCTTACAATACATGAAGTGTAGTAGCACTTAAAAGCTGATGCCTTTTATTATATCACACAATAAATACACCTGCACAGAAGCTGGTAAATCTTTGGCAGGTAAGAATAACAATCTTAAAACCATTTAGAATCGGTGTAAATCTTGTAGCTATATGCCTGATGTTTGTTTCCTCATTAGCAGAGATGATTTGAAAGGCATATGTTGTTCTTCTTGAAAATCTGAGATACACCTCTAAACTCCCATATTGTTTGTACCTACAGATGAAATTAGAACTTCCTCCTATTGTCTTTGTCGTATGTCCCATCGTCCCTAACTGACGCATATTGTATAGTCCGCTCATTTCAAACAAGGCTATGGTGTTTTCAAGATGAAACTGTTTCTAAAACTAAAAAATGGCCAAAATCCAAAGATTATTATCGCCTCATCCATTCCTTGCAATGTTGCATGAGAGAATTTTCCATATCACGGGCACTTTCCGTGGCCTTTTCTTTGATTTCACACTAGCAAGGGATGTTTTTGTGGCACTTTGTCATGCTTGAGTCTAACTTGTAAATCACCTTTAAAATAAATGTTTGAAAAAGGGAGTTGTGATTCAACTTGATTTGAATGATTTTAAGTATCATTTGGGCTGGAAATCTTACAAATTATATATTTCATTCTGATTTTGGTGTGCAAAGAAATTCCATGAGAAAATAATTATGCAACGTTTGGGATGAAGACAGGGAATGTCCCAGCTTCTTACTTAAGAAATCAATTTTTTAACAGAGCATGCGTAGTGATGTCGAAGGGAAATTTCTAGTTCCCACATCAATTCAACTCTTACTTTATCAAAAAGTAAATACTTTCCTTTTTTTAAAAAATAATTGTGCTAATTGCCAGGAAACGTGAATATTTGGGTGCATATAAGATTTTACAAGTCGAATGAGAGTGAGAAGACCAGATTTATGTAGAATAACGAGGTTTTAATTGATGAACATTCAGGCATTCTTTCTGTCTTTGTAACAATATAAGGGTGTAGCCAAAACAACAGAGACTGACATATTTTACACTGAAGGGAAATAGCTTTTTTATGAACCATGGAATTAATCTGTGGTGTTTATTGCCATAGCTGTCCCAGAATATAGTACACTGTTTTTTTTCTCAAAACTAGATTAGACATCTGTTTAAGTATAAAATAATGTTTACAATTACATTATATCTGCAGGATAAAAATGATCACAGTTACAACCTTTATTTTTTAGGTCATCAACGAATCACTAATTCAATAATTCCAGGAGTTATGGGAGAGGGAACTTAGTTTGGGGAGATATTACTCTGTAATTATCAATAATGTAGTTTCATGGACTTTTCTCTTTAATGTCATAAAATAGAAGAAGAGCACAGACAGTGGTATGATTAACGTGTACACCTAGAGTCTTTATACATAGTGTATAGATTATATCATCTTCAGTGTGGGGGTATATTCCAAACATTGATGATAGGAATTACAAATATATGCATTTGTGAGAACGTCTTAACTGACCACTGAAATAGGTTGCCCAGGAAGGTTGTGGAGTCTACCTCCTTAGAGATATTCAAAAACCATCTGACATGGTGGTGGGCAACTGGGTCTAGGTGGCCCTGCTTGAGCCGGGGGGTTGGACAAGGTGGCCTCCAGTGGTCCCTTCCAACCTCAGCCATTCTGTGATTCTGTAAGACAAGTAGTCCAGTAGTTCTAATTTCTAAAGTTCTAACTGGTTGTGACAATGGCTTCTTTTCTACTCTACAACTATTTTCTTTAGTCTAGCTCTAACAAATTTTTGCTTGCCTCAGGTTTAGTTGATATATACAGGGGTTTTTTGCCATGCAAAAAATCACCTCGAAAGGGTTCCAAAATGTAGAATGTATTTAAGGTTGGGACACAGTTTGGGTTTTTTTTTTTCCCAAGATTTAGAGATGTTAAGCCTACTGAAAAGAAGCAACTATATTTAAATTTAATTGTATTCTCCACTCCTAATTTAGTTGTATTCTCTGCTCCTTTTCAGGGTGCGCAATGATTTCGATGTGCTTACAAACCGTTTGATTGGCAGCCACGGCTACTGTACTCAGGTAAGTCAAGCGTGCAGCCGTGGGGATGTCATACACCTCTGCATGCAGAGCTGTGAGCTGACCTCTGGGAAGAGGTAGCATTTCTTATTTAAAGTTCCTTATGTTTTTCCTTTTTCCCCACAGTGTCAAGCACCTTCATCCTTTATTCTTATTACCTTGGGTTTTGCATATTCTTGTCTTTGCTTTCAGAGCCTCTGCTTTTTGGCCTGGTTTTCAGGTCTGCGTGTGTCTGTACCTGTGTGTGCATGTGCTCATACTCCTCTCATCTGCCTCTTTTGAACTCCTTAGTTGATTTTAGAGCTGAGATACTGCTGAGTCTGCAAACCATGTTTCCTCCCTGCCAGTTCAGAAAGGTGACTGATGTTGCATCTCTGATCGTACAGCTCCTCCATAAACGGCCACTGCCCAGCTAACGGAGCTGATGCTGATTGAAGCTAACTGGTACTTCAGACTGGAGACACTGGTTTATTATAGGTGTGTCTAGAAGACATATGGTGCTTGAAAATAAGCAGTCTGAATTGCTGTCTGACACTTAGGACCACAACTGTCTGTCGTCTAAATTCCAGCTTGTGTCCTGTACTAAATGTCTCCCGCTGGCTCTAGGCCTGAGGAGGTATCCACCCAGTTGGAAATGCTTTGCCTTGGGACACATAGGTGGAATGTAGATCCCAAAACTCTGTGACATGGATTGTCCCAAAGCTGGGACATGGGCAGCTGAATATGGTCCACAGCTGTTAAATGTACTGTCATTTTGGCTGTAAAAGGCAAGCTTTTGTACAGTGGTTACACAGTGATTCCTCAGGAAGGTGGTGAAATATCACTGGTGGATTAGGAGTCCTAAAAACATCAGTAAGAACCTATAAACTCTGGGGAGTCTTTCAGGAGAAACATGGGGCTATAAATGTGTGCAGTATTTTTAAATCATACATCAAGTCCAAACTGGCAATACCAGTATTATTCATGTCTTTGGGAACAGTTATTTGGATTAATTTTTCTGGAAACTTTCTTCTTATTATTTCCCCTCATGTTTCTTGACATATGTTATTTATTAAGAGTTAGCTGGTTCATTGCTGTAGCACAGTCTGCTGCTAGATAATGTTATGTGCTGTTACAGCCTAGCTGGCCCTCGTGAGGTCTTATGCTGAGCAAAATGTCTGGTGTCTGTGCTCCTTGAGCTTTATGCACACTTGCATGTGCGCGTGCAGCATGCACACACGCACCCTCTCACATGTATTCACCCTCTGACACACTAGTACTTCGGGTTCAATTAGAGAGGAAATAACAATCTGCGATAGTGGGTATGAGTGTATTAGTGATACGGACCAGATGTGAAGCCATATCGGTGAATGTCTTACTGAATTAGACTTAAGTTCATCCAGAAATAATCAGTGAGAAAAAAATCTTGTAACAAATCTTGTCCAACAAACAAAACGCATCACTAAGCACATGCAGAAATATCAGACAGTACTGCACAGGCTTTTAATTCATATCGTTTATGCTGTAGCTTTCATTGTAGAGAACAAGGGACACCAAAATCTTTCAATTTAAAAAAAAACCCCAACATTAATATGAGAAGGTTGAGAATTGGATGTAGGAGTAAATTGATTACCAGCAGTTTGCTTCTGGAAAGATGAACATTGAAACCTCTGCTAATATTTCCTCATTGTACTTTGGGAGTAGACTTTGCACAAAATATCTGGAAAAAAATTTACAAGCAATCCTAATCCCAACCCTAAACTTAAAGCCACCACAGAAATTAAGTGTCTGGTGTATGTGTAATTTTATCAGTCCTGAATAAATCTTGTACTGATGTCTGGTAGAGACGAAACTGTTCTTAACTAGTACGATTTTTGTTTTCTTTTTCAACATGTCACAAACAGGAATTGGTGAACTTGCTTTTGACTGGCAAAGCTGTGTCCAATGTTTTCAACGACGTGATAGAGCTAGACTCTGGAAATGGCAATATCACAATTTTGAAAGGTATCACAAGCCGCAGTGACATTGGTTTGCTGTCTCTCTTCGAGCACTATGATGTTTGCCAGGTAAGGTTCCCATTCTTCTGATTTTAATTAAAAAGGAAACAAATTTAAAATACTCTTGGAATGAGTATAACAACTAAGAAATTATGGGGTTGATTCGGTTGCTCACTCAGGGGCATCTAGCATTGTTCTAGATGCCCCAAGGCAGAACGTGGTCTCCCTTCTGGGTGTGGTTCTGTGTCACAGCTGCCACCCCTTGGTAAATGACTTGGATAGTCTACAGCATCTCAAATCTTACATGCCTGTGTCGTTTTCTAACTGATCTCCTGAAGCAGGAGTCAGCTTACAAACTAACACACTTCTACTTACGTGGCTACTCTAGAGATCTGTATACGTGAACTGTATAGTCACGTGGAGTTAAAAGCTGTTCAGTTGACTAAACGTAATTGTTCCCCTGGCTGTATTCACTAGATCTCCACTGATCATAGTGGAGTTGAGAGACCCAGCTCACATGTGGACACCTGTATCTCAGTCACGTGTATATAAGCAACTGAATCTGAGCTGAAACTCACTCTAAATATTCAGTTTTCTGCAATTCCTATGTGATGGGGAGCCAGACTGATTGAATCCTCCACTCCATGCTGTAATGGTGGTCATATTGTATTAACAGTAAAGAAAATAATAGACAATTAAAATGGCTGTTAATATAACGGGAATGTTCCCTTAAACATGTCTTTGAAATTAGTATTTTAATTGTAGTCGTAATGAAAATTAAAAGATGGATTAAAAATTTAAAAGTGACATCAATTAATTTACCTCTGGAAATACTTGTATAAGGGTTTCAGTGGTTCTCCATCAACAGACATTGTCATCAAGATGGACATCTTTCCTAAAGATATGTTCTGTCTTAAAGAGACAATCTTGTGTTTGATGCAAGGGCATTATTTGAGATTCTCTTGCTTGCGTTAGATGCCAGATTAGATAATTGTAACGGTCCCATCTGGATTTGCAGTTGGCGCCTCTATAAAAATTTGAAAGGGATTAACAAAGAATTTGTTTGTGCTGATCTAATAGAAATGTGTGACTGAAAACAAAGCTTGATTTTAACTGTTTCCCATATGGGTAAAGTCAGTTACATTTTCCTACTACTGGCAAATTATAATTTTTGATATTTTTAATTAACGCAATCCTTTACATTTTTTACAAGACTATGAAAAGGCTTAAATTCAGTCAAGACAGCATATCAGTGTGTCCAAATCAGATTAATTTAGAACAAACTGGACTAAAAATAAATTAGCTTCTGTGTCTAGTTCAAGCTCCTTGTCCTTTTCTCTAAACTATGTAACATTTAGAAAATCAAAAAATGGTTATGCACCACTGTAGCAGTTTTTCCATTCTCTAGTGAGTAAAATGACTTCCAAGTAGCAAAGTGGTAAGTGAGGTCAGTGCAGGTAAGAGCTGTTTCTTTCCCATCTGCCCTCTAAAAATAAAGTAAAAAGTTACCCAGAGAATCAGCCACTGTCTTCCACTTATCCTGTAAATTATACAGCGGAGGGGGTTCTGTTTTTCTACTACTGGGCTCTTGCATGGGAGCTGGAGTCACGAGCAGTGATCTCTTTTCCAAGGCAGTGACTCTTAATCAGTTACAGAAACTCCAGTAGACGTAGTTTCCTCTTTTTTTTTTTTTCAGTCTACACTAGTTGGGCATCTGATGCAAATTGTCTTGCTTTTTATTAAGAACATCTGCGAGTGCTCCACCTTTCAGTTTGTACGTCTCAGCACACGCTGCAGTGCGTGCCTTAGGACTAGGACAAAAGTCACATTCTGGGGAGGCTGAGATCTGGGGAGATCTGACAAAAGCCAGATTCCTCAAGTCTGGGGAGCCTCCACCGTGGTTTCAGCATGAGGGGCCAGATGCCGCTTTCTGTTACAAAGGTATAAGTTTAGAACAATTTAGAAAAAGTAAATGTCACTGATAGTGTGCAGTAGTGGAACTGAGAATAGCATTTGCCTGTAAGTCTTTCAAACCGACTCTTTTCTTCCTCTCAGTGTTTCAGTAAGTGGGTTCAGCATCCAGTTACATTGTGGCTACAAGGATGGTAACTGAAACCGGTAATGGAAAAGGACTGTAATTTTTGGTTGTGGGTATTTTTTTGTTTGTTTTTGATTTTTTTTTCTGTGTGTGTGTTTCCAGGAGTAAGGAAATCCTGAGCATGATATATGGTGAATCATAGACATTAGAGTTGGAAAACTCCCTTTAGGTCATATCCAGCCAATCTCTCAGGGAATAATTCAGGTTATTTTTATGTCCTGTTATATAGTAGGCTTTCTTTTAAAAATCTGTATCCATGAAGTTCCTGCCTTTCTGTTCAGATGGCCATTTATTAGTTGACTGTAGTGCACAGGACTGTGATCTTACCTTTTTTCTCACACATCTCTACTTTAAAATACAAGGACATGCAAACACAGATTTGCAGGTACCTGCAAACATGGAGATTTTAAGTCTACTACACAGCTTGTGCTTTGGATGTACTAATATTAAATCTGACTGTTCACTTACTTAGTTTCCTCTGATTATCATCCTTACTTCTAATCCAGCCTGCGCCCTAAACAATTCATTCCCATCCACCAGACATTTGCAAGCTGATGTAACACGTCCTCCCTTTTTCATTAGCACATCCTGTCCAAAGCTTATTTTTATTCCTCTATGCTAGACTTCTTCCAATTTACCAATGCATTTCAGAAGAGAAATGCAAGATTCCAGACTAGATGCAGTAAATCCACATAACCATCTTATCTCCCTTGTCTAATAAATGCAGTATTTGTGTGTAATCCACAATTTCCTTGGCATGTCTTCTGAGCTGAAAATATCATAAGGGCCTGAGAACTGAATTAATCCTTCTGTCAAACTTCAACAGTAGCAAATCAAAACAAAATGAACAGCCCCTTTTTCCCCAGTGATTGCCTGGAGAACCCCTCTGTTGCTGATCCAGTAATCTCTTTCAGTGGATCATGCCAATGTGTTATCTTTGCTGCTTGGAAAAATGTGTGCTTCGTGTAATTTGTCTGTAATTGTTAATGTCTAATTATCACTCTAAGTCCTAACGTATCACTAAAATCAGAATATTTTTTGTGGTGTAATCACTTGTTGCAAATTGTTTCACCATTACAGATGGATTCATTCAACCTACTTCATATGTAAGCATTTAGTTTCATAGTGAGATTCCATATTTTAATGCGAAAAAGCTAAAAGTCCAATTCTTTTACTTTTCCTTAGACAAGTTACACATCTTTGGATTTCTTTTCTTTGTGCTAAGCCCATACATATGCTATATTAATTCCATCTGATCTTACACATTTAACTAAGAAGCCTAATTTGATATTCCTGGTTTCCGGGGATTTCTTTAGAGGTTTTAAAGCAATGGAAACATTTCCAAAAGCCAGTCAGCCCACAAAATTGAGTGCAGGTTTCGCTCTGTTTGCTAGGCTGCCGCGCGCAGCAGTTCAGCAGGAGTCTCATGGAAGCTGAGTCGTTTCTGCAGCAGGGAGAGACCTCAGAGAAAGAGGTGAGGCACAGACATGGCCAGGACCAACCACAGCAGTTGTGAGTGAGAAAGTCCGTGCATTTCAGTCAGAGTCTTTGGCCTAAATGCCATATTGAATTTGCAGGTGAAAATAATTTGAACGATGAAATGCTCTTTTCAAAACTTATTGTGGTGTTAAAAGAAACAGATGGAAACAGATGCTCGTTGTGTTTACACCAGATCATGTAAGAGACTAACAAGGACAAAAGAGGAAAATAATCTACATTCTCATCTGAAGAATTTAAAAGATACTACTAGTATTACTGATGTTACTATTCTTATCAACAATAATAATATCCAGCATTTATGTGTCATCTCCTATGAATAGATCTGTGCTCTGCGAGAGAGGCAAGTAGCATTACCATTTTACAGGGAGGGTAACAGAGGAACAGAAATCAAAGTGCTTATCCCAGTAAGTCATCCAGTAAGCTAGTGGCTGAACTGGGAAGAGAGTACAGGCCTTCTGAATCTCATTCTGAAGTTAGTATGATACTGGCTGATGAATTTGGCCATCCTTCTGAAATACTTTTTGAAACCACTTTAGGTATGGGCTGTTGTACATGAAGTAATGGAAGTATTTGAGGTTACTTGTCTCTTTTGAACCTTGACTCTGACTCTTCTTTGTCTTCACTGATTCTTTCCTGCTTTTAACCTGTCCTGCTATAGTGGTTAAAGCTCCTATCATCTGACCTCCCAAACTCACCCTACTCTGATTCTTGACAGTGTCCAAGCCTCTGCCTCAGCTGTCAGCATTTCCAGAGACTGATGTGTTTTAGTTTTTGCATTTCTGAAAACAGAGAGAACGTGGCATTGACAAAGAAGTTATATGCTCGTTTTTCCTATTTCTTTTCAAAAAGAGAGGGAAACATAAATAAACAGAAATTATTCATTCAAATTCCACAGATGGGAAATATTATCTTTGGTCCTTTTGATGAAAGTAGCACACTCTGTGCTATAAGACCTACTTGAATTATTAAATTCAGCACATATGCTCTGTCTTCTGGCACCTCACCTGTTTATTTGACCTGTGGAACGTCCTTCCTATAACCTTCTTCGCTGGGAAATATGTCTGCTAACCAGGCGCCTTTCTCCGTCAGATGGACTGGACTCAAGCCAGGTCATTGGAGGGGTTGCAGAGGGGAAAGTTTGGAAAGAGGTTTTTAACCACCTCGCTTAAGAAACCAACAACAAAAATATGTGTGTGCAAAATGGAAACTGATGGTTGGCTTTAATTTTCCACTTATTTTTCAGTAATGGGTATGCAGTAGATATTGTGCCGCGTAGATGCATTCAGCAAGGGACCCTGCTGTTTAAGATATTTGTGAGCACCACTGTGGGCAAAAACACATGTTACGTAGAAGTTTAACTGAAACAGGGCTGACAAGGCATTGGACATTTCAAAAGTCTGTTCTTCATTCGTTGTTTTTACGTCTCCCTTTCTAGCCTGAAACTGAAATTTTCCTTAATGAAGTTCTATTGTCCTCCTACTTATCCATGGACAATTATTTTCCCAGAGGCTAGTCACTGTTGCTGGGATATTGTCATTGATTTCTTGTCAACGTCCTTCCAAATAAAATAGAATCGCAGAGTTTTTATTTAAGACAATAAGTATAACAACCCCCACATGTTTAGAAGAGTTCTGCATGCTTTACAAACAGGCAAAACAGAAATTGACAGGTCAAATATTTTCCACATGTCTCTTTGGATAATAAACACCTGCATTTGGATCTGGATTTATCCCATCTAACTTTAGGTCCTTTATAGGCTGAAAATGCTTTAGGTAAGAGTGGACTACAGTAGAGTGGCGTCTTAAGATGGAGAAGGAATTTGATTAGATTGTATAAATATATTTAAGGAAAGAAAACTCACTAGTGAGGTGTCTAGAGGGCCAGAAGCCCTTGGAAGGTGATGATATTGGGAAAGAGCGGCCAGTAGTTTTGGGGAGAAGCCCACATGTAGGGACCAGCCAACACCTGGAATGCAATTTAATGTTAAAGGTAGCAGCTGATCCCCAACTAGTATAATAGATGTAATTGAAATGAAGACTCCTCCCTTTTAATGGGAGATGAGGATTTGACCTGCAATGTTTTTACACTCTCCTTATTGTCTTAAAGTTCATGCCCTCGCCTTCTTCTGCAAGCACTGTAACTGCAAATTATACATGGTTGGAAAATGTTCCTACAGACCTTACTCATCTGAACAGTTTGTCCTGACTTCAATAGGACTGTTCATGGGAGTAAGAACTGGAGTGGACGTGGGCTTTGAAACAGTTCCGTGTCTCTCTGATCTTGCTTTGTCAAAGGTTGTTTGATGAAGCTTGGGTGTTTATTTAGCAGAAATATGTAGGAAGAACACATTTTTAGGAGAAGACTGGCCATTCTTTTATGGCTTTGATTTGTCTGCATACTAAAATATCCACATTTGTGAGACTGAATCTTTTCATCCGTATCCATCTAATTTGCCATCTTTTGTTGCAACTGCATATTTCCCATCTTGATAACTCCCGTTACGAGTATTTTTGTAAGCTTGTAAAAAAATTTCTGTACTTTTAAGCCAAGAATTTATGTAAAAAGCAGAACTGTTGTATAAAAGGCTGTTTTAAATAGATACTAGCAAAGTAATGAGTCAGAGAACGGTTACTTAATTAGCTAGAGACTTGTTACCTAACATCTGAAGAAATTCTCATGGGGGAAGGTAACTGATTTTGTACTCCTATAACACTTCAGGTACAAATTCTGAATCTTAATAATAAAAGCTTATTTTTCTTATTTCTTATCACTCAGGGTGCCGTTTCAACTCTTAATTACAACAGCATATATGTTGTCTTCTGCCTTTTAGCACTATATGGGATGACATTTGCTGCCACATGTCCAAGGTGAAGAACTGAGGGCTGTCCTGTAGAAGCTGTATCTGCGAGTCTATATCTAGAAAAGATGTATGAGGCTTTTTATGTTAAAAGTCCTCCAGTTTCCACAAGCACTCACTGCACATGCTGAAGCATGATTCAAATCCCATAGCAGTAAAGGTAGCAATAGGCAGAGATGATTTCTGTAGATTATATCACTCTCCATATTACCATGCAAACCTCTTCAAAACTTCCTGAACCTCTGAACTAGCAAATTTTCTTTGATCCATGTGTCTGTATTACAGAGACAGGAATTGATCTTATATGTCTATGCACGTATCTTTGCACACCTGGCTGCTGTTCCTTGTTTTGCAGATTGGTAGTATACCAGCAGTGCAACATTTGTTTAACAAAGGATACATAAACCTAGGGATAAAATAAAGAAGGTTATACACAGCATGCTGCACAGTAGTGATTCTGTCGATTGTAAGAATAATAAGCAGAGCTGTAGTTAGAAACATTCCCCTGAAAGAAAAAAAAGTTTTATTTTTCGTTTCCCTGAGCAATTTATCAGAGATACAAAAAACAACACTTCAGTGGGGGACAAACAGTATTATTTTGAACTTAGAACACAGCTTTCAATGACAGGACTGTAGCTAATAACCAATACCTGTTGTAGCTGAATATTAAAATCCCAGTTGGAAGAAATAAGGTTTCTTTGCTACATTAAGCAATCTAATCACTATTTTTACTCTTATTTACTACTGAAGGGGCTAAAATCATTAACCGATAGCGCTGCTCTAAAGCAGCAGCGTGCAATAGGAGCACTGTATCTGTCTCAGAACACATTAATATTAGGTGAAGAAAATACTACAGGATACTCACTGACCCCAGGGGATGCAGAAAACTTCCATGATTCATTTGACATCAGCGTATATTAAGTTTCAAAACCATAGATTCACTCCCCCTGGTATTAAGGCATATATATTTTTGCCCTAAAACAAATTCCATGCGAAATAATAGCTATGAACCTAAATGTACATAAAACTAGCCTCAATCCTGTGCTGGACTTGAACTTTAAAGACTATGGGGAGAAGCAGCAGAAAAAACTGATTAAACTGATAAATGGATACATATATAGATAAAAGCAATTACTTACAAATCCAAAGAAGTGCTGTAGTAGCCCCCATTTTAAATAGCCAATAGATATCAAAATAATACTTCAAATCAGTAATGAGAATGAAAATCAATTATATCCAATTTCATACAGAATATTTAGGATATTTATAAACAAGTATACTTTCAAGCTTTCAAAAGGAGGGCAAAGGCTTAGAAAAGGTAAAGAAATCATTGGGGTTTTTTTTCAGCTGAGAATATTTAATTTTTAAGAATAATGAATCAAACAGGTGCTTTTGTTATTACTTTCTTCTTGTAGCTAAAAATATTTTACATATCTGGACTGGGAAGCTGGAAGATGCTAAAATGTTTTATACTCTTAATCCAATAAAAGATTTTGGGCTCAGTTTAGTTGCCCACATAGGGGTGTCTCATGCTCTCTGAGATCCAACAAAGTCTCTTGTCTGGCTTCCAGCTACTGTTGTATAAAATCACAGTCTCCCATTGATCTCATGTAGAATTCCTGACCTAACATCACTGCAGTTTTATAGCTGTTGCAGAGGACAGGGTTCCTTTTGATTCTGATCAGCTGGGATATGATCTTTCTGCTGCAAGGATGCTACAGCTGGATTTCATTACCTGCCTATAGCTCCAGGCCAGATACTTGCTTTATGTGTTCCATGATTTGCCAGAAATAGCCTGGTCTGCTTCATCAGCACTATATAATGAACCTTCGTTAATGTTTGTAGAGTATAATAAATAAGTGATCTTATACGTCTCGTGTTTTCCACAATGAATCGTTTCTCCCCCTGACCCCTGTGATGTTCTAATGTTTTATATCTTTCTTTTAGGTTGGTTGTTACTTGAAGACCCCGAAATACCCAATTTGGTTGGTATGCAGTGAAAGCCACTTCAGTGTGCTTTTTTGTTTGGAGAAGGATTTATTAGGTGACTGGAAAACAGAACGGAGATTTGATCTATATTATTACGATGGCTTGGCCAACCAGGAAGAAGAAATACGGTTAACGGTTGGTATGTACGGCTCAGTAACTCAACTCTACATGACTGTAGTAAAATGAGCATAGAGGGTGAGGAAGCATGAAATCCTTGCCTCCAAAACCAGCTCCTTCAGAAGATGGCAGTAATCTGCTAATAAAGTCTAGTCTCTTGCCTGCTTGTAAGCATACCTGGAAACACAAGCATGCAAAAGGTCTTCCAACTTGCTACATTCATTCCTTCAGGAAATGATGCCAAATTATGCAGCTGCTTTTATAGAAATTACACATTTGTCCAACTGGAAAGCATCTGGACAAGAGGTATTCTGATTCTTAGAAAGCTCCTACTTATTGCCATATTGAGATATTCTTGACCACTAAATTCCTATTTGCTAATAATATCCTACTTACCTTTTGTTTTCTTTCCTTCAATGTATTTATACTATCTAATCAAATTCCTTCTCAATCTTAAGAAGTCACTCTATTGCAGACCACTCTAAAAATAAGCTGTCTGTGTTCTTTGCTCGCATCTACTTTCTGGTTCTTGTACAGGGTGAGTTATACATGGGTGTTGTATGTTCTAATTGAGTCCATGTGGCAAAGCTGTTTGTACGGCAGTGCTGGGGGCTTTCGCATCTCACAAGATTTGGTAGTGAATTCAATCATCTTTCTGCCTGTTATTTATCCTCTTATTTTAATTAAAATCCCTGTCATTCTATTGTAGTGGTCACATTATATATTATCTTAAAAAAAATGCTTAATCTTTACTGGACTAGAGTTGCCAACTGGCTCCCACACGGTCTTTCCCAGATAAAAGATTCTTTGTAAGTGTCAGAGGTGATATAGTTCAGCATAGGACTAGAGAGATCAAGGCACTTTTTTTTTCTATTGTGTTGCACCATATAACATACAGTCCAAAAGAGGTGTGCTTATCTGTCTTTTCATTATTAATATATCAGGAACCTTTCCAAAATCCAGAGCTACCAAGCACGCTGAGATCCCTGGGTGGGAAAGTGCTCAGAGTTTGTACAATTTTATTCTCTTTACTGTTCAACCTGTTCTCCTCAAAGACTAAACTTGCACTGAGAGGTAGATATGTTTTTGTTGAGGTTATAGCCTCCTCTAGGGATGTGTCCTACTAAATCTTTTGTTATCTGTGAAATTCTGCAAGAGGCTGTAAAATGCAAATAATTTTGTCATTCCAGGGAAACACTGTCCTAGCTCTGGCTGTACGGTAATCCTTTGTTATGTCTGGAGAAAAACTGAAATTATTTTACGTCTAAAAGCTAACATCAATCATGCATCCAAACCATGAACACAGTACTGGGTGGAAATTTCAGCATGCTAAGTATCACTGGTATTTCCATTGTGGAAATATCACCAAGCTATGATGGTTAGGCAGTGTTACCTAGAGATACAACATGAGGTCCTGGGTGCTGCACAGCCACATCTCACTGGTGCTGGTTAGCAAAGTCATTTGCTTTTCACTAGCAAGCAGGTGAATTCCTTGAAATGGGAATCTCATTTATAATTAGGAAGGTTACAATCGAGGTCACATTTCATGAAATCTTGAAGAAAATACACTGGGCAAGAAAGGCAAAAAAGCCAGGGAGTAGAATTACATTTTTGGGGTAACAGCAATTGCCACTTTACACTGAGAATTTACCCTGCTTCTCCTGCTGATAACCATTTGCCAAAATGGAGACAAGGAATATGAAGTTCTGTCCTAAAAGCAGGCAATGCCTGCTAGTGAGTTCGACATAAATAGATGAAGGTTCTTTAATCCTTTCCATTGGGGTAGAAATTCCTGATAGGTGGAGAAGGAAAACAAGCCAGTGTATCTAAATTAATAACCCTCTGCATTTTGGTAATCTTTTTTTCAGCTGTTTAGGGACCAAGTGGAGATTCTGTGATTTTTGTTTTGTGTCACAGAAAGTACGTGTATGAAAAAGTGCGTCTCTCTCATTAATCTCTTATATCTTAAGATTAATAAAATGAATATGATTGAGATCATAAACACTGATCTCAGTGCTCAGAGGGATACTGCTCTTCCTTCCTAATATATAGAGTTAACGCCTACCTGTGTTAACAGTTACAATATGTTGTCTCCAAGTGATATACAGGACTTTTTGTACATTCTGTTTTAATAGATCATTCTTATACCTCATCGATGCATGCCTTCATCCCAGTATCCTTTCAAAAAGCAGCTGAATAATTCCTAAGAAGACTATAAGTGAATTTCTCAAAATATTCTTCCAGAGCTATGGATACCATCCTCAGCCACTTTGCAGATGCCACAGAAGATAGCACAAGCAGTGAAATTAGCAGGGGTTCAGAAGCTGGAGACAGTTTCTAGGGAAAGCTGGTATATTGATTATGACACTTTCCTCAGAACAGATTTTTTCCCACAGTTAAGACTGGATTGTTCCAGTGTGCAAGTCTTCTGGAAAGGCGATTAATAAAACATCACTTCCTAAGGTTGCCATTGAAATTATGGGCAGTACTTCTTTCAGTGATTGCCTCTTCAGATTTCACCCTTCTGAACCTGTACTCATCATATCTCCTGAACAGCAAGTTTGTAACTGTGCCAGCACTCAGTTTCTCACTACCCTTAGCTTAGAATATAAGTGAAGATCTAAGAGACCACAGAATCATAGAATCACAGATGGCTTGGGTTGGAAGGGACCGTTAAAGGCCATCCAGCCCAACCCCCCTGCAGTGAGCAGGGACATCTTCAACCAGATCAGGTTGCTCAGAGCCCCGTCCAGCCTGACCTTGAATGTTCCCAGGGATGGGGAATCGACCACCTCTCTGGGCAACCTGGGCCAGGGTTTCACCACCCTCATTGTAAAAAAATGTTTCCTTATATCCAGTCTAAATCTACTCTCCTTTAGTTTAAAACCATCACCCCTTGGCCTGCCACAATAGGCCTTGCTAAAGAGGTCGCCCCCACCCTTCCCACAGCCCCCTTTTAAGCCCTGGGAGGCCGCAATAAGGTTTCCCCGCAGCTTCTCTTCCCCAGGCTGAACAACCCCAGCTCTCCCAGCCCGGCCTCGCAGCAGAGGGGCTCCAGCCCTCGGATGGATCATTTTTGTGGCCCTCAATGGAAAAGTGTAACGACAATGTGCTTTGCTCCGAAATGAATTATATGAAACACTTTAACACAGTGTGTTAGTTATTTAACTTAGCCAAATGTTCCTTGCCTGCTCCTGTGAGGTATGCCTTTATCGACACTTTTTTCCCCTATTCCTTTGTATGAAGAACCATTCAGACCTTCTGGTTGGAAGAACTCAAGTCTAAAAATGACAAAATTCAGCAAGTTGGCAATGACTGGGAAAGGCATCTGTGCCATATGCCTATCCTGCTACCAGTGCTAAGGTCAGGACAGTGGTTGTTGCTTCTTACTCTGAGAAGATCCAGAACATCAGTATCAGGAATTCCTAAAGGGATCCAAATACTACTGGACTGTCCAAATACTATAACAAACCGTGTTAGACGCTACAATATTAAGATAAAAGAGGCCCTTTGAAACGTAAACAATTCCTGTGTACCTCTAAGTTCCCGAGGATCTAGGAGAAAACTGCCAGTACTTTATGTAATTTTAAATATTGTCAGTTTCCTACTACTCCAGCTCTTACAGTCATTCAGAGTTTTCTGCATGTATTTATACCGACAAGATCAACAGGCAAGGGAGAGCCAGGTTCTTGCTGTGACATGAGGAAGCCAGATATATCTGACACTGGCAGCTGTGAATGTGAGAGCAATTGCCTCCCATCCTGTCTACATCAGTCTCACTGAAGCAGACCCATATCCTACACCCTGTCTTGGCATCGTTTGTTGCTCACAACCTACTCATTGGCTGGATGATGGACAGAAAAGAAGAAAAAGAAAAAAAACCCTTAATCTTAAAATATTTTACTCCAAAACAGGAAACAGCTGAGCAGACTGACATCCAAGCTGGTCGCAGGATGTTTTCTCTCTGGGAAGTTCAGTGACTACTTTCACTGTTGACAGATCCAGTGTCTGAGACACTGACCTCTCTGTTTTCCCCAGAACAGTGCAATTGCCTCTCCGTCCCGAAGGAATGCTCAATCTGTGGTAGCTCTCTTATATCCAACACATCATCTTCTCCCATCTGTGCGTTGCTTTCTCAACAGTCAAGGGAAAATCTTTTCCAGGGTGAATCTTAACCCAGTTTGGACTAGACTTGGGGTTTCCTATTCAAGACTAGGACTACCGCTGTCCTTAGAATTTGAGGAATGAAAATTGTTTTCTTCGTAATTATGATATCAATTGCAAAATAAAAACCTCATGACAGCCCTCCAGCATATTATTTCACCTTCTAATCCATGTTTTTCCTTGAAACCATCTCTATACTAGCAGACTAACCTGGGTCAAGGCATAAGTTTGAACACTGTCCCATTACCATTCTTACTGTTAAGTAGTCAGTACAATTCTGGGCAAGTTTCTGGCCCAGAACAACTAATACCGGGGATCATTCCCGACAGCGTTTGTGTTCAGTCACCCCCTTCCAGCCTTTAGCCTCCCATCACATGAACAGGCAGTAGACCACTAGCTGAAAGGGTTCAAGAGGTGACAAAGCAGTGCGTGCCTGACTGTCAACTCTAAGGCCAGCTCTAAAGTCCATGGTATGTGCAAAGAGCCATAGCTGAGGTGTCTGCTCTAGAGCATTCCTGGCCCTGTCTGTGGCCACTCTGTTCAGACGGCGTGAGCGAGCGCATGAGATGGTATCCAGGTGCCAGCAGTGCTCACCTGCCAGGGTATTTCAGTCCAAAGTAGATACGTGTCTTTTGTGGGCCACGAGGTTTACAGTGTGAGTGGTTGTCCGTCACTTCCATGGGTGGGTTTCCTAGAAGCTGCTGCTGTACTCTATATGAATAGAAGTATATGCCAGCTACTAATAATGTCTGATATGTCTCTGCAGACACAACTCAGATGTGCACTGAAGATAAAGAAAATGATCTCACTCCTCCACTTGAGCACTGCATTAGGACAAAGTAAGTGAAACTACAGTTTTTCATACAGATATATTCAGTTGTTAATATAAATAATATATGTAAGGCTGGAGTGTGGTAAAAAATATCGCAGCAAGTCATCTTGCAAAATTGCTGCTTGAAAATCAGAAAGGATCTATTGAATAGGCCAGGCTGTGCAAATGTAATTGTGTGTTATTGTAGTTAACATCAAACTGGCTAAGGCGTTCACTTCATTCTTAGAGGAACCTTCATTACATCACCAAGAACTGACTGAGCTAAATTCCGTTTGAGAGCACAAGTTGGTTTCAATAGATATAAATTTAGATTCCCAAAAGTGATTGATTCCTATTGTAGAATTGTAATGAGAAAAGGAAAAACTTTATTCCATCTTCATCAGTCTTTTCTGAATAATATAATTGCACTGAAGGACTTGGGTACCATTCCTGATGCATGAAGCCCTGTGCTCAATGGTCTCAGTTTTCTCAAACTTTCCATGTGTGGATGGGCAGCACAGTGGATTACAAAACACCGTGTTTTGTGAAGTCAGTCTTGACAGTTCTTAGGTCATATTATTTCCTCAAATACAAGGCTAGTTCCCATCATGTTAGGATTTTCATGGCCATTTTGAGATCTATATGATATTTAGATGGACTTTTAAGCAATTTTTCCAAGTCATACTGAATTTAATGAGAACATTTGCAGTTTAGTGAGACATGAAAGAAGTGAAATGGAGAAATTTAACGGGGTAGAAAAATCAGCTTTATATCAGCTTCATCAGCAGGACTTTGAAAGCTGCTGACTATCTTTGGAGCAAGAAGTAAAAGCCTCATTGTCAAAGACCGTAACATTTCTTAAATCAGCAGGCCAAGTAGCTTCAGATTTCTCTTGTAATTTCCCTCCTCTCCTTGCCATAATTTGTCCTGTAAAAAAACACCAAAAAAACTGCAAGCAAACAGAACAATGGCTGCCAAATAGCGTGTTCATGCCGGGCTGCCAATCTAGAGTTACAGGAAAGCAGAAGAGGCATCCTGTAACATGACAGCAGTGACAATAGTCCAGGCTCCCCGAACATAGAGATTGTACTGATTCCTCTGTTCCAGTGACACATAAGCATGACTACAAAATAAAATAAATAATATGTAGCCTCAGAAACCCACACAGTGGGGGTGAACAATGCATGCAACTACTTAAAGTTGCTCTTAGAACATATTCCACTCCTGGCATCGTATCAAAGTTACACAGTTTTTGTAATGGTGATGTTTGTTTATTTTAAATTCCCTGCTTTAATCTACTGGAGAAGTAAATTATGAGCAAATTCCAGTGTCAATTTATTTTGTTTGTACCGTTCTCAGGACTGTCCAATTTACCCTGATCAGTCTGGCTCCTTGTTTTCAGTATTCTTCATTGGCTTTGAGTGTATTTATTTAACCATGGCCTTGCTGCTAAAGGTTTTTCATGTTATATTTTTCCTTTTTGTTTTAAGAACTTTTTCTTCCAACTATGAAACACTATATAGGGAAAAGTAAAAACAAACCAAACTAACCAATATTTTAACAAATCCGGAGATAAAAAAGACATTTTCTTCTATCATACAACGATGGCAAACACTCCTAAAGTGATATTTAGTGAAGCAAGCAAGCAACTAAAGAGACATTACTTATTTTGACCAAGCATTCACGATGAAGATCCTTATTGAACCTCTCTCATCAAAAAGTCCAGGATAATTTCTCAGGCACAGTGAAGAATTTCACAGTCTGAACAATCAGAACTGAGAAGATTAACTGTTGTTTCCAAATGTTGATTGGGGTTTTTCCTTTCATTCGTGTAACTCAGTTCTGTCTTAATCCATGAAAAGCCTTACGCATTTTTTACCCCAATACCTGAACACCATTGTCCTGTAGTACATTGAGTTATATGCCTAACATCTGTCTGCTGTCTGTTCTCTTATCCTCTCCCAAAGGGAAAACTGCATATGTAATAGGCTGTTTCTGTATTTAGGTTTTTTCATTATTATTATTATTATTGCTATCAGAGGAGAAGGGTTGTTTTGCTTCTGCAGGAGGAGGAGGCTAGTTTTTTTAATCCCTGTTCTGTAAAATGTCAGAACGGGATTTGAGTTTAAAGCAGATGACACTTCGGATGGCTAGAAGGACTGGTCACCAACAGGTATTGCTTTAACCTGCAGGCTCCCAGCCAAAAGGGTCAGTGCAAGTACATGTACATTTGTTGTGGCTTTCAGCCCTAGACATCTGTAGAAGCAGTCAGATTCTGACCAAGAGATGTCTGGAATGTGCATCCCTGGCTCATCTGGGAGATGCCGTGCAGACATCTTATCCCATTCTTCCCTGAAAAATACTCTTATATCACAGTCACAATCCTCAGCCTCCCTCTCCACTGGCAGAAATAACATCTGTTAGCTCTGCCTGAGGGAAATAAAACTTTGATCTGATATTATAATCTGAATTCAGCGGTATATTTTGTTAACCCTCTAGCACCAGCTTTCCTCTTTGCTAGTGGGGCTGTATGAAACATTAGTTCATCTGTTTGACTTTAAAGTGAGGCATCTGGTGGAAATTTAGTGGATAAGAGGAGAGGAGAGCATGGGCATTTCACCCTGAGTTATTGGTGTGCTCTAAAACTCTACCAAATGATTAGTACAGGAGATACTGTGAATGTTATTCCAGACCGAGCATTGTTCAGGGCGTGAACCAGTTCCTCTTGGGTTCCCGTTAACTCCACGACTCTTGGGTGAGGTTGTAGTTGAACCAGATGGGTCAAATGTAGTTTTCATATTGCTCATCTGATAAATTATAATTGAATCAACAGCTAGAATCTGGGTTCCATTTGAACTACCTTGTGGCTGGGTAGTTTGGGGAAATGATCACACTCCATTGTCCGAACAGTTAGGTTTCTGTCTGTAAAGACTAGAATTGTTCAGCACCTGTGAGTGAGGTTCCTCACTATTTGACACCTTTTCTTGTGCAGATTCAATATGTGAAAAAGTTTTGAAGCTGTCTTGATAGGAGCAAACAGCCAAAACCTGATTTTCAGTCTACAAACAGCTCAAAAAAATGGCTTGAAAATAAACACAGGAAATAAGGCTTGTTATGAACGTTATCTTGAGTCCTGCTTCAGAATATCACCTTCTGTTTAAGCTCTTTACTGAAAGCCTGTTTTGAAACAGGCCAGTTCCTCACTGCATAGCGATTAGCAATACCTTAAGCCATAACAGCAAAAATGGTATCAGCACATGTTAGTATTTTTACATAGTACAGTTTAGTCTCAGAGCAGATTTCTTTTGGTGTCTTTTGGCCTCTGTGGCATCTCTGCGGATCCCTCTCAAAGCTTTAATCACCCTGGTGAGATAGAAGGTGGTGCCTTGGGAAGGTTGTATACAAAGATAAAGGATGATTTGATGATATTACCAGGAAAAGCCAATGGTGACAGAAGGTGGTGATTGTACTTCCCACTTGCCTTTGGTTGTTCTGGGGGTAAGGTGATATTCTGAGCCTCTGGTAGAGACAGCTCTCCACACTGGCAAATGCCAGACTAGGTTGAATATGCCCAGCTTGGGCACACTCTGCTTTTATCTTAAGATGTGAGGCATCACTGTTGTGTATTCCTACTAAGCCCGGGGATGAGGACAATCTTTCTGCAATTTTTTAATATTTATTTTCCCAGCAAAATAAAAAAAGAAGGAAAAATTTCACAACAGCCCTCAGATGGTCACTTCCTTTGAGACTTTGCGCTGAATACTGCATGAATTCAGCTTTTGGTTTTGTTTTACACTTAATTGACTTGCTCAGTGAAAGGACTGAGCTGCCATAGCCCTGCTGACACATCCTTTCCTCGGTGACAGAAAGAATGTGGCACTCTGGCAACTCATTGTTGTCTCCGCCCCCTCACCAATGTCTTACTACTGGGCACATGCTCTCTGAGACAGATTTTTCAAACCAGATCTAAGTTCTTGATACTGGGAAAGCAATAGATCTGGACCGTGATCTTGCAAACATGAGAAATGCCACAGACAAGGGTGCAATGAATGACTCTGACTGTAAAGTTGACTCACTTCAACCCAGTGAGGTCACTGGAGTGCATCATCCTGATTTCATTGAGTCTTGGTTGAGGTCTTCATCAGACTGAGACTGAAGCATTCGGAAGTGCTCTGACAACTGAGAGGCCGAGCACTATGATTATATAGGATTAATTCTTGACCCAGCTGGGGGATTCCCTACAGTCTTTGCAAAACCAAAGTACTTGTTCTGAATCAGCGGCTGACGAGGACTCTCTATTGGACAGGAGAGACTGGAGGAAGGGTAAGGAGACTGAAATCAGTCTCAGTCTGATGGGTGGTTGAGGGATGTTGGGTTACCTTTCCAGTTACCTGATTAGCTGATGGATGTACAATGATTGCTTTCATTTCTAGGTGGCAAGGAGCTATTATTGACTGGAATGGCACGGAACCAATCTTGTGAGTGACCTGACCTGCACTTTATTTGTAAAGACAAAAAGGAAATGACTGAATTAGCACATTCTTATTCCCACCAATACAGGAAATAGGACAAGAGTTGTGCAGTTTACAATGAGGAAGAATGACATGGTTTACAGGCTGGAAGAGTTTCACCTCAATCACCTTGTGCTTCAGATATTTTCTTTGTAGTATAAACAACACTTACGTAAATTCCTTGTCCCTGCCTTTAACATACAGCTTCTGAGAGCAGGCTGAGTGTCCACCACTAAATCAAAGTTACAGATGAAGCAGTGAAGTCCTCAATGTCCCCTTGAGGTCTGTTTCTGGATCCACTCTATATCCTGCAATTGTTTCAAAACATCTGATGAAGGATGCTGAACCCAGATTTCTGTTACTGTACATGCCTTTTCTGTACTGCCTAGTTCTTCACCTACAAAACTCCTGTGCAGGCACAGAATATCATTGAATAAATATATCTTCATTTCTTTACCTGATATTAGTAAGTCGCATTTTGCACTGAACAGATTGGCAACCATACGGGCTTTTCAGACAAAGCCTGACCTATACAAAGTTCTTGTTGTGTCATAAAATTTGCAGTAAGGATTGTGGTTTTGTGTTACCAGAATAATACTACTACTACATTCCTTGTACTGGGTGCAATTGGTGTGTAACAGTCACTCACGCTGATGTGGCTCATTTTTCTTTATGGATGAGAGATAGCTGTATTAGTATCTTTACATTTATACCGTTGTAACTACTTATACACTAGGGATTATTTACGCCAAAGAGACAGATAAGGTCTGCGGTTTCTTCTTCATTGTTACAAGAAAACAGAAGAGCTGTTAGGTTTGAAATTTAAATGGTGCCTATCTGTGATAGGTACCGTTTTTCATGATTAAATAAAGTGTGTGTACTGAAATGATGTACTGTGGAGATGTATCATGAGGTACTGAAACAGCAGTTTGTATTCTGAAATGAATTCTTTAAGTGACATATTTTGGCAACACTTTACCAAAATTGGAACATGTTACTGAACTGAAGATTGGAAAAAATGCCTTGGAAAAAAGGCAGATAAATATTTTTTTCTAGAATTATTCTTCTCTCTTGAGAGTGAATATTTCATGAGAGCTTAATAAAGAAATTTTGCTTTCTGATATTTACCATAGCACCTTCTCCCTATTCAGTATGCAAACTCCTGTGAGTCCTGATAAACTAGTTGCTCTTTCCAAAATCCATTTCCAACAAAAGCTCAGTCCTACTGTGTGTAGTGTCGAGATACCAAACTGACTGCAAATACAAATCTCGGGGAATTAGCACTTGAGCTAGATTTGGAAACCAACCTGAATATGAGCCATAATGGGGTACCATAAAGGTTTAAATAGTCTGTGAATGAACATCGGTCTCCCACTTTGCTTCCCATTCACATCAAACTATATGCAGTAAAGCATCTCAGAATTTCAGTTGTTTTAATTTTATTTAATTCAGTGTAATGTAATTTGTTTGGTTTAGATCAGATAGGTAGGCAAACTTCTTTAAACTTTGTGAGATTAAGATCTCCCATTTAGCCTCTGAGGCATAGGCAGCATCAGATCTGAGCTCATTCTGGACTCGTGGCCTTTGGCAAACCCTTTCATCTTGTGTGTACAGGGATATGTTTGTACTGTCAGCTACAGGTAGGCTCAGTACTGCCTTTAAGATACACTCATCATCCATACTTCAAGCACTCCAGATCTTGCCTCGGTGTGAGCTTCAGTGTTTCTGGGAGTGGGAGATCCCAAATAGTCAAAGATCACAGATCCAAAGCCTCTGTTCATCTTGAAGTTTCTATGAACTATAGTCCACACTTCGTTGCATGAAGCAAATATAGTCTGATTTTCCCACCAACGTCACAGGGCATCTATAATGTAAAATAAGATTGTTAGCAGAATGCATTTGGTTAGAAAATAGTGTAGAGATGAAAAATGGTGGAAGATTTTTGGAACCAGGTTTAACAAAAAATTCCTTTCTGGATTTTCCAGTCCATTAAACCTACACTGTTTATTTAAAGCGCTGCTTTAAAGTATGTCCATTAGGAGATAGCTTTCCCCTCCCTGATAGAAGAGCAGCAAAGATAAGTGTTCACCTGGGGAAGGAGGGAGCTGCCTTGTGACAGGCCAGATTTCATCTGACTAAAATATGGATGTCTGCAGTGCAGATGTGTTCAAAGGAGCTGTTCTCCTCTGTTCAGAGGAGGGGAGATATCAGGGTGTGATGTATCTTTGCTTCAGGATGAGAACAACTGTGCTCCAGCCTGTAGGATGATGAGTATAAAGAAAGCCCAAGAGGATTGCCTCAAATGGATTTCACCCATGAAGATGTAAAGATTTTTCAGGCTATAAGAAAGAGTACAGATTAGTGAATAGAACTTGGAAATAGTCTGTGGTTTATGGCTTATCTTGGAGCATAAATGAAGATTAGGAGAGGCCCTGAATTCTGACTCTCTTTCTAAAACAGTCTGCAAAGAACTTTGAGGCTTCTTCATCCCTGGTTATGGAGAGTATTTTTGTTGAAACTTGGTTTCTGTGGCCACAGAACCGCAGTGAGACAGACCTTTGTACCTATTTTCTGTCATCGGTTCCGTGTATATTTCTTCTGCAAAGTCCACTGTCCACCTGTCATCTATTTAAGATGAACTAACTCCAGATCCACCTGTGCCCTCACTCACAAAGGTGGAAATAAAGCACTTGGACCACTTCACCTAACCACCACCTGTGTAGAGTAATTCCGCTGGGCTGGAGCACTGAGAACCTCAGCATTGCTAAGCTCCTTCCACTCCTTGCTCCTGGAGCCTAAAAGCAGTATCTTCCTTCACCAGGGTTCAGTGGCAGTGTCCTCACTAGGCAAGAGCGATGGCTCTTGAGATTTCCTAGGGCATCCGTCCGTGAGGAAAAAATGTGCAACCAGAACATTAATTTAGATCTAGTTCTTCTCAGAAAAATGCCAGAGCATTACCTTATTTGCAGTCTGCATCAAGAAGAAGATTTGCATATTTTTATTCAATATAAAGCACCAAAAGTTATTTCTCTTAAGACATTACAGGGTTTTTTAAGTCAATCAGACAAGGCAATGCAAAATGTTATATGGCAATGAAACACCTTTGCACAGATCTGTGTAGAATCATATCCTGTTGCAGCAGCATGCATCTATTTTTTTTAAATTGTGTTTTCCTTTTCATTGTTTCTTATTTTCTTTTTCGCTACCCAGCAAATGGGACTTCCTGCAATGAACAAAACAGCAGTTGTTTGATAATTGAGTACTGAAAGACACTGGTGACATCGGCACTTGGTCTGCATGCTGTCTTATTTCCATTCTCCTTTCTTCTGTGCCATAAAAAAATATACCCTCTGCTGAAAACTGACCCCTTAGCTAACAACAGGCATGGCATATTGTGTATGCAGGTGAATATGTAAGCAGAGGTGCTATTTTGGTAAGGTGTCATATATGTCACCTTTGTACAAAATGTATATTTATCTTTGTCTTGTACAGAATGTCCCATACAAATAAAACATTTAAAGCAATGGTAAAATAAAAGCCCAGATTTCCTCCTCGTTTTTTTAATAATTCATTTGCTAGTGGAAATTAAACTGGGAGATTATAAATGTTTCAAGGGCCTCATCAGGTCAGTGGAATAAAAACGAGAAGTTAGGCCTCCTCTTCTGTGCAAGGAACCGTAGGTGCAGTCAGAGCGGGATAAAGTAGCCAACGCTGACCTCGGTCGTGTTATACCTAGGCAGATACAAATGCTTAAATCAACTACTCTGGAGGTACTATCTGACTCCATGTACACTCGTCCACCACGTTCTGCTTGAAACCTACCCAAGCGGTAGTGAAAACTGCAAAGGACTCATTGCTTGTCATTGTTTAGCCTGAGATGAGTCGCTTCATTCTGATCAAAATCGGAGCAGAGGCAGTTGGGTTGCAGTTTTACTGGGATTCTGGGCAGGATGGGTATGTACGCACGCTGGGTAGGTTTCTTATCCACCTGCAGGTCTACTCTACAGCAGAAAACATTTATTGTTATTATAGCAGCAACCACTTGTGAAAAAGTCATAATTGTGTGTAAAATTCAGGCTTAACTCAATGAATCTGCTAGTGTGTGTTTTTCTACATATCTGCCCTTATTATGCTGGTCAAATCTAGGAAAACATTGAGATATGATGGCTATCATGAACGAGTCTGCTGTCTCTGTGTGTTGTGTTCCCAGGTAGAGCAAAAATGACAACTTGAGTCAGTTGTTTTCAAGTCTTCGCTTCTCTGAGGCAGATTTCTTTTTGCTTTTGTTCCTAATATATCCAATGGGGTAATTTGAAATGACAGGAAACGGTCAGTTTAGAAATCAGAGGAAAGCTGTAGAGCTTGGAAAAATGACATAGCCATAAGCCAGGTTTTTCAGAAGTGATAAGTAGCTTTGGGACTCTAAAGATTCAGTTGCTGAAGCTGAAATACTTGTAGAAGGCATGATTTTGTGGTGGTGGTTGGGAGCTCCATTAAACCACGAGGACCTCAAATCACTGGTTGTTTCTGAAAATGCTGGTATCAGTTTTTGAAGGGGTGAAATAGTAAGTTCTTCAGAGTGCCAACATGATTTGGGATATGCTTGCAAAAACGTAATGTGACACAAAATACAGATTCACATTATGTTTGTAACTCTGTTTCATTTTCCTGTCCCAGGGTAAGTTTACTATGGAGGAAACTGCCTCAGATTATTTCACTTTGACCAAACCCAGTATATGGACAGTTATTGTGTAGTAGGTGATAAAAAGTAAGCCTACGTCCCTTCAGCTCATGCTTGTAGAAACCTAAACCTTAAGCATCAAGCCCAAAGCCTTTCTGACCTATATTTTGTTTTTCTGTTCATCAATAAGGTCATGTAGGAAACAGAGAGGTTTCTTCATGGAAAGAAAATGATTGCTTCTGCCTGCCCATATGATCCAGGGCCCAGTGTGCTGCATAACCTAAGGAAAACTCATCCCATTAAGAACAGTTTGTATATACTAGCACTCTTCATTTATTTGTTTTCATTGGCTAAAAGATAATAAAGCCAACATTAGCTCTGAAATAAGGAAGTACTTTCTCCTTAGCAGCTTTGTTTATAAAACTAGAGAAAGAAAAAGGGCATTTTCAGTCAGATATTTTATTTGTAATTTCAACCAGGGTGGGGAGGGATTGTTGTTACAGTGGAAAGCAACCTATTTTTCTGATGTCCCTCATTAATAATAGTTGTTGACTATATCAACATGGAAACAAGCACTGATTTTAAAAATAAAAAACCCCTCAAGTGTGCAAAGTTACTTTTTCCAAAGATAAATATTTATCAGCAGGCAAGATTTCAAGTATCATCTGCTGTGGTTTTCTTGGGTTGTTTTTGGTTTTTTTTTCTTGAAGGAATTATATTAAACTGTAACAGTTGAAGTTGACACCTCATGGAAGTTGTTCTTAAAGGCACAACTCTTAGCTGTTCAGGAGAATGGATAGCATTGAGGCTTTTTCTAGACCCTCAAACTAGAACACTATTTCTTTGATCTCTGGTTCTTGGCATCAAAGTGAGTTTCAGCTAGTGTGTGGTTTCCATGGCACCGTACACATTACGTGCTGTTCACAGCACACTTTACATAGCCCATCCTTGGTCTGCACAGATTAAAATGTCTTATAGTAACTCATGGATCTGGGTGCCTCAGTTTTCAAGGTCCATTAGAGAAACCTGAGATCATTTATGAAAAAAACTGTATAATGAGTTGACTGTAGACAGCTTGAGATGAGGTGCTCCTGAGCAGAGACTAGATTCAGATACTTAGGGACAGTAGATCTGGAAGCAGCAGTGTGACGTTAATATGGCTCTGAAGCTGAACTTATAAACCCTCATTCTTTTATGGAAGCTAATTGGCTGACATGCAGCAAGGCTATTGGGTTTACAGGCAACACTGTTTTAATTTTTGCAGCTGGTCCATGCATGACTTACTGGCAGATGTTTGTAACACGGTCTGTTTGCTTGATGTACCAATGCCTACAAAGGTACTGGGAAGTAGCGAGCACCCATGATCTCAAAATAAAGGTCTTTCACATGTCTGGAAGTGGTCATCCCAAACCGAAAGCTCCCAACGTTGCCAAATAGTCTTGACAATAGTTATTCTACTTTGGCACCTTCCTGCTGTAGGAAGTTTAGTCTCATCTGTGAATCTCAGGCAGGATCTATCTAATCTAGTCAGAGGTGTCTACAGGGTAGATATCTCCATGTCAACCAGTGACCCAGGAGTATCATCACAGCCATTGGTGAGAAACAGGCACAACCTGGGCATGAATCACCTGACCTGTTTTAGGCGCCTGTCGCATGAATTGCATTTTTCACTTCCCTGCCTGCTGCTGGCTGGGTCTCTGCCGACTATGCTGGCTTTCGGCAGGTTAGGGTGACTAGTTCAACTGAAACCCACTGTGTGTGAATGATAAAGTCAGAAAAGAAGAAGAATGTATTTATAGACCCATATACCCGACCAAACACGTGAATGAGATGATGGGTTAGAGATTCCTTCTGGCTCCTGCGCCTTTGCTACGTCTGTCTTTCACTTCACAGCTTTTAGCTGTGGGATAGAGAAACACCTCTTTGTGAAAGAAATCAGAGGATTGAGCAGCAGGAATCTTCCAGCGTTTGGAGAAAAAGCTGCTGATAAAGTTTGGTTGCTGATGTGGGCACACAGGAGGCATCTTGGAGGTGAGACCTGGAAGGTGTCCAGGCCATGAGATTTTGTAAGCACAGGTTTCTTGTACAACAGCACTAGGACTGTGTCACAATCCTAAATCCTGATAAAACACCCAAGATATCAGTACCTTGCATGGGCGTTCTGCTTATTTTCTTACCATTATCTTATCATTTGGCAAGGACTTCCAAATTAACCTAAGAAATATTCTGGGCATTTGTAAAAATACTCTGTGCACTGGAATTCAGCAAATATTTATTAATTGACAAAACACTAGCAAAGAATGTGTAACCAGAAAAAGAATAAAGCTGTTCAGCTCCTCTCTGTACAATACACAAAGAATATGAGGTTAAAAGTCGCATTCCGCAAACATACCTTTTGTTGAGATGTACTTGTTTTGGTAAGTGTTGCGGATATGAGCCAAGGTCTCCAGACCTTGAATTCTGGATCATTGCTGCAGGGACCATGGAAAAATATAACTTCTGGCTAAGGGAAGGGAGCGGTCCGTGGTCTTCACCTGTGCAGATCTGTGTGGCACAGTTCCCCTGAGGGCATCTGGGTTTCTGCGAGCTTATTTCAAAGAGAAGTTAAAACCCCAACTGAAGATCACAGTTATCGAGTAGCCACTCAGTCAGCTGTGGGTATGGCATGGGTCACATTGATGGAGTTTTGACAGGGATTAAATCTTAAATGCTAAAAACACATCATTGTAAGTGGGGGTGGAATGTGCAGCAGTAAATTAATTTAGTAACCCAAGTAAAAAGAAAAAAAATCCACCTTAAACATTGAACATGGAAGAGGCTACAACTCATTTCACTCTGGAGGTACAGAACATCATGAATCACTGATTTTTTTGATTCTTTGTGATGGAATTTTAAGCCTACACTTCATTCACTTTAGTGACCATTAACTTCAGGAGAAAAACATACTCAGGGCCAAACTTAAGCCGAGTGCAAATCAGCTAAATACTGCTTTCAGTGTGCTCAATATATTTATTTATCTCACATGGAAGGTAACTGTCCTGTGTGCTATTACATTTTGGCTAAGAAAAAGGTTCACAGCTTGTGTCTTTATGTCTTATTGTCTATGATACATCTCCATATTCCTGTTTTTAAGTGACTGTAATATGTTGTTGATACGATTTCAAATCTGCTGTCATATGTTGTTTGCGTTTGGTTAATAGAAGTAGAAGAGGAAAATATCGCAATAACAAATTGTGGCTGGTAAATGTCAGTCCTAGGTAGTGTGGTAGATGAGTAATGCTTCGCAACGGCATGTGAAGTAAACTGGTCTTTTACGAGCACTTCAACACAGAACAGTTTTATTGTGACTGACATCCTTCTCAGGGCTGAGTTCCCATCACACACAATATCCTTCCTGAGTCACTCTTGGTCAAGTCAGTTCTGTAAGAAACAATCCAGTTTTATTAAAGGTATGATTCCAGTTTGCAAACCTGACACAGCATTAGAACCTGCCCTGCTTCTATTGGCGTTATTTTCCTGGAGTTTTCAATGTCGGTAGCAGGTGAACGTAGTAGGTGAAAATCTGAAAATCAGGTGCTTCTTTTCACAGTATAAAATACAGCTATGGGTACCCAACTGTTTAGTCATCTGAGAGAGTAAATAGGTGTCTAATGGCTGCATGCCATATGCTTCGAGAAATACATGTGTATATGAGTAGCAGAGGGCACAGAAAGAGAAATTAGAATGATAATTATTATATTTCTTTTAATTTTGGGTGCAATTTGCAAGGTTTTATGCAACAGTGTTAAGGCATCCACTAATTTTTAACAGAACAGTGAGTTAAAAATACAGGGAAGTATCCTGAAGAGCGAGAGACTAGACAGCCATGAGACCATGTTGGGAGTTGTTAAGAGTCTCCTCTAACTGCACCAGACAAGATTTAAATTCTTTAACAACTTGTGGTCTCTGGGTATATATTGCTCCAGTGCCTCCTCCTTTTGAGTTTTCTCAACTGCTAAGAGCAATGAAAAGCACTCCATAACTGACAGTATAAAGACAGCATTAATATTTACTCTCTCCTTGCTTGTTTTTTCCCCTTTACATATCCTATGTTTAATGTGTAACTGAATTAGGAAGCCTCTTTCTTTTGTGGACTCTGACAGCAAAATGCCAGTATGGTCTGAGAGGAGAATGGTGTTTTATGAGGTTTCTGGGGTGCAGGGAACAGGTGACCTTTGTTTAAAGGAGAAATTATTTTCCTTGCTTAAAAATTAATCAAGTAAAAGTAAAGCCGTACGGAGAATGTATGTTATCTACAATCGTTCCAGAAAGAGTTTCCTACAGAACAACCACTACAAGTCATTGTAAGTCTCTTGGGAACAGCAGTCAAAAACATCAACAGTTAATTACTAGAACTTCCTAAATCAACCTTCTTTGGCATGACATGAAGTGAATGAAAGCAATAAAAGCAAGGAAGTGCATTGTGCTTTGTCCTGTCCAACTCCTGTTCGGACAGGCGTAGGTCACAAGCACAAATGTAACCAGGCATGAATTGTTTTTTATTTTAATTCCTGGCCTTGGGTTAAATTAAATCAGCATACTGGAAAGGCCAAGGTGAAATGTAGGGCCAGGTCTTCAGACTGCGTAAATCCTCTGACTTCGGTTGAGTTGTACCGTTGCCACACCTTCAGAGCATAGTCCCTGCTCTAGTAAAGCATCAAAGAGTATGGAAAAAGTATGCCCTAAAACAGCTGGAAAAATAGAGAAACCGAATAATCTTTTCTTAATCGGGTCTTCAAAGTATTAGCTTTGGAAAGTGTGTGTTGGGGTGCTGCTAAATTTGACAAACAACTCTGGGAGATGGAGCTTTTTCTTTGCCTTGGCCCAATTTTGTTTGATTCTAGGGGCAGCAGAAGGGTTGTGCAGATTCTGTCGTTGCTGGAGTGAGGCTGGAAGGATGAAATTATGTACCCCATGTTTGTTACCAGGTTTGGAAATGGGAAAATGCTTCAAGTGGACCCTGCTTAAAAATAAATTTATTTTCTTTAAAAACAGTCTGCAAAATCTAGAATATCTGCTTGATACAGCAAGGTTACTGCTGTTTTTCTATGATCTTTTCATTCTTGACCTTATATTTCACAGTGGGGTGAGGAATTATCACCAGCTGGTTCGATGCATGTTCCAGGAAAAAGTTTTGAGTAGGGACATGAATGGGGCAGAGCTGCAAACCTCACATATCTTTTACTCACAGTGAATGAGAAGAAAACCTGGAGGAACGACTAGTGTCTCAGTCGAAGGGAAGGAGCCAAAGGGAAAGACACACAATAAGAAATGAGACAGATGTTGTATGTCAGGAAGAGTTTTATATGATCTCAAAACATTTGGAAATGTGGGTGAGGAGAAGCTGGTGAATGATATAGGGTGGCTGTAACGAAGAGAGCACAATCAGATGTTGGCCAGACAGGGTACCCCAGACCTTGGGAGCTTAATGTGGCCTGGGCAATTGGAAGCAGCAGAGCAGGATATTTTTGGATCAGCAGGTGGGCAGGTCATGCTAGGTGCCATGCAAAGGCTGCCATCCAGGCAGCAGGCAGGATGTTTCCCTAATCCGTTAGCATATGTGATTAAGCTAATCACCATAAACACAAAGGCTCATCAAAGAGTTGAGGAGATTTTGACACTGTCCCCCCCAGCATTCTCCTAGAGAAGCTGGTGGCTCATGGCTTGGATGGGTGTACTCTTTTCTGGGTAAATAACTGGCTGGATGGCCGAGCCCAGAGAGTGGTGGTGAATGGAGTTCAGTCTAGTTGGCAGCTGGTCACAAGCGGGGATCCCCAGGGCTCAGTGTTGAGGCCGGTCTTGTTTAATATCTTTATCAATGATCTGGATGAGGGGATTGAGTGCGCCCTCAGTAACTTTGCAGATGACACCAAGTTGGGCAGGAACGTTGATCTGCTCAAGGCTAGGAAGGCTCTGCAGAGGGACCTGGACAGACTGGATCGATGGGCCGAGGCCAGTTGTGTGAGGTTCAACAAGGCCAAGCGCCGGGTCCTGCCCTTGGGTCACACCAACCCCAGGCAACGCTACAGGCCTGGGGCAGAGGGGCTGGGAAGTGCCTGGCGGAGAAGGCCCTGGGGGTGCTGGCTGACAGCCGGGCTGGGCATGAGGCAGCAGTGCCCAGGTGGCCAAGGAGGCCACCAGCCCCCGGGCTTGTGTCAGCACTGGTGTGGCCAGCAGGAGCCGGGCAGGGATGGGGCCCCTGTGCTCGGCCCTGGGGAGGCCCCACCTCGAATGCTGGGCTCAGGTTTGGGCCCCTCGGGACAAGAAGGCCCTTGAGGGGCCGGAGCGTGTCCAGAGAAGGGCAGCGGGGCTGGGGCAGGGTCTGGAGCACAAGTGTGCTGGGGGGCGGCTGAGGGAGCTGGGGGGGTTTAGCCTGGAGGAGGCTGAGGGGAGCCCTTCTCGCTCTCTGCAGCTGCCTGAGAGGGGCTGGAGTGAGGGGGGGGCTGGTCTCTTTTGCCTAAGTCACTAGTGATAGAATGAGAGGAAGTCTCCTTGGGGTGTAACGGGGAGGTTTATATTGGATATTAGGAAAAATTTCTTTACTGCAAGAGTGGTCAAGCATTGGAACAGGCTGCCCAGAGAGGTGATGGAGACACCATCCCTGGAGGTTCAAAAAATATGTACACATGGCACTTCAGGACATGGTTTAGGAGGCCTAGGGGTTGGACCTGATGATTTCAGAGGTCTTTTCCAACCTTAATGATTCTGTGACTTCCATGACTTCTAACTACAATAGGTGGAGGAACCTGAATAACATAATTAGTGCCAATGGAGTACTCTGACTCAGTTACTTCTGGGGCTACCCAGGAAGGGTGACTAGCCCATGGTCAGGGCTGAGACCCACTGAGATGACTTGTCTTGGCCGAAGAAATGCTTTCCAGGTGACCTTGAAAGCTGTGGGGTTTACTGTCTTCACAGGAACAGGACTTATAGTTCGGATGGTAGGGAGGAGCATTTGAGGATTTTGTAAAACTTATTGTTTTTACAGGAATTGGGAGAGTGTGAGAGACTTATTATAGGACGTTTAGGCGAAGGACCAACCAATGTGGCTTGGGGAAGAGCAAGTGTGGGAAAAGAGAGTGATAAGGGGATAAACGCAGTCAAACGTATAAACTGAGGCCGGCCCTGTTCAGCACTTGCTCAGCTCAGTCTGTCCTGTCACTTTACTAAACTCCATTTCCAAATATTTTCCTGGGCGAGGGGCTCCCTATGCTCCATCCACGTGTGTGTACAGGGTCTGCGTATCAGTGGCTGATGAAGGGGCTGTGGCTCTCAGGGCTTGTGTGTCTGTGGGGCCAGGAACTGGAAAGACCAGGGTGTGTGAGTGTTTCCCTAAGGAATTGCAGTCCTGTGTGTGTGTGCAATGGGTACACCTAATTTGTTAGCAAACATCAAGCCAGACTAGCTGGCGAGAAGGGTAAGAGGTCTGGGAGCCAGGCATGGGAAAGACCACAGCCCTGAAGCCAAACACTGGCCAGAGAGTTGGCAAGTTGGCTACTGGAGGGCCTGTAGGTCTGAAGAAGCTACTGGAGAGACTGTGAGTGTGTGTGCATGCCTGGTGGGAACACGTGCTGAACCTCACAGCTGGCTGAGCTTATGGGCATGGAGCTGAGGCAGCCTCACATCCACTGGCCTCTTGGATCCAACTGCCTCTAACATCTGTCTTCCTGACCTGTGGTCTCCCCAGTTGTGGTCCATCTGATCCTCACTAAACCTCGGTGTTTATGGTGATTAGCTTTTAATCATGTAATGTGATGTAAGCTGCTAAGGCAGAGGCCAAGCTTTTGGATACATATTTTAAGCTATCAAAAAAAGGACATAAATTTGACATTAATACTTTTGGGGGCTTTTAAAGCACTACTGGACAACTGCAGCCCCCTGAGGCCTTTCTGTGCTCTGAATCTATGGGATGGGAACTTGTTCCTCCACCAACAAATGTTGCTGAAAGGGGTTGTAGGACATAGCATGGTGAGTTCAGCAACTCAGGGAAATCTCCTCTGGTCCTTCATTCCACTGCAGGCATGTATGAAAGTCACATCATCACCGCTCTTCATCTGAGGAGGTTTCAAATTTCACCCTCCATGAGCTCAACTCTCTGACTTCTTGCTTACTAAGCAATTCAGGTGATTTTTTTTTTCTCCATGTCTCTACAGATATGAGTTTTGTGGAACGGATCAATGGATTTCTGATTTAATACTTCCTAGCATCTTTTCTATAATAAAGGTAAAGAGTTACAAAATGCCATACCAGTATGTTGTGCCTCACATCAATATTAATTGCAAATCCAAAATTAAATGTCAGGTGGCTGAACTAGAATTTTATTATTGACTCTTAACTCTATGGCACCCCAGTGAAACTCTGACTATTATACCAGGTTCTTCTTTCCTGTGCTTTTTAAAGACATGTAATATAGAAAGATTATCTTTACCAAAAAATATTCAACGTCTAGACAGATTCAGGCAAAGGGAATTTATATCGTGGGTAACTTTAGCCTGTGATCAAAATCCAAAGTGAAGCCCATAGTCTTACAGTAAAAGCACACCTACTCACTTCTTCAGTTCTTCATAGTCATATATTTTATGCTTAGATGTGCTGACCTGCTGTTTACCAGTGCATGACCTCAATTTTCATCTCTGGTTTGTGCTTTTCAGTTTATTGCTAAGGATTTTGATAATAAAGGATGTGTTTTTGAATGAACAAGCTAATAAACACACCTTGATCATGGTTTCCTAGGAAGGCTCTCATGGCCAGTTTTTGTACTATATAACTCTACAAACCATACAAAAATTTTAAGCGTGAGAACTGGAGAAACAAACCATGCAGATAGGGAAAATGATACTTATCTAGAAGATTTTATCAGTTTCTGTGCCAAACCCATGGCTATCATGCTTCTTGTAATCACTGCTATGTTTAAAAACAAGCGTCCCATCAGGATAAAGTAAAATTGCATTTTGTTTACTGCAGCACTAGTCTGTTTTCCATTGTATATTGAAAATGGAGCAAAATGAAGGAAAGAACTTCGCTGAGTACGTGTGCGAAGTGATGGTCTGGTCTGGAGAACCCTTAACACAGACTGATACCTGAATAACATAATTTTGTTAAACGCTGTTTTCCTCTTGAGGTGGAAGATATCAATTTTATTTTTATTCTTGAAATGTTATGTGTGAACTCTTCACCGTACACAACTTTTAGGGTCAGATGAATGGGTGCATCCTCCTGACCTGCCTTTTAGAGCTACTTTAGGAAAAAATGAATGCACTTCTGAGAGTGGAGCACAGCATGCAAGACAAATTGTGACTTCAGAGGGTGCTTCAAGGGGCCCTCTGCTTGCAACTGTAACAGTACAGATTTGGGGGTTTTTTTAATCCCCTCCCCCTCTATACATGGATCATAGCCAGTAACATCTGTGTGCAGACCATAGGCTGGTGGGAAAAAAATAAAATAAAATTACAAAATCAAGTGTAATTTTCTGGGCTTTTCCTCCATGCTCTTTCAGAGCTTACAGAGGGTTTAACACTTGTTCCAGCATCAGGATCAGTGTCATTTACTCACGAGAAGCCCTTTATGATCTCAGGCCTCAGCAGGCTGTTTTCCAGCTGAGATTTTTGTGCAATTCCAGTGCAGTGTGTAGGAAACGGCCTCTGGTGACATTATGCTGCTTTCAGTGCCAGTGCCAGCATGTGCCAGAATGATTGCTACTATAACAAATAAACTACGCCATGCTGCAGTTGCCCTTTGTGTAAATTAGGAGTGAGAACTGAGAATGCCCCTAACATTCTCCACAGCTGAAGTATAAAACTGCTGCTTTATCCAAAATTAACAGCGTGTGGCATCCCCACGTAAGGCTGTGCATGTCTTTCTGAATGCACCCATGCTGTAATGACACTACAGTTTATTATTAACTTGTTAATATTTGATGAAAAGGCCCAGTTTATTAAGCCTGGGGAAGCGAGCAAGAGTAAAGACATCAGAAATTAATAGAGTCCCGGTATAAAGGCGTATGTAAATAACAGCAAGGAGTTGCGCTAGGATAGAGTCACAGCACACAAAATTAATCATTTTGTTCATCAAGCCCTCTGCACCTGAGAAGTTCAGGGAGGGCAAATTCTTTTAATGATCCCTGAGCACAGCAAGCTACAAAGCAGAACAGCTCCAAGCCAACTTCATTTGCTTAGAGCACAGGAGCCCTAAGCTGGTGGTGAGAAAAAGAATAAATCTCAGAAATTTTTAAGCAGTTCCATACTACTGATTCAGAATCCCATTTAAAATAATCAGATGAACAAACTGTAATGCTCTAGTTGTTTTCCCTCTGAAACTCACAGTAAATATGCAAAAGGAGAGCCAAGTCTGTGTTGAATATTTAGGAAAATACTGCTATATGTAAAAATAAAAAATTGAAAGTGAATAACCGAAACTTCCTTGTTTCACTTCTTTATTTTGAAAATGAAAGAAAAAATACAATGACAACAGCAATATACATGATTGCAGTAAGGTGAAGGGAAATTGAGGGAAGAACATAACCTCAAATTAAGGACATGTAGAGTAGCACCATCCGATTGTTTTATGTTTATTTGTGTCCTGCAATACCTAGGGATATTTGGGAAAATCTTTGTTGGCTGAGTTTTATTTTCCCTTTCCTATTTCTTAACAACATGGTGTTTGAGAATAAAACTGACACCTTCGTACTCTAACATGAAGGATCTCATTGCAAAATAAAAAAAAAATTCCCTTGTGAATTTGAGCAGTTATTGTAAAATTAGAAATGGAACATTTCTATGAGGATTAACCAGAGAACTTCTGACTTGCCTTTAAATACTTCTCAGTATTTATCAGCATCGTGATGTCTTAAATACCTCCTGTCAATATAGGCATAAAATATGTAGAGTAATTCATAGTAGAGTCTTACAGGCCTACACATTTCTAATGACCAACTAATGTGGCTGACTGCATCTCTACCCATATACTTTGCTGAGAAAAAAACAGTTATGACGAGGAATGAAGGAAACTAACTCCATTTAAAAGTTGAGTATCCCATTAAAAGGCTTCAGAGATGAAATTCCATTCCTGTCGACATCAATATGATTTGGTTTCAAAATTAAGAGGATTTCACTGAAAAAAAAAAAAACCAGCTTTAAGGTATATGGAGTCAAATAAAATTCTGTAATTGAGAACGTGTTCTTAATCTGGTAGCTCACAAAGCAAAAAATAGATAACATAGTGTGTAAGTCAACTGAAGTCAAAGATCTGTGAGTTAGTCCTTTGGGCTAGCCTAGATCACCTGCATTCAGTTTTACAGCCATGGTGCACTGTCAGTGCTAAGTTGAGGTTCGTGGTCAACGATGTGTGGATCCCCTCACAAATGATCATGTGGCCACTTTCAGATTAATTAATTGAGTAGCAGTTACACATTCCTGGACAAAATATAGCCCTTGATTTAAATAGAAAAATTCTGTTCATTTGATGTAAAAAGCCATGAACGTTTGACTAAAGAATAAGCTACACTGAGGTATTCTCTTAATTAGAGTGAAAACTTTTGCAACAGGGAATAAATTGCTACATCCACGCAGTTTTTACCAAAGAAGGAAAAACACAGAGTCATCAGCCAGGTGAAAATAATCGGTCAGGACCTGACAAATGAAGGACCGCTTACTGAGGTTCGTAGGAAAAAAAGAAAACGTTAACAAAACTTGGAACTAAAACAACCAAATACTGATTCAACAGAAAATACGGATGTAGAAAAAGCAGTGCTGCTACCAAGGCAAATGTGCTGAAAAATTAGGCTGGGCCAGAGCAAACGGGACCTTTCCCTGCCCAAGGAGGCACAAGAGGATCATCGCTGCCTAAACACTCACTTAACCTTCCCTGGGAGGCAATTTATAGAGCACCGCATGCTCCCCTCCTCTCCTTTTAGGGAAGCTGTGTGGAGCGGATAATCCTGCAGCCTCCTCGTGCCAAGGAGCGAAAAGAATCATTACTCTGCCTCTGCTGCATTGAATCAACCTCTCCCTAGGCTAATTCTGTAAGGATAGGAGAACTGGGAAGAGAACTGAAATCTGTCGCACACCGTTCACTTTAATACCAGAATGCCCAAGACATCCCAGCTCCCCCTTTTTGTAAATGTGTTTAATAAAAGACATTTCTGGAAAATTAATCACATTTTAGAACTGTCACAATAATAAGAGCTATAGGGACTGTTGTTATAATGACAGGACTCCCTCGCTTTCTACCTTCGTGCTTAGAAACAATGAACCAGATTGATCCCATTTCCATTTAAACCTCTGACTGAGATGCCTGCATTATGGTATAGTTACCTTATGCTTCCAATAATAACCAGAGAGATATTATTAAAAAAAATTATTCAGATTTCACGTTCTCCTCTAATGATCAGGTCATGTAAGCAATAAGAGCTTGTTGCCAGATAATGGAGTCCAAGTGATTGGCTTCCATGCTTTGAATCCCAGTGTCCCAGGTCTGCCTCTACTAACAGCCTAGGTGAGCAGAATGTTTCACAGAATTTGCTTATTTCTGCCACCTACAGCAAATTCTGCCAGCGCTGCCCGAACAATTTTCATAAAGCACAGGAATATCTGAAGAAATCCCGCAAGTTAAATTGTAAATATTCAGTTGCAAACTGTAAGGGAAAACATGTTTCTGCTGCATGACAAATATCAGAAAGGAGTCCATGCCAGTGCTAAGTCACCAGCAGGAAAAAAAAACCACACCAAAAAATTGGGCTTCTTGAGTTCGATGCTTTATTCCAAACTCAAACGTCTCAAGAAAAGTGATCTGATTTCCAGAAGAGTTTTTCTTCCTGAGAATTTCCCTACCCACATATATAAGCACCTCACTTGAGATATATGATAATGAAAACATGGAATTCTGCTTTATAATTTTGAACCATTAAGGGTTAGTATATAAATAACTGTTAAATTCATAATGGTTACAAAAATTCTTCTGGAAACTCAGGGTACAGCAAGCCCAGAAGATGCCTTGTCATTATTCATTTTCCATGTCTTTCTGCTGATATTACATAATAACCAATTTTCAGTAACCACAGTCTAAACTGTACATCACAGTATCTGGCACAAATCAGTCTTATCCCTTACTGGCTCCACAACTGTTTGGAAATGAAATAAAAATAATATTCCCCTTTCTCTTCTCATAAATCCAAGGTAACTTCTCATTAGATTTTATTTTACATGTCAGAATAAAACATGGATGAGACTCCAGGGTGCACATTGTCCCAGGCAACACCTTAGTTTTATTAAAATTATTTGCATCTGTTAAGACACATGAAGTTTACCTGATTTTTTTTTTTTTTTTTACTTTCTAAAATCCCTGGCACTACACCAAAGTGATGAAATTGAGGGTTCTGACCCTTAAGACTCCTGTCAGCAAACTGAGGATGTAATTTGCTTTGGGGTTATTATAGCTCTGAAAAGGCTGAGTTAGATTTAACCTGATACTATTTGAATGATTTTACAATCAAATAGAAAAACAAAGATAGAGTAATGGTTCATATTTTTTAATTTAGGCCTCTGAGATTTTTTTTACATCATCATACACCAGCACTGTTGGAACACTGGAGGGCTTTTGGCATTATTTTTTATTTGCTTAACAAGCTTCGTCAGAGTTGTTGAAGCTTTTTGCTCTATTTTTCTCATAGTGAGTCTAGATACTGCTGAAAATATTAATTTTGCAGTCACAGAAGATGACCTTTAAGGGACACCTGGAGCTAAACAGAACTCTGTGTGCAGAGAACATCTCTGTATTCTCAACAGGTAAGTCTTGTCAAACACCTGGAGGTTCAGCTCAGATGATTCCTCAGTTCTTATTTGGGTTTGATACTTCAGTGTTCTGAAAATCAGCCTGGAATGAGCATGGTTTAAGAACAAAACAAAACAAAACAACAAAACAAAACTTTCTGGAAGCTACTTCTGAGGTGATGGTTATATTCTCTGAATTTAAAATAGAACAAAGCTTGCTTAATTGTGTTGACTGGGTCCGAAATACCACGAATCCTACGCCTTCCGCATAATTCTGGCAGATTGATGTTCTGTCCCAGCCAAATCTCAGTTGTACCAAAGAAAGAAGACATGTAAGAGAAAACATTATTTCACAGAGTCTGTCAATTTTTCACTTGTCAGGAAAGGTGCAGTTGAAAACTTAAGTGCTTTTTCATTTGTTCAAAAGCAGTTTATTGTCAGAAGGATAAAGCAGAAAGGAAAGTGTTTTTCTCTGGGACTGGATCGATACCTTGTGAATAAGCTTTTGACAGTGTTTCAGTTTACGCTAAAGTGATTCAAATTATATGTGCAAATTCTGTGCAATATTTGGCTTCCAAAAAGAGGGAGAGAGTGAAAGTGGGAGATACGTTGGCAGACCATAGACTGCACCTAGAAGTGCAGAAGGTTTCTTGTGATTTCTGTCAAAAGAGTTTACGAAATTTCCTGCTATCAAGACCATGTTACCTGTAGGAAATCACAAGGATTTGCTGCTGAATGACTAAGTTAAGAATTTTGAAAATTTCATCTGAGTTTGGGGAAGAGTGCCCTTTTAGACAGATTTAACGCAATAATTAAAGAAAGCAAAACAGCAAAAGCAGAGCAGATTGTAAATGAGAGATGTAGCCCAACAGAACTCTAGCAAACAGAGTTATAGGCAAGCCTTCAGCCAGGCTGTCTCTGACAAAACGCTTTCCCAACTGTTCAGCAACTATGCGCTTTTCTGCCAAGGCACATGAAATAGTTCGTTATAAATAAATGTCTTTATCTATTGGCAAAGCTATTGGGAATGTAGGTGGGGTTAAGGCAGCATGTCCTACAAGGGTCCAAGCCCACATGAGAGCTGAGGCTGAGGTTGTGTGGATGTCCCTTCTTGTTCCCCGGTGAGCCCTCCATTTTCAAACCTACCGCCTTGACCTCTCCTGGCCTTTTTTCCTTTGGAAGTCCCCTCCAGCTATGTCTCTCCTGTAACCTAATCTGCTTCGCTTGTTATACTCCTCACACTACATAACAACATTTCATCAAAACACATTTCTAATTAATATGTTCTGGATTTGATCCCCCCTTAGAGAAAAAGTCCAACTGATTTAAGTGGGAGGAGGATCAATCTTTGTTTTGTTCTTTTCTGTTAAGAATGTACCAAGATCTTGTGAAGCATAATCAAATAAAGCAATTTGTCTCTGACAGTCTCTCTGTCTCTCATGAGCCTTTAAAAGGCTGTTCAGTTCATTCAAAGCACCTTGGAGAATGTTGCTCTTGGAGACAATGAAAGGCACAAACTTGATTAACTGCAGATGAGCAACTTCTTTTTAAAAATCAGGAAATTGGAATCAACCTTTGGAAATCTTTTTTGCTCTATGGGACCAGCAATTCCGTCTCACTACGCTTGGGAAGAATCATCTGAGTGATGTTGCTTTCACTGTCGCGTGTTTCAAAGACGCCGACAGCGTGCAACGTAGCCAAGTCAAGCAACATACACCTCCACCGCTCTGTCAAGAGAGTCATGTTCTTTAATGGCATTTTCCTCTCATGCACTGGTGTAACTTATTGTGCTGATTTTCTAGAGCTGGAAAACTGGCAGAGAATGGCTGGGAGTGCACAAGAGCATCTGCTGGAAGAGTAATTTTGTAGAGACTACATGCTGCCTTTGAGTTGGTATTTTTATTCAGGGAGGTGCTCATGACTAGTGATTTGAATTAATAGAAGCCAAATCGAATAGTAAATTGGAAAAATATGGCTGTTTTTTGTTTTATGATAATACCTACAGGCCCCAATCAACCTTGTGGCTCTTTGTCTTGGGCATTGTGCACTTAAATTGGGTTTATGCTGTTAAATTAAAGATGACCGGGGCTGCACCTGTGATCTTCCATAGTGATCAACTGTCAGCACCCTCCCTGAAACAGTTTTGCTCCATGTCATTTTCCTTTTTCCTAGGCAATGCTCAGAGATGGTTCAACTAATATCACAGGTCAGAGACTGTTCCCAGTAGGCGGTATGGGTGAGGCCATGCTTTTTTTTCACATGGAAGAAAGTTTAGCCATATGGCCATGAGATGAATCACACCACTTGCCTTCAGGGCCAAGGAACAGGTCCTGGCCTGTTTGTCATACTTGTGTTGATGTATCCTTTTGTAATAACAGAAAGGGCTTGCCTTTTAATACTTGTAATCTCAACAGAAAAGAAAACCAAAAGGGAAAAATCAAAGAAATATTATTATTATTTTCCAGATGGTGCAGAGAGATTAAAGACATGTTTACTTAGTGCAACGGAGCATTATACAGATATCCCCAAGCTAGTACTGACCTGTGGTTGATACATGTTCACCACAATAATGGATAGAATATCTTTGTTGGACCATCAAACTTTAGAAGTTGGCTCGAATTGCATATAACCCAAAGATGACTGAAAAAACAGTCAATAACAGTAGCAAAAAGAGAGTTGACAAGAAGCATAAAAGGAGGGGGCTTTACTATAATCCTTGTATTAAATCTGGAGTGTGACTATATTCGGTCAGGTTTCATGCAAAATCTCTACTTCTACTGAGTAGTTGCCAGTGTCATTTTCTGATGGCATCTCCCTGCCTCAGAGCTACAAGTCCCTTCAATTTTTGACAGAACGATCATCAGACTGTAACCGTGTCTGCAAGATTCATTCTCCACCTTCAGTTTTTAACTCCTTGAATTATGAGTTTCTTCACCCTTTGAGAGATTTGAAAGAGTTTGAGTCTTGGTAGAACTGGAACGTGAACTCTTTAGTATCTCCTCTTAGGCTTTCTGAAGATTACACATTTATGCTTATCATGTGCCAGTCCGTGCCTTCTACAGAAGGACACCTCCAATCAAAGTATATCAAGGCATCCTGATGCAGCTTCCCTTTTCTGCGGGTGAATGAGTTAGCTTCCAGCTTTCCTGGAGACACACCATGAAGGTATTGCCTGTGGCTTCATATGCTCAGGAAGCAAATCTCATCCCCTACACAATCAGTTTGCAGGGCTCACATGTTTTGGTCTTTATCAATTAGTTAGAAAGTTGGGCCATGAACTGGAAAGTAACAGGAGTACCTGAGCTCCCAACGAAATCCTCCAGCCTTGTTTTTGGCGGGGTACAATAGGCCTCTTTAGAACTGGGTGCAACTTCTCATTAATATAATGATAATTTCAGCAAAGGTTATAGCTGATCATACGTTGGTCCTGGCCATCTTCATGTTAATATTATTATGAGTGGAGAACTGAGACACAGAAGACCTGCAATGACTGTCGAAGTTAGAGAAAAAGCCTAGAGTGGACCAGGAGACCTGGGTGGAATGCATAAATTAAAGTCTATTGTGATAACTAGTGGACCATCTTTTCTCTAAGGGGATTTATGACCTGGTCCTATGGTACTTTTAATACAAACAGTATTTCCTTGATTTTTGCCCCTTTGCCTTGACCATTGGTAGTTTTCCCTAAAAACCTTCTGGCTGAAGACTTGTTCTATATCTCAATTTTCTGCCCAGTGGAATACTTGTGACTAAAATTATCTGCCTTTTAAGTTGTTTTTAAATTGCCTTTAGCGTGTGATGTTTCCTTATCTTGGACAAGAGAAAGGAAAAAGGAAGGAGTCTATTTCTGCCATCTCTTTCCTCCTGCAAGAAATACCCCTCCCCTTTCCCTTCTCCCTGCCTTCCAAAGCTTTTGTTAATTTAAAATTAGCCCTTTGAGATGTTCTTGGGAAAATCAAGCTCCACAGAGTGAGTAAGTCTCTGTGGAGAGGGCTGTTGCAGTAAACATGGGGCAGAACCTCAGTGAGTCACCTGGCTGGCGTTCCCCCACTGCGTGAGGGAGAGCAGCGTAGGAAGCCCATAAAGAAACATGCCACCACCACCAGGGAATCCACGCGGGATTCTTTAGTGAAATAATTTCCCATCCTATCTGGGCCTCCTACCAGCTATTCACTGTAAGCATCAGTCCAGATGGTAATTAGTGGGCACTAGATGCCTGGCTCTGATCTCATTGCCATTGTTTGACCAAAGGAAGGTTTAAAAACAAGGCTTGGGGCCAAAAATAAGTTCTGAAATGCTTTTTTAATATTCAGGTTCTCTTACCCCAAGCTTTTTTCTTTTTTTTTTTCTTTTTTTTTTTTTTCTTCATTTTTTAAACTTCCCTTACAGCTAATTTTTAGTGACACCCACTGGCCAAGACTCAATTGCAATAAATCCCTGGTAACGCTGGTTGGCTTGAAGAGAAGGCATTGGCTTGCAGTGCATCAGAACAGTCTGATATACCTATCGGCACACATGCCTTTCAGGCCAGCCATCTAGAAATGCAGAGGAGCACTGATGCTTCCAAAAATGCCTCTGTCTCAGCCTGACCCAGTAAATACATTGCAAGACAGATGCGACACACAAGCCATTCTTTGTCAGCCGTTTGGTGAAAAAAAAGAAAGCACGTAGGATGTTTTATTCAAACCACCTGTCATGTTTTTTCACAGAAGCTGTGTGAAACAGGAAGGAATAAAAATACAGAAAACAGCCTTTCTTGGCATTTTTATTGTCTGTTTTGTTGATGTACAGTGGAACACATGAATGGAAGGTTTGTTTCGAAGGAGGAGGAGGATGACAAATAACAGCAGCCTGTTTCAGGGGTTTTGCTAGGTGGAGGGTTTATAGGAGCTTCTGACATCTCTTTGGGGACAGAGGGAAAAGGCTATGCACCCATGAACAGAGAGGACAAATATAAGTCAGACATGATATGTGGGTGGCTTGGAAGATAAACTTCTTCCCCATTTTCTTTCTTTTCCCACTTTCCACTATATGTAGATCGAGCTTCAGATTTTAGGAATCCCAAACGTCGCTGTTCTAATGCCGCAGTCGTGTAGATCATCAGCGCTTGCTGTGAAACGCTGATTGCTTAAATCTTCTTCCAAACAAACGGCTTCCTTACATTAGTAAACCCCTGTTTGCAATGAGCAAATGAAAATTGAATTCTAAAGTCTTGCACTGTAAATGCAACACATCTGGTGTCACGGCACATATTTACACCCTGTACACCCGGTGTAGCTTGTACCTTCAACCAAGCCAGCTCTCGTTCTGGAGGTGAAGCAATGACTGTAGCACAGGTCTTAGCACAGGGTCATTATTCTGCCAAGGGCTGTTTTGGTCTGGTACATCAGACACCAGCACTACTGTGCTGGCATTCACCACGCAGAGCAAACAAGGGATGGGAACAGGACGTTGCTTTCATAGGCTGTAATAAATGTGTGGACCGGTTCTGAGCAAGTGCCCATTACTGTGACACGTGAAGTTTACAGCTCATGGTGGAAATAGATACATGTTTTCTGCTCCCCCCTGGTCCACCAAACAGAATAGTTTTCTTCAGCCAAGGTTGGATGTTTTCTTGATGTTTCAGAATTGTGTGTTTTTAATGGCCTGGACACAGTTATCATGAAGTAAAAGAAACACAGAATCAATGGTAGGTCTGATATTTCATGCAGAATAGGGTGATTATACAGAAACAGGATATTTCATATTACCTTTTCATCTTATGTTTTCATAGACATTTTTTACATTTACATTTTTAAAGCATCCATAAGTTCATTTTCAAAAAAATAGCCCAAACAAACAAACAAAAAAGGCAGATGTCACCTGTCAGAACTGTAATGACAAACAGTCTTTTCAAATCAAAGAGTTTATCAAAATGAATACACAAGACTGCTCAGAAGTGAAGCATATGTACACCACCAGGATAGTATTTTCTGATTATTTTTAATGCCTTCATATCTAAAGAAGTTTTCTTTAAAAATTAAATTTTATAACTTTAAAATATCAGAACAACAATCAAATGTGAAGAAGAGAAATCTATAGAAAACCATGCCTGAAATGAAAGAATAAAGAAATAAAGGACAGTGAATAGCTACTATGCAGTAACCAACCGGTGAATGAACAGAAAGAAGAAAACCAAAAGGCTTCATAGGCTGAGACGTTGCAGTGATGAGAATATACTAATGAATCACTTGGGTTTGAGTGACCTTTATAGTCTTCTATATATGTGTGAATAACAAAGGACTCAAATTCAGGCAGAGTACAGAAATGCAGAACTCAGCTGACTATGGCTGATTTACACCGTATTTCCATTGAGATGACTAACAGAATGTGAACTTTTATCCAGAAGAAAAATTTAACTCTACCCTGAAATAATTCTCCTTCTCCTTCCCATATCTGGTGGCTAGAGAACAAATAATGTCTCAGTGTTTCTTTTCCCCTCAAAAGATTTTATGTGCAAAAGCACTTTGCAGCTACCATTCGGAAGATCTTGTGCATGGTAAATGTTAAGACTGTTTAGGAATTTTAAAGGAAGTTTTCTCAGCTTTCTAAAGATATGGTTTCCTGAGCACTGAAATTTAGCTTTTGCTGCCCAGAACTGTACAGCCTTGTATAAGGCAATGGGGAATCCCCTTCATTTTATATCTGGAAACAAACAGACATAAAACAACTTTTCCCCCCTTTCCCATTTTGCTTAGGGTACAGTTTCCGTAACCTTTTCTTTTCAGGATGCAAAGGTCTTTTCCTTAAAGTCCCTTCAAACTTCTATTCTGGCCTCTCCAAGAATCACGGCCCTGTATTGGATAATTTAATGTGACGAATGTTGTGCTTTTGAGGTTCAAGACAAAACACACAGAGGTTACTACACACAGGAAAGATGAAGCTGTGAGCCATGGCTGGATTCCCAGTGGTGTCACCGAATGTCGTCAAAAGTCCTCGGAGGGTTTTAAGGTTGCTGTTCATAGGTAGTCTCTGGCCCTAGCTTGTCGATCGCAATGTAAGCGCCTTTCTCAGGTCACTCTCTTGCCTTGGTCACGCCTGAGCCTTGGCAGCAATGTAAGCAGTGCCGTCGAGCTCTCTGACGCCTTCTTGCTTGGTCCTGGCTCACTGGTTTGTATCTCTTGGAAACCTTTCCAGGCTATGGGAGCAGTGAATGTGTGATAGTTCAATGAACTCTAAGCCACCCACTTAGATCACTTTCAGTATGCTCTGAAATGTATTGAGGACTTGTCGTTAACAACCTAGTTTCAGTGTTTTTCTAAGGAGAATAAAGAGTTTAAGCAGCTTGTAGAGGATACACCTTATCCAGCACAGACTTAATTTTGAAGTTCAGTAAAGGCAGGTACATGCTGGAAGCTACATCATCCTGGTGTCCTTCCAAAAACACCTAGGCAAGAGGAAGTCAACATTTTGGACAGTCCCTAGATACACTATCCCCATGCATGGCTCTGATGTTATGTATAACATGCTGTGAGCACACTGTCTTCGTTAAATTGAACAAGCAGGTGACACCTCCACTCCCTGTCACGATTTCTCAGGATGCTTTGCTATACATGAAGGAAGGGGTGGGGAGAAAAAAAAAGAAAAAAGAGCAGGGCATTCCTAGGATCATCTTGACAGCTGTCAGGAGAGATCAAATGGGACATGAAATCACGCCCTGTAGCTACAAACAACAGTTATTGCTTTCTTTTTGGAAAATCATTGCAGATGTTCAATCAAATTGAAGAAACCTCAACAATAGCTTGTGGAATGAAATCATGTATTCCACTATTGAAGCTTGTTTGCTTGTTTTTTGAGCCCCAGAGAGCATTTTAAAATGCTTTAAATTGTTTACCTTGACTTAAGTCATGATTAATTAAGTTTTCCTTGGCTACAACAGGGCATGTCCAGAAACTATGGGATGAGCATGAGATAAAAGCATAAAAGGTAGGTAAATAGGCCAACTTTTCATATAACTCATAAATCCTCAGGCAGATCCCTACAGATTGTAATACTGACTTGAAAATTATTAAAGGAAATGGGACTCTTTTGTTGTTTTGATGCTTTTAATCTTTTCTTTGCAAACACTTTTCTGAAAAGGTGGATTAAACTGATGTTGTCACATGAATTCCAGAGAAGGAGTTAGCAAGTTCAGTAGCTGCAAGGATAGGTGGATTTTAAAGCTAAAAGATACTGTTTTAATCATGTAGCTTGAATACTTCCTAACGTAGGCTAGCATATCTAAGCCAGTAATTGCTGTGGTGAATTTAATAACATCTGTTTGAGATAACCCAAGTGTTTTTAACTGACTTTCATAAGAGGCCTCTTGATCTCAGCTTTTGTGTCTTATCAGTATATGTTATATGAAATATTCCTGTTTTATCAATAGAATAATGGAAGGAATTTTCAGGGGTGTCTCAGAGCGGGAAGACCCTGAATTTCAGCAGAGAGATTGATCTCAGACTTGAGCAACATGAAGAGCTTTAATGTACGTTTATCAAAGGGTGTCTCCACAATCACAGAGATGAGGAGGTGTATAACGAGGAAGATCTCCTCTCAAGCCTTTCAAACTTGCCCAGGGTGTTCCCTTTGCATCCCTTGGAAAACCTAATGTGTGGTGAAGCTATCAGCCTGGCTTGCAAAGCAAGAACAGTTCGTTCCAAGCTGTTCAGCACACTGCTCCTCTGTTTGCTTCATGTTATCAGCGCACTGGCTTTGGTTTCAAGACGCTCAAAATTAATCACGTTGCACACAAACAGGCTGGCTGTAGAGGTTTGCCGTGTTTTCTTCAGAGGGTGGGTTTACTTTGGAGGCCAAGTAAAGAGTTGCCAAGCAGCTGCCAGAGCTGATGGATAGAAAGCAATTGCAGGAATGTTCAGAAATGTTTCATTGTTCTTCAGTTGTTTAAATAAATGGATACAGGATGAAGTCCAGGTTGTGCTGGGTGTGGTCATTGGCCAAAAGGGGGGAGTTTGCAAATGTATGTGCTTTTTTTTTTAAGTAATTTTGTAATTATTTCCTGTGTTTCTGCATTACTGATTTTTGGAGAATCCCAAGAATAAAATAACTTTACTTTGTTGTTGTTGTTGAAAGAAAAGATTAAGATTCAGAAATTAGTCTGAGAAAAGATTTGTATGAAATTGAAAAGAAAAGATTAAGATTCAGAAGTTAGTTTGAGAAAGGATTTGTATGAAATTGAGACCTAGTGGGCATAAATTACTTCACTCTGTCATGGTGATAGCTGAAAGTGCTGCTGATACCACAGAAAAAAAAGACTATTTTTATCACAAAACAGTAACTACACATGTGGTGGTCTTTTATATTGGAAGATTAAATGGGCCAACACATAAGGACACACCACGTGAGCACTTCATATCGATACCAGCATTTTTCATTCACAGCCTGTGGCTGATAGGTTTATATACCAGACTGGTTTCTGGAACAAATGCCCCTTCCAGTAGGTTTATTGAATTGGGAAAGAAGTGGAAGGAAAAGTTGTAAACCTGGAGTTTCTCGTATACACAAACTGCATGAGAAACACAAATAGTTTATCCCTCCACTGTGCCCTGGGATTGAATTATTTCACAAATATTTATTTACAGAATGAAGAAAAATAAAAATAATGATGACCAAGGATCATTGGAGTGCCAGGTATTTAAACGTTACAGATATTATAAAAAATATTGTCAGCTCTGAAATTAGTCTTCTAAATCCCCTTAGAAACCAGCTATCTGGCTGTGCTGCTGAAACGAATGGTGCTGCACATCTGGAAAATCAGACAGTGCTCAAGTGCCTAAAAATGGCAATTGGGTTATGTTTTAGCTCTAAATAAATGGCAAAACATTCCATTACCCCACTGAGGCAGCACTAGCCCTTTAGTCAGAGTAATTAAATGTTGGGAGTGGTACTGGCAGATTAAGGGATAACTTGCTTATAGAGTACTTGTTACTCACAGTGATATCTGGTACCAGTTACAGCAATTTTAGCTAGGCAGTGTATTACCTAAATAGGACAGTGGGATCCTATGTAAGGCAACCCATTCCCTGCTATCTTAAATGGTATTTGCAGACTTTCTCATGTGGTTCTGGTGTTTCTGAAAAGGAATGCAATGACTCCACAACCTGCAGTATGAAATATTCTTCGTGCTGACCTTTTGAGAAGGTTTTGGGTTTGGGGAGGTGTTTTTTGGTCTGGCTTATTCTGTGGAGAAAAAAAAAGATTAAAAAATCACAGAAGGAAACAGTGAGTATGAAAAATGAGGTTCTTTGAAATATTTGCTATGTTAGAAACAAGAATTCTTTCTCCACATCACATTTTGTGCTTCTGGGCCAGCTTCTTTTCTTGCATTGTCTTGTGCTGAAGATGTTTTGGTCACATTAAGCAGGCACAGAAAAATCACCCAAATAAGGCAGAATCAAGTCTTGCCATGGGGAAAATGCTTCTTTGTATGTCTTGCTTTTCTGTCATCGTGTTTGTAGAACAACGTGCATCCCTCAGCAGCCTGCATAATACAGGGGAAGATAATTTGTACTCCTTGAAGCCTGGATTTGAAATTTCTATCTTTTATCAGTATTAGAATGTGCTGACAATGTTGCAATTATTCCATACAACTGCGTCACCTGTACAGCCATTTTCTTGATGGCAACACATTCTTCCACCTCTGTGGCTAAGGACCTCAAATTTCCTGGATCCTTATGAAAGTTGATTGTAGCAGAGACACCGTGGGGAGGGAGATACTCATGTCACCTAATTTTAAGCATCAAAGTGAGTCACAAAATTCAGCAGTTTAGGCTCCATGTACTTCTCCCTATTCAAAGGAGAGGGATGAGTGTTTGGTGACAGCTTGTGGAGGAGCCTCTCTTTATAACAACCATCTAGGAGACAAAGCATATAGGTATTAGCCTCTTCCCATAATAATCAGTCCCTAGGGACTATGGCATAGAGATTTGCAGCTCAGCAAAGGCAAATCCTGAGGAGCAAATTTAGGCTTTGCAAAGATGATAACTTCCCAGAGAGGACCATTTATCCTGCTGGCATTGGGTTGGACCCAGTCTTGCTGAATCAAGCATTTGATAGATTAGGGAATTGTAGTTCAGAGATGCTTTTGAACAGCTTTTCTCCTACATTACAGAAGCAGACAGTACAGTCTTAGGGAGGATTTCTGACCCAAATCAAGAGCTGAATTAAGAAATGCCAGACCTTTCTGTGTCTGGAATAAATACTTGTGGTTGATACACGAGGGCTGCTTATTCGTGTTGTGGTGCTGCGACTAGATTGTGTGCACTGTGAAACCTGGATATTTACTTGTATAGAGTGAAAGAAGTTTTAGTGAACAAAAACTTTCCTTCCTCTGGCCTATGCTTAATGCAGCTGATCCTGTGCCTGTGATGATGCCCTAAGAGCCCCAATACTTTCCCTTCTTTCTACTTCCTCTGGCAAAAATATTTTGTCTCTCAAGCAATTTATCTGACTTCTGTTATCCAGTAGGAGTGGCTTCCTTTGAGACTTATCCCACTCCACATCTGCTTCAGTGACCACTGCAGTCTGACCTGGCCAGGAGACTACTCTAACTTTCAGTGAAGCCAGCAGGATCAATTTCATGGCCTTCAGCGGCCAGCTTTGATTAGCTGCTGAGGACCAAAAGACAAACATGAATAAAAATGCTAAGCTGCCACCCCATTAGCAGCACAGAATGAAGCATCAGGAAAGCATTTATTTCACATTAAGGATAAAACTGTCAGAGAAGCCAGAACCATTAAATCTGACAGGACATTAACAGCTAGAAATTATTTGGAGGAGGTTGTCAGGGAAATCCCAAGACTGAAATATAAATTATGTTGAAACAGTGCTTATTTAGTGATAAGTTAAAGCTTAGGAATACAAAATCTATGCAGTTTCCTCAGACTGATAAGTCCTGAAGCAATTCCGTATGAAATTGCAGCTTCGTCTACCAAGCCATCTTTCATCTGATGTCCATCCCACTCTTGGAATGGTTTTCAATATATGCACAGAAAAGAACTGGAACAACATCAGAAGGTGATTCATAGGCAAAACCCACATGCAGTGGGTACATGAGCTTGTTTGTTGAGCAAAGCAGCTGCCCTTAGCTATCTGGTTGCAGACCAGGGCCTGGAGATAAGTGGGTCAAGAGGGGTGCACTGGAAAGAAAGCTCGGAAAAAAAGAAAAATGTTGCTCCCCTGCCTCATCAGTTCTGATTGTCTTCATCTTTGTTTTTCTGAATTTTCTTCATGAAATTAATAAGAAATTAGCAAACAATGTGTTTGTTAATGGCAAGGCATAGGTCTTTACGGCACACTAGTATAGGGAGCACAGTCAGATACTACGTGGTATTAATCACTTCCACTCTTGGTTCTATCATGTACCAAGGTGACAGGTTGCTTGGTCTGACCGGGTTTGGGAAATTGCATGAACTGGTCTAGTAACTCCACAGCTGTTCTCTCCCTTGTGACTGACAGCAAATTACCGGAAAACATTGTCAAAATCTCTGTGGCTTGTTTAGCCCCTAATGATCTTCACAGAATCACAAACTGTAGAGATAGGGAAGGCCCTATCCTTTCCTATCTCTACAGTCCAATGGTCTCTAAATGGTCTGCTTTCTTGCCAGTAGAGGTCTTCTGGTTGCACACTTGTTGGTTTTGAAAAAGCTCACGTCCAGTATTTCAAGCAATTATGTGCTCATCACTTCCCCAGCAGAGCTATTACACAATAGGTCTTGTAAGGGAGGTTTCCCCTCTACCTTGATAACTTAGCCCAGATTTTCTCTTCCTAAGGGTGTATATATAAATATACATATATATACACACACACACGTATGTATATATATCTTACTAGTCCTGTTGCTGTGTTTGTTCAGTTTTTTATGTGCAGGTCTGCGTTTCAGTGGAACTATTAATAGAAAATGCCCAAGATGGATAAGTGAAATACTGTTTTCCTTTTTCTAAGTTTGAGTAGTAAAAGCCTGTCAGCAAATTACAATTAAAGTCTATAAAATTATGGTGATAGCATAAAAGGAGGTCTAAAACACCCTGAATGCTAATGACGCTATTTCTTATGTATATAGTGCAGTTAGCAATTGGCTTCATATTCCTCACAGATTTCACTTCAATATGATTGTCAGGAACTGTGTCATGGCTGGGAATCTTACATTAATGCACTTTCCTGTGTGATGAGTTGCATGAAATACCAAAGGGCTAAAGATGCAATGAGATGTAAATTTAGAGCAAAAATGCTCTTCTTCTATAAGCAGTGGAATAAATGAAGACTGGTTTGCACTGGTCATGTTTGTGTATATTTTCCCTCTCTTATTTATTTTCCCCAATGAGTAGGTTTTGTGATGTCTAGAAAGGTAGTTAAAGTTCACTAAGAGGACTTTTCTACTCAGCTGCCTATTTTAATAAGTGTTTTAGAAATTTACCATCCCTGAGTTTTAAACTTTTAAATTTGGTTGAAAACAAAGAAGGTCTGTTTACATGAACAAAAACACATCATCAGAAATTTATACATACTCTCATATTGCACCAAAACCACCCGAAGAAGAAATGAGTGATATGGGCTTAAAGGCTCCATTTTGTCTATCTCATGGCACAGTGTAGTGCACAGAGCAGAAAAACGAGATTAACTGAAAAAGTGATTTCACAGAATAATCCTATACAGCTTGTAGTTAACCTTGTCTCATAGCAGTGGTGAAGGCCAGGGAAAAAAAACCACAAACTTGGTAAGTGACTCACAGGCAAGAGAAAAGTTGTGTTCAAGCTTGTACATCTTCCAACATCCTCCATCCATTCAGCGTGCTCCTCATACCTTGTCTGTTCAGCAAAAGACATGCCCATAAGGATTGCTGCTGCTTATGATGACTTACTTAAGTCACCTTTATCCATCTATATGCTGGTGCCCTTCATTAAGGTGCAGAGGGCCACAAGAGGGACTCAGTAACCTGCTCACTGTTGTCCACACTGTGTAATTTAGTGGCATAATCCCTAATTGTTTTTTGGTATAGGATGAGCAGCACCTTGCCAGAAAGGGCCTGGATATGCTTTGGGTGGGTAACACAAAGAGACGGGTTCACAATGGGTGGTATGGGTAAGGCCGTCTGGGGAGCAGAAGGGCGATGACGGTTTTAGCTGAGTGGCTTAAGAGTTTGGCCATATCTTGTCCTGCGAATGGTCTCTAAGCTCTCTGTTATTCACAAGCATGGATGTGGCCAGTGAAGAATTGCAGGATACTGTGATCCAGGTAAAATCATGGGCTGAGTCATGTTTGCCGATTAGAGAGGGGCATGCTGAGAAAGGTTCAAAATAATGTGAATGATTCAAATAAGTTCCCAATTGTGTTTTTTAACACGTCATTAAGGGGTATGATACCCCAAAGTCCTGCATAACCTACAGCTTGGATAAACAATTTACTCTTATGACTCCCTTATTAATTTTCATTAATGTCTCCAGCCTCCTTCTAGTAAGTCACCACAGCCCCACGACTACAGTAATAACCAAGTCTGGGAAGACTTAAATTCAGTTTCTTGCTCTGCCATATCCTTTCCATCAGATTCTGACTTTTCATCTTTAGTTCTTTTTGTTCCTTGTAAGTGCAATTGTTTTGGATGTTTTCCTTTTCCCTAACTGTCTCTGGTTTATCAAGATTGAATCTGACTGTTCTTTTCCTGTTTTTTTTCACAGAATCACAGAGTTATGGGGGTTGGAAGGGCCCTCTGGAGCTCACCCCGTCCCACCCCCTGCGTGAGCAGGCACCCCCAGAGCAGGGGCACAGGGCCGCGTCCAGGCGGGGGGTGAATGTCTCCAGGGAAGGGACCCCACAGCCTCTCTGGGCAGCCTGTGCCCCTGCTCTGGCACCCGCACAGGGAAGGGGTTTGTCCTCATGTTCAGGTGGAACTTCCCGTGTTCCAGCTTGTGCCCGTGGCCCCTTGGCCTGTTGTTGGGCACCACTGAAAAGAGTCTCGTCCCATTCTCTTGACAGCTGCCCATCAGGTATTTATAAGCACTGATATGATCCCCCCTCAGCCTTCTCTTTTCTTGCCCCTGTTTAGAGTAGGGATTTCAAATACTTGAATTTACTTTTTTTTGTGCTGGTAGCCTTTCCAAGATTAGTCTCCCCCATACCTACAACTGCATTTAAAGGCTCCCATATGCTTTTGCTTCTGACTTTCTAGACTGAAGTTTTTGCTCAGCAGACATTGATAGTTCTGTCCAACAAGTGCTCCTCTAGAGGGGAGCAAAACTTTAGTGTCTTTAGTTTTAGCATGTTTTGGGTACAGGAAATATCCCACTCCCTTGCTCCTGATCTAATCCATCCAGTGGTTTCAAAAAAAATAACAGAAGATAATTTGAAAGGAATTATGGCAATTTCTGCCGTCTGTGCTTGAGAAATTTTGCAGTACCTTTCCTTTACTTTTGATGAAAACTCTGAAGGTTTCTGTGTGGGGAGAGATTGGCAGGTTGTTTTTGTTGTTAAGCTGAGATAGCAATGTGTGGGTGGAAGAAGGTTTTATTTGATTCAGTGCTGGGAGATGGGGGGACTTCATGTTGACTCCAATATCCTGCTGCTCTGCTCCATGAAAAAACTTGCTCCAAGTGACTGCTAAAAGTCTCTGAGAGCAGCAGAGTGCTTGACAGTCTTGGTTAGCATCCAAGGACAATGCCCAGAACGTATCTAAAAATTATGTTCTGTGTCTGAAAGTCAAGGAGAAAAAAGGTCTGAAGGCTGTAGCTGCAGAAGTAAGCCTTGCATTTCTATTAATAAGCTATCTAAACTACATGTAAATGGGGATATTTTAACCAAGGAAGCATCAATGGGTTGTCGCCTCCCACTTTATCCTGCCCAGTATGCCTAGACTGTGCAGGTCCCAGAGCTGGCAGATGCCTCAAACCAGCCAGGGGGAACCTGCTCCTGCACCCCCCTGTTCATATTCATATTACACACATAGAAGTAAATTGAATTATTCATCTCAATAAGCAGTACAAGGTTAAGCCTGAAACAGGCCACCTAATTTATTACTCTGGGGCCAGAAAATGCATTGATGATAATTTAGTTCAACTGTCTAAACAACAAAAGAAAGAAATACATCTTTAATCTGCCAGCAAAGAGGGGCTTGGCTGGACACGGTGTCCCCCTAATATAACCAGGAGTATGGGTAGCAGAAGGAAAAAAGGAAGAAAGTGTTTCCTGATAAGCATATTATCCAAGGACAGATTATTTTTTCCCCAAAGCGTAATTTTATTTCATATAAAGTGTAATCCAACCTTCATAAGGAGGTTGTCAGGGTCTTTACATGATACCAAAGGATGCCCCATATGGAAGCAGTCTAGATTAGCCTGAGAAACCAGGCTGGCTGCTTAAGTTCAGTGCTGGAATGCTTGATAACCATAGGCCTTCAAGAAATTATAGACAGTTTGAATGGATATGTGAGCTGACAGGATAAGCTTTAATAGAAATACAGTTTAATTTGAGTCAAAGCTCACCTTTATAAACTCTTAAAATCTTGCAAATTTAGAGTGTTTCTATGCTGTTTTGAATTGGTCAACTTGACTTCAGAGCAGAGAGTATAAGAACTTGGCTAGAGCAATGACTGAGAAAGGCTGTGGCTGTTCTTTGTAATTACTTTGAGGGAAGATGAAGGAGAGAGAGAGAGAAGAATTGTTTAAGTTAAAGCATGGCACAGGAATAGTGGGGTTTATTTGAAAAAATAATATGCCTGTATTCTGAAATTAGATGTTCCTAGCCATGCTTCCACTGAATTTCGGAACAGCACTGTAATAGGAGAAACAGAGGGAGGAAAGAAAGGGCCAACTGCTTGTAAGCTGGAGCTTTGTGTATTTACTGAAGGAATAATAAGGTATGGATTCTTTTTAACAGGAGTGAATTGAATTTGATGGTGGAAGACATCATGCAGCTCATTTCACTTCCAAGAAACAGATGCTGACAAAACCACATGTCCTCTTTGTACATGGGCTAGATAAGATATTGTGAACACTATTCACACAGAAGCAGAGGAAGCACATGGAATGAAAATGTATCTCCATGTTTTTATCTAATATTTGTGCTCCAGGGTTGAGATGGCTTAGGAGATTAGAGACAGGATATGGAAGATTTCAGCAGAGGACAGCTTTGGAAATCAGGCTGTTGTTCTCAGCAAATGAAGAGGCTGTTTTATGTTCAATAAAATTAGCTAGTTATCTCAGTCTAATTTATGGGGATGCATACCTAAGACTATTCCTTCATGGCCCAATTTATTGCATTCAGCAATATCAGAGCCCTTTTTTTTCAATCAGCTCATGGGTTTGAAATACTGGAGTCAAAACTGAAAGCATGTTATAATTTATCTCACTGGAAAATCACACTATTCATCTCTGTAGTAAAGACTACTGGTCAGTGCCAAAGACGGTGGCTTTTAAGTCCAATTTAATACAGATGTTTCCCTTAGGGCCTTTGTTTGGTGCCCCTGAGGGATTTCAAGCTGCATTAGACTTCATTGCCTTTCAAGGCTAGAAAAGACTCTAAGGTAGTTTATTCCTATGTCCTGTACTGTACAAAGCCTTTGCTGTCATCAAGGGAATATTTCTAGTGGCTGCTGATTATATTTCTACTGTTTAGTAGTAGGCTACTGCTAGTATACTATTTCTATATTAATCCAATATTTAAGAAAAGTCAAAAGTAGAGAAATTTTGTCTGAATTTTACTGTGTGGAGATACTCCAGTGTTCGTTACTTTTGAACACTGAACACAACAGGAAGACAAAAATTGGAAATAATACCTCATGCCCATCCCATCCCCTGTCTACCCATCTGCCTCTAAGGCTCCACACTGACTATCTCAGCTAATAAACCTAAATGATGAATCAACCAAACACCAAGCCACTCGATCTTACTACCTAATATTCTTGTTACATAAAAGAAAATGAAAAAATGTAGGAGCCCTGTGGCCAAACCAGCTAACGGAAATGGAAAAACACTGCAGCCTACTAGGAAACATCAGAGGTTATTACAGTGCACTATAGCATAGCTTCTTCCGTAGACTATTTAGGAGCAAGCCTTTGGGGCAGGAACCATATAATCAACCTTCAACTGCAGAAGTAACAACAATCCCCCAAAATCAACCATCTGCCCTGAAGATGTTAATCTATCGTTTCTTTAGCTGTTAATGCCATCTTTGTCTTCTCACTGTGGCACAAATGCTGGAATGTGGAATATTTCGTGTCATCCTAATGCCTGCCCAGGTGAACTAAAAGCAGTGCTGTTGAAAGTCCACAGTGGAGTTTCAGCTACAGATCACACCACCTCCTCTCTTGCAACAGTACCTCGTAGATCCAGGTGAATTAAATTGTCTGTGTTTGTACTAGCAAACTGAATGGGTCCAGGGCATGGGGTATGTTATTTCAAGGCCATGTTGGATGGGGCTCTGAGCAACCTGATCTGGTTGAAGATGTCCCTGCTCACCGCAGCAGGGTTGGACTGGATGGCCTTGAAAGGTCCCTTCTAACCTAAACCATTCTATGATTCTATGATTCTATGTCTCCAGCAGACAACCATTTATAACATTAAGTTGCTACAACCATCTCTAGCATGGTGTGGCTGGCTCGCCAGACTTTCTGCTGGGAGATGTAGGCCAACAACTCTTCAAAACCACAAGAAAAGGACTTCAATGCACTAAACTCATTGACCCTCTCCGTAGTTGTGAGGATGGGATGCTGTAGTTCAGTTTTCTCACCTGTGTTGTTGGATGGCATCTAGCTAAATTTCTAATGATTTCTTGGTCTTGGTTTCCCCACTGAATGTATAGAAAAGTTGAGCCTACGTGGTTATGGTTCATGTATTATGCTCTTGAACAGCACATGCTGTTCAGGCGCTGTAGACACTTCTATAGGCACTTGATTTTAGTGTCGCCCTATAGTCTCAAAATTGCTTTTGAATATGGAGGAGAATGCAGAAAAGTATGGAGCAGAAAGTTAAAAATATACCTTCTGTCATCACATGGGGTCATGCTCAGCTGAACACTCACTACTACTGATGTATAGCACAGCCCCAATAATACGTTTCCCAGCAGCACTGAATGAAAGGAATAGAAAACAACAGCAGATTATCTATCATGTTTTTCCTTTCATGTTGACAATAAGTGTATTAAAAGCTAATCTGTATGATCATTAGCATGCGTCAGTGCATGCCATCTGTCCCTTGGCACTGATAACTCAACCTAGATCGACACCTGCATCATCTACTTTTGTGTTTGTTTTTTTTTTTTTCAATTTACATTAAGTGATTTTTCTTTTTAAGAACAATTTTCAGGCTTTAATTTTGTATACTGAATAAATGTATTTATAAATCCTAGAAAACAGTGTTTGAATTCTTATGCATTTAAGCACTCTGTCTTGTGCATTTGTTACTTAGCATGCTCAAAATGTAAACAAAATTTCTGAATTCTTTTACAGAAAGATTGGGTATGCAGAGCAATGAACACTGAGGCCCTGGCAATTGGATCACCAAGGAAATGCTCTGAGAGCTCTGTGGCCCCTATGTCCTTTACATCCCCAGACTTGCTTTTACAAGACATCTTTGACACAAAACAAGGACCGGTGCACTCTAACATCCCATGCAGATCAGAGTTAGGAATGTGATTTTGCCTATGCCCTCTCCCCTGCCCCCCTCTTTTCCTTGGCTAGACAAATTCCCAGTGGTTCGTCAAGCCATTTGTATTTTATTTTAAAGCTCAGGGCTCAGTCAGTCGGTGACCACTGGAAGTCTTCCAAATAACAGTTAAACCCGAGCCTGAAATATGCTATTTTTTCCTTCTTTGAAACCTTCAAAACAGTGCAAGAAATCTGCTTTCACTTTGTATACTCCACAAGGCCGTGTATCACTGATTAATTTCTGTTTCTCATTTTCTAGGGCTCTTTTTTGCCTCTTTTCTCGTATTCTATTTCCACGCATTGTCATCATAGAAATCGCTGTTGAGACTATTTTTTTGTAACTTGCCTTTTTATGGCTACTTCATGAGAAGTGCAGCAAAATCAAAGAATTTTTTTTCAACCTGTGTCAGTTGTTATAGTAATAATTTTTAAAAAATGGTGAGGCCCCTGAAAATCAAAGGTTGTCTTCCTGAGCCCATTGTCTTGTGACCGTACACTAGAGGAGTTCTGCTATGCTAGGAGACATAAAGCAGCGGGTAGGCCTGCCACATTGCAACGAAAGCCTTAGTATATGATTTGCATGGTGTGGTGTTGCCCTAAAGAAAGCTTATGTATTATTTAATCTCTCTGAATATAGGCTTTGCTGTAGACCATGGCCTGCTGCGGTCAGTGGCAGAATAACTAACCATGAATCTGCAATTTGTAGCGTATGGGAGAATTGCACTGGGACGGAGCATCTTTGAAGAGTACTTTTAGGCTTGAATCAAAGGCCCAGGGCCAACATATTCTCACCGCAGGCAGGGTGAAGCTGACAATCACTTGGAAAAGAACCAGCCCCTGGAGTAAGTTGCTGTATAATAACCCATTCATTAATGCTTTGGTTTTTAGAGAATTGATTACAGCACCACAAATACATTGCAAGAAGGGTAGCCTTACAACTCCAGCTGCTTTCTCCAACAACAATGCTTTTTTCTCTGTTATTCTTTCACAGTACACCACCATAGATAGCTTCATTGTTTTCTTCTCTTGGATCATTTCCATTTATTGTACTGGGAAAATCTGTGCTGGCAAATAATATCACCTAGGGGTCCCAACTTACTATTCTTACATTCTATAGATTCTCAGTTTCAGCAGAGTTGCTGCTTATTTATGTTTGGGTAAACACATTCAAAATTGGACCCAGGGCAGTTAGTTTCACATTTTCAGGTGGTAAAGGAAAAATGCAGCTGGAAACTGTAAGTAAGTTCACCAAGTTTATATCTAGCCGATTATTTTATTCTAATTTTAACCTGTGGTAAGAAAAAAAGTAGACTGGATATTTTGAGTTCACTGTGTTTTTGTTCTTATGAATAACTGGCATATTACTTTGCCAAATGGCACTGTAAATCCATGATGGAAAACGTTATGCAGAACCTCTCATTTCTCTTCAGAATAGATACAGCTCCTTATGGAAGAGCACACTTGATTTAAAACTGATGCAACGCAGATCTTAGGCATTTAGACTTATCATGTTTGTCAAATCATGGAAGATGCTAAGTGCGCAGGAATTAGCAACATTATAATCCTAAAATACAGACAGGCAATCCACAGAAAGTGTTTTTTTAATAATACTTACATATGACATACTATGGATGGAAAAACTGCCGTGACCTATATTATTCTAAACGTAAAACATCTAGATGGAGGTAGACTGGAATGAATTCAGAGAAACAGCAAAGGCTTTGAAAGGGCTAAGACTTATGAAAAAAAAAAGTATTATAAATAACTTAACCCAAGAATGGTTGAGGGGCCTAAGAGCAATCTTAAAGTAATGAGAGGGGTAAGTGTAACAGAGAAAAAGCTACTCAGCACTGTAAGTGTAGTCGAATATAACCAGGAGGATGGAACAAAATGGAAGAAAAAAGTAATTTAAGTGTAATGCAATAACCAACTTTATAATAGCGAGATCCGTCAGGTCCTGGAACAGTTTTCCAAGGGTGGTAAATAACTCTTCCCCATTAAGAGATCTAAATTCAGGTTTGATTGGAGAGTATGAAAACACTGTAGTAAGTGAGCGTACAGTCGACATATAAACATTACAATTAAAAGAGACTCATAATGGTCTGAAGTGAATGTATTTACTTTCTCAATGTTTGCAAGTTTGCATCCAGGTATTATTTTTGAGAAGTTTCTTGGAACAAGAAATAAACTGACCCTTTCAATATGACTCTTTCAGTTTCGCATATAAATGGAATCATCCGTAACATTTGGCTGTTGAACAAAACCTAATATATACTGATTACACTTTCCTTGGAAGGTCTCCAAAGCTTCTGCTTCCAAAAAAAAAAAAAAAAAGGCAAAAAAAAAAGCCCTCCAAAAGAATATTTGGTATTTTTGTTCTACATGTGTTTTTCCAGTTGTTATTTGAAACTGTGCCATCTCAAGAAATATAATGGGATGCAGCCAGCGTACTATGAAGCAGGTTGTCTAGGAATATGTGCTGGGTTTCACCTCAGAGATTAAGACACTTATATTTAGATGTTTACATCTAGATGTCTACCTGGAACTGTGTCCCATCCCATTGCAATCTATGGATGGCCAATCAATATAATCAATGAAATCTAGACAATAATTCAACTGGTCAAAGGTATTTCTACAACATAAGTTTCAAAAGTCCCGAGGCTGAGTTGATTTTACTAATTGATTCATCTGCCTGAAGATAGGGTCTAGTGCCATTTGGGATGAATCTACATGTAAATAGTGGCCATTACAGAGGAGCCATGAATTTATGGACTAGCAACTGGTTATCAGATAGGAAAAGGAATGTCAAATGCCCTTGACACAAAAATGTGCCACCTTGATGCCTATATTAAGGTAACAATTAATTCCAGATCTCAACTAAATACAAAGGGATCATAGGCACCTAGTTTACATGTAGACATGAACACTGAGATGTCTGATTTTTTGAGCTGAATTCCAGCAGAAAACACCATATAATTAAAAAAAAAAGAAGATAATAATCATGGTGTTCCTAACAAGAGCATAGATTTTGACAGAGGTAATAAGTTTTTTAACATGTAGGTTTGTTTCTTTTCACAGACTTTTTGGGGTGTTCAGTTTAAGATGTGAACTTCTCATGATTTCTTAGCTGGTCTTGGAAGAGAGATTATAGGGCTACGAGTAATAGAACCATGTATTTCCAGAAGGAAAAAAAACAGAGAATCCATGGAGTCGTATTTCAATCACAATACTTCACTGTTAGATCCTCCTCCAAAATCCTAGCTTGTGTGGTATCTGAGGGGTATATCATATGAAATGAGATTGTGAGAGATCATATTACCTGGGCTTCTGGCATTTACTGACCCTTTGAAATGTGTTGCTAAATAAAATACTGAGACACATGTTGTTTGTGTTACTATCACAGAGATTTGAAACATCATCCCTCATGGAGCAGGTTATAGCTGTGAAAATGACAAGATGGTTTCTCTCTTACAGAGCTACCCTGGATGGCTGCCTCACATCTCAGCACAAGCCCTCTGTTCTCATGTGCTTTGCAGGCATCACAGTGAAAGCTGGTTTCAAAGAGAGAGGTTGTGGAGTCTCCATCCTTGGAGATATTCAAAAGCCATCTGGACACAGTCCTGAGCAACCAGCTCTAGGTGGTCCTGCCTGAGCAGGGGGATTGAACCCGATGACCTCCAGAGGTCCCTTCCAACCTTAACCGCTTTGAGATTCTGTGAAGAGATGAGTAAAGAGCAACAAAAATGTTTTGAACATACATACAAATACTTTTTGGTGTGTAAAACATAACGTGGAAAAAAGTCTGTGTTCAGATCACTTGAAAATTAAACAGATAAAAAGGTTTGTCCTCACTGCCTGCCTAGAAGTTTGTATCAGCTCGTTAATAATTAAAAGAAGATAAATATCCTCCATTAAAGGCTCTGAGTTTGAAAACAAGCAGTTTGTTTCATATGATAGAAAAGGAGCGAGGCAAGGGATCAGAGGAGAAAAATGACATATCATTAACTCTCAGTTAAGGAAAGGTGGAGGAAAATTCAGCATGTGTAAGTAGCAAGGTAAGGTTGTGTATGTTAGGATTTGAGACAAAGATACAAGATAAGAGTCAAAATGAGATCTGCCCTTCTGTGGATGGACAGAAAAACTAATTTCCAACAATATATTAACTGGAGAAAGATGGGATAGCTAATAACATGACAGTCTTTCCCAATAACATAGAAACTATGAAAACTATGATGCTTTGCAGCTTATCTCAAAGGGAGGTGAAGAGAAGAAGCCGCACTGAGCAGGATGAGAATTCAGAGCAGACAGGTCTGCATGCCACCTGCACATGGGTGGCAGCTGGAAAATAAGACTATGCAGAGTTAAGATGTAGAAGGGGAAACATGAGGTAAGTGGTGATGTGAGTCATTCTGACACACCATTAATTATGTTTCCAACCCTGGAATGAGATTGTGCCAGTCTTGTATGTTTGTCAAGGTGGAAAGTGCTAGCACAAACCTGTGTGTGTCAGAGAGGCTTCCAAAGGGAATTCGGTGAGGCTGAAGTGATCCCTTATGGCTGAGTTAGTAAAAGAAACTGTATTGGACAAATGTTCACTGAGTGTGGTGTAAAGCTTGGGATCCACCTCACCTTTAGGCATCTGAAAATGAAGGAGCAGGTTCCTCTCTAGGGAGAAGGTGGTACTTCCAGGGAATGGTTTGCATCACCTCTTTTGGCCACTGTACTGGGACAGGGTGCATTACCACCTGACTGTGTTGCTCATTATCTACTTTCAGTAAAGGGGGCCCACATAACTTTCATAAACCTGAGCATTGATTTTAAATTGCCACACATTATTTAGTCATTTAGGCTGGAAACTCTTCACCATTGGGTAGCTGAAATACCCACAATTAGGCTGGCATATATGACAGAGAGACAGCACAAGGACACCCAATATTTCTGGCAGAGCTGCCAGAGGCCAGGCAAGAGACTGCAATGCATAAAATGGTGCCAGATACTTACATTTAGGCAGAAGTATTGAACCAAGTACTGCTCTGCCGACCGACTCCCCAGTGTCCACTGGCTTTGCTGTCTAAATTCATTGGGCAGTATGAAGTTTTCATGCAGTGTGTTCCTGATATAAACCTGCTAATCCACCAGCATTTTTCTACTTGAGCTGGGGTTACCTCACAGTGACTGATGTAAAGGGTTTCTTTGTTTTATTTTATAATATTGCAATGATAAATGCATTTAATATTTTCTTCATTCCTAACCTACAAAATTATCTAATTCTCAGAGATCACAAGAGTGGGAAGTGGTCCTAAAGCATCAAAAGTCTTGCACAGGCACCGTGTCCTTTAACACACAGACAGCTGTAAAGAAGCATGAGGCAGATCAGAAAGTTTTCAAACCAAAATCAAAGACAATGTTAGAAATCTTTTGTTTTTTTTCCTTTTCACCTCTATAAACTAGATATACAAGTGCTCTTGGGTAAGACTTCTCCATCTGCTACTGATGGGAAACATATGTGCAGAAAATGCACTGGAGAAACAGTTCAAGAACATGTTATTCTAGGAGAAACATTATTTATGCGATCCTGCCAAAGATATCAAGACTTTAGGTAATTGGCAGTGTATGTGTTCTCTGGGCAATTCAGCACCCGCCACTATGGAAGCAAAAGTTCCTGTAAGTATAAAAGTTTGTTACCATTTAGGACTCTGCATTATGTGTTTTTCTCCCCTTCTTTCATAGATTTTATGGTTAGAGTGATCCACTCTGAGCATTTGTCCTGGAAAAGTCAATGCAAATAAATGTTTAGAAGATCAACAGTTTCAGCTGGGCCTCAGCTACATTGTGAGACACTGAGACCCACCTCTCAAGTGCCCTGATTCCTGTCCTTGCCATGAGTGAAACCCATAACACTGGAATTGCGAGCGAGTTTTGGAGCATTGCTGAGCACACGGACAGTAGTGTGAGCCCTGAACCCCAGCTATTCCTCACCCGCTCTCCAGACCATGTGGACACAGTCCAGTAAACCAGAGAAGTTATTTCACCAGTTGCTTGTTGAGCAAGTCTGATTTGTAAATGCAGCTTTTGGCATCAAGATTAATAAAGAAAACTCCGGAAACTTCTGTGTGAGTCAAAGTGTCTCTCTTCGTGTTGATAATCCTGAAGGAACCAAAGAGTCCAGGTTTCCATGAACTGTTGGCCACCTTGCAAACAGTATGAAAGGATGATGTGGAGTTTTGGGGGATTTTCCCAATACTGCTGCATATTGCATGAGTGCAAAAGAGTCAAGAGATAAGGGGAGACTGTGGAACATACAAACATTAGGAACTGGAGAGTTGGAAAAACCAAAGTGTATCTTTAAAACCCAAAGCAGTAAATAAAACATTTGAAGAGAACAGTCTGCAAGAACCTGGCACAGGAAAAGTTACAGACAGGGATACAAAGGAGAGAAAAGTGAAATTGTTTTGTTTAAACTCAGTAGACATCAGATAGAATGAAAAAAGCCTCCAGAACTCGGCTGGAAAGGCAGATTATCCTTGTACTAAAATAATAAAGACTATATATTTAAAAAAATGGAAAGACTAGACAGAATGTTATTCAATGAGCCAACAGCAGTACAGTTGCCTGTTCCCCTGATGAGAAAATAAAGGACTGCATCAAGAATAAACAAGATCATGTAGTCAGCAGAAAAGACCTTTTGGGAAGTGATGTACCCTTCCAACAAATGACTTTACATCATCCAGTTTTCCAGAGATCTTTCAAGTTCTCAGGGTTTCAGGAAAGCTCCTGAGAGAGAAAAAGCTAAAGATAATCTTGGTCCAATGCTATCTAATTCTTAGGAACCAACCCAAGAGAATATAATCTTTGTGAGTTCAGTTTTCTGGTATCACAACAAAGGTAGATTAGTAAATAATCAATAGGACAGGAATGACTAAATAGTCACAGTCTGATCAAATTTGTTTTAATAAAGTCAAACTGAGGGTAAAATGTCTGGGGGACAAGAGTGTACGGTCTATGTGTGGGAGGGGAGAAATTTATCTGGCAAGTGGCAAGTGAGGCATTGATAACTCTCTCAATGTGAACTGTTACAAAAGAAAAGACCAGTGCAACTTTTGGATGTACATGGAGAACATTCATTAGAAGACGGGAAGTGACCTTGCCTCTATAAACCGTTTAAAACATTTGTTAAATGATGTATCAAGCTCTGGAGTACACATTTCAGAAAAGAGATCTAAACAATGGAGAGAGTTCAAAGGAGAACTGCAAATACAGTCCAGGGCAGGGAAACAAATCTTTCACTACGAAGCCTAAGAAGCTTAATTCTTTTCAGCTTGTTGCAAAAAAGGCTAAGACACAATGCTGTCTGATGAAAACAACTCCTGGTTCACAACCTTGAGCTGTCCCAATGGCTCTACCAGGACCTATCATCCCCATCTCTTTGAGATGGCTGGAGAAATCTTGTGGCTCTCCAGTAGATGAAAACAGAAAATGAAAATAAGAACTAGCACGCTAAAACCTTGAAGTATTTGAGTTCAGCCATGTTTTGGGATGGGATGAGGCACCAGAAATTTCCATCCAAACCTTGCATCTTATTGGGTGTTCAGACTGTCCACATGGCAGGAGATATTCTAGAGATAACGATCTCCTTTCTTTCTTTCTGTGTCCACTCTACATCCCTAACATCCTTTGCTTTTTAGGAGTAGAAGACATCAGAGGTAAACAAAATAATGCAAATGGCTAGTCCTTTGGAAAACTTACCATCTGAAATATTATTGAAGAATGTGCATAACTGGTGTGAAATTGTTCAATTTGCATATTTACTGCCCATCTCTGTCCCATTTCAGGCTCCTCACATTGCACAGAGAGAGAGGAAGAACGAGTGAGGGCTACATTTGGTATAACCACCATTTTAAATAACTTGAATCACAGTCTGTCAGTCCCAGTCCCTGTCATGGTGTGTCAGCTGGGCAAGGGGGAACTGCTCTCTTCAGCCATTGCAATTAATTGCCCATAAAAGCCAAAATGACTATAACAGTCTGATGACCTCTACATGATTACAGAATGATGGAGACCCAAGCCGTGGCTGGTCTTATATCTATATGGCACTGAAAGGACTGTAGTCTGGAAGACATGCTTGGTATTCGCAGAGGGCCAGTGTGCTCTTGATTTTGGGAGCAGCTGTTTATCAAGACCTGCTGAGCTTTAGCTAATGTTTACATCTCAGACAATCCATCCAATAGCATTACCAGCCAAAACTGCCTGCATATGCAAGAAACAAAGTCCAGCTGTTCCTTTTTTATTTCCCTTGATGTTCCCTCTCCCAGATAAACTGTCATTTTTCCTTCCACCATATTCAAACATAGCATGATTCTAATACTAAACCTACACTGTTAAGCCAATCTTTGCAATGATGATTTGCTTGGTTATTAGTTTTTCCCTTCCTAGCTCTTCACTCGTCTGGATCTATGGTGGTGGATAACCAAAGAAAACAGGATCACACCCTAATCCAGATCTGCAGCTGCCTGGCTAATAGAAATGCCATTGCTCTGTGGCAGTGGCAACTGTCCCTGATTTTTAAGGAGTCCAGCTGTGCCTTAAGAAGCTTGGGAGGCTTTATATTCCAGAACAATTGATATAAGAAGCCCTCATGGCTACTATTTACATTCATGCTGTTGACCCACTAGTCCAAGCTACATGCTGACATAAACTTGTCAAATTCTGTGTGTCATCTTTCAGAACACAGAAAATCATCCTGTCTCACTCTTATTTTCCCCCCACCATTGATCCAGTCATTATGAGAAAGTCAATTGATTACTGGGGCAAACTTAATTTATGGACCACTGTTTAGCTTCTGTTGCTTGCCCATGTTGTAAGTGACCAGCTGAGCAGAGACATATCCTTCCAGGACACACATCTTCCTCAGTGCAAATTCTAAAATCGCTGGCATACGTATTATACATATTTCCATCCTAGGTGGCTTCTTCTTCCACAGGTTGGAGCAGATTAGGGGGCAAGGGGTTAAAAGTTTGCCTCAGAAATCCCTTGGAAGCTGAGAGTCAAACCCTGAGTAGTTCTGCTGGATGCCACATGACCAGGGCCTTCTTCCTCCTCTTTCAGACCAACCTAAGGGACTTGGTAGGAGATTCCCATCTCTCCCCCTGCCCAGCAAAGGCAAAAAGGAGATGCAGAGCCACTACATGTGAAGAAAGTCAACCTCCATCCAATTCCATAATGGTCTGATCCAACTCTCATGCAAGTCGGCTGTTCCTGTCTTACATTGATGGGAGATGAATGTTGACAGTGTCTTCTCCCTTTTCTCCTTGTCCTGGAGCTAGTGGATACGCTATCCCACATTATGGCAGAACTCTTGTTGGAATGAGACTGGTTGTGTGAGGGAAAGGACTGCTATTTGAAAGGAACCAGAGAGCTGTCTGATTTTTCCTGTTTCTTCCTTGTTCAGAAAATCTTAGCCATTGAGTGTCATCCTTCCTCCCATTTTTCCACCCTTCCTGAAGGCACACATCTTCCTGCCATGTAATCCATGTGGCAAAGTGGGAATGCAGCGCAGGGATGAATCTCTAAAGCCTGCGAACTCCTGCAATTTACTCAAAACCAGCTTTTAAGCCACGCTCCCTATTAACAGGTATTCAGATTTTAAGTTTATATCCCTACTGCAGACTTGATTCTACTTAGGTTTTGCCTTACAAACCTTGTTTCTCAGAATCTCTTCTTTCCTTTAAAGCACTCTTGCGGCATATGGCAATGTTTTTATTTTTCTTTTTAATTCATTTTCTGGGAATTTAACAGATCAGCGCAGTACTTATGTGGCTATATGCTGTAATCGGCGAAACAGTAAGGAGCACATACAAAGATAACATTTGAACCACTCGCAGGTATTCTGATAGTCCCGCTGGAAGAAAAAGCTTGGAAAACTGTGTGATATAAAAACACACACACACTTTCACAGCCGAATATAAACACTTAGTCTGGAATTACTGAGAGCTCTGCAAACCCTGGTGGGGGGGGTATAATTATCCCAGCCTTCATTGAATGAAGGGAATGAATGCACAAATTAAGGGTGTGGCCCAGCTCTCTTTCTGCCACATTAGCCATAGCGGGTTCTTCTCCGGCTGCATTTTACCCTCCGTTAAAGGAAAGTTTCTACCCAGCCACCACATGATGTGCACATTTGTAATCTATTTCTGTCCAAGCTAAAGGGTTTATTTCAAGTCACTGCTTCATGAGCACGTTCGAGCCTCCTCTGAACACAGACCCTGACCCCAATTTACCTGTGGGATGGGGACTGTCCAGTGCAGGGATGGCATGTCTTAAATCACTACAGCAACCTCTAGAAAAGCTTGTTTTATGCCAGGATCACTGTTTTATGTCCTGACACAGCATCAGTGACTCGGTGTGAACACTCTCAGTGTCAAATGATGAGGTGCAAGCATGCCCTTACAGAGTACAAATCTGCATGCACTTAACTCTTGAGTCTTATTTCCTTATAAAAAAAAAATAGGAGGGTATATGATAGGGACCGTTCATTACTGGTGAGACGAGAACAGAATCACACGACCACAAAACTGAGAGATGACTTTGGGAAAGGCCAAAATTTTTAGTGCTTCCAAGATCTCAGCTTTGCTTCTCTGAAGGAAAGCTGGGACCTAATATAATTTATAGACTTTTTTTTTCCCCCCAGCTGTGCATCTCAGATTACTTCTGCAGCAACTTAGCTCGTCTGTTTTTTGGCAAATTTTCTGGACGTTATGGTTCTGCACATTGATGTTTTTCGGCACGGAATGAAAATGGTGGTCCCTATAAATACTCATATAATGAGTGTGAAATTGTTTAGAATTACTATCACAAGGGATAATTAATATCTCCCAACTGTTATTATTTCATTTTTTTACATTCAGATGGGATGCCAAGTTGTAATGATGGTAAGATGTTTGCAGTGATCATTATCATGTAGGGAGATAGTTGAAGGTTACTCACAATATTTATTTCACTTTTAATTAATTGGCTCCAATGCAGTGTCTCTGCTGGTGTCCTCATGTTCTCATTTAGAGATAAAACAAGCCACAGTAAAGGGCAACTCTTGTGTGTGATGCTGGCTTCTAATGGACAGGATTTTCAAGCCTGGAAAGAGGATCTGTTTGATAAAAATGAGGAATTAAGGAGAACAGGACAAAGGGTGAAAGAGAAAGGGAGATGGGTGCAGCCAGTGAAATGGCCATATATGGATTCACACTGCAAGGTGTTGGTGATCCCAAGGAAGACAAAATAAAGTGCTCAGAAAAAGGCTGAACAGCCTTTGTAACATGTTTAAACATGTAATATATTTACAGCAAGTTACAGTAGCCATAGATGTACAGGGATGAAACTGTACTTTCAAAGGTGCACAAACGCCCATGGGTAGTATTCCTGAGTATTCAGAAATGGGAAGACAGGTGGTACCTTCAATAAAGAGAGAAGGAAGAGAGTTAATAGATCTTCATCACCAAAGATGCTTTAGAAGACCATGTCAGTGAACACAGAGGAGGAGTAGTGTATGCAGTGCTGTCTTTTGAATATGCTAGAGACAACCCCATCTCCACTCGAGTATAAATACTTGAGCTTAAGAATATGGACAACCCGAGGCTTAGATGAAGTTTCTCTGTTTGAGATCATCACTCAGGATGAGATTAATTTCACCTAGTTTAAGCCATCTAGAAGTTAAGCACTGAGCTGAAGCTGATCTCCTGAGGTGTCTCTCTAGTTATTGGAGGAAGAGAGACACTTTCTGAAAGTGATTGGATATACAGCAGAGGAAAGGTAGATCTTCTCCAGGGTGGAGGTCATTGTATTCCCTTTAAATCCACCCTCCTGGTGAAAAGTAACATTTAGAGTTTTCAGTCCTTTCATATTCAGATCACAAGGGGATTTGCAGGATGCCAGATATGGGAGAAATGGCTGTGCCCTCTTCTGCCATGGCTGTGCAAGCCTAAATGCTACTGAGTGCAATCAGTATGAGACTCAGTGTGAAAAAGGACAAATCTTAGCTAAAGGTCTTGTAGATATTTCGCCAACATGTGCCTGTATACCCGGGCCACACAGGTCTTCAGCCTGTAAAGTAACTACAGCACGAGGTTCCTGAGGTTCAGCAGATTTACTGGTGTGTGTGCGGGTTAATCATATGACTAAATATAATGTTTCCTGCTGAAATACAACCACCAGGAAACTGATTCAGTCTGCAATAGTTCATGTCCACAGACATAATACATTTCCTATTGTAACATGTTTTTGTTACTATCGGAGTAGACAATGTTGACAGATCTTCTTACTGCTTCCCCAGTGCCAACCTACTCTACGCTTGTTCCTTGAGAAATGTTGTAGGTCTTGCTAATAATCTGTTTTATGTACAAATGTTTACTTTGAAGTAAAGATCTGGTCAGCATGGTCAATGGTGTCTCTGGTGTCATGCAGCCAAAGTGGATGTATGAACAGTTTCAATGCGTCCAGTGCCAAAAGCGCCTGTTTATTTCTACTATTTTCTAAGGAAAATAAGTGCAGCTAACATAACGGTAGCTCGCTGAAATCAGATGAGGTGAATCCCACTGTTGCTAAGGATTTTCTTTTTTTTAAGGGTTACATGTAGGTGACTTGCAATAGATACATTATCTCTTAACCTTAGTCAAACCTTGAGTTGTCTTTTCCTGTAATGAAGGGAGGACAATACCAGCCAGGATTATAAAACTACAGCAAGTGCATGACTGCTGGAAAACTACACCTGAGAGATAGTTAGCAATGGTTAATTGTCAGTACTGAGGAAGTTATTGAGAGCTGCCAGGATCTTGTTCTGCTGTGTTATTTTCAATTTTTTTATGTCTTGACTGATGGAGTAGGGAACAGGTGTTGAAGTTGCAGACACTGTTGGGTTAGAAGGGGCAGCAGCACTCTGGAGGTGCAAGATTAAAATTTAAGATGAATGTTTTGAATTGTAAAACTGGTCTGAAATACAAAAGAAGTCGTTCTATAGAGAAAATTCACAGTGTCATAATCATACAAACACCAGATAAAGAACTACATCTACAGAAGTCAAGAAGACTAAAAGAGGACAGTGTGTAAGAAAATGAGTTGATTAGTCTAGAAGAAATAAGATTAATAATCTTTAAAAATCTCACACATTTTGGGGCAGAAGGGAACAAACTGTTCCCCAAGACACATGTTGTTGGGCTTTAATTGCAATAAGGGAGAATTGGGAAGTTTAGACGCTAGGAAAACTTTCTAATGGTAGGGACTGGCATTGATCATCTAAAGGGGTACAAGAATCACTATTCTCGAGGAAAGCCTTTAAGACAGCCTAGATAAACTGCTGTCAGGAGGATTGTAAGTGTAATTGGAGATGCTGGAAAGACGAAGCAACCTCCCAGAATGATCCATTTACTATGAAGTCCTGGCACAGCATTCTGAAAGGTATACAAGTGTTCTGCCTCTGGTTACTTTGTTTTATGGCTTTATTTCTGCAGCCTGTATTAAGATGGTGAGTTCCTTTGCTGCTGCAATGTGATCTCATAGGTTTGACAAGTCCAGCTGACACTTCACAGACTGTGGCTGTGTGATAAACCTGACAAAGTTCACCTCAAGGGTTTTTCTGGCTTGGGAAATAAGTCACAAGTTTCACCCCAAGGTCTCCCTTTTATTTTCATATCAGCTCAGCATCCAGTGCCCTATAACACTTGGCAGTTAAAAGAAATTCACTATTATAAAGAAGTCTCTGATGTTGAATCAGCACCTCGGACTGTGCCAAAGGCAAGCTGTGAGCCTGAGCCGTTGAGCCATGGTGAACCAGAGCATAGAGCATACGGCAATGATGAAATCTGGGTAACAAAAATAATGAAAATTACATTAAAAAGCCTCCCTCAAAACAACCGAATAATCAGCATTGTTCCAGTGGCACTTTGCAGCTTATGGCAGTAGAAGATTGGACCTGATTTCTTCTGCACATTAAAAAATGAAGCAAACTGTGATCCATACTGAAAACTTTCCTATAGCAATAACAATGGTTTATTCACCTCCTGTGTCTGTAATGAACTACCAAGGCTTTCATTAGCACAGTCACTGATGTGTCATGCCCAGTATTCCTGGCAGACTTGTTATTTTATGTAACACAAAAAAAAAAAAAAAAAGAAAAAAAAAATTGGTCAACCTCCCAGTGATGCACTGGGCACAGGAAATTCAAAAGGACAATTGTTGCTAAATATGTTCACTTGGAAAAAAAAAATAATAATTGGACTTTAACCCTCAGTGTGGTGGCATTTTCTAGGATTGCCAGAGAAAGCAACCATCTCACAAGACAACTGTGTTTAAATAGCACATATATGAAAAGTCTTGTCTGGAGAAACACGTAAGATTTTCTCCCATTTGATGGCAAGGGATTCATACCCCCTTTCTCATACAAAATGGCTTGCTCCTAAAGTGCGTTGACATTTGTTTGGTTAACATCCGTTGCTGCTATAAGAGGGAAATTGCTTAGTACATTAATGCTGCTGCAAGTTGCCTGCTGCTAAGCAGCAGAGCATGTGGTTTTTCTCTCCAGCATAAGCCTGGGGAGAAGAAATGCCTATTTTGGAAGATGCCTTTGGGCAAAGGATGATCCTGATGAGAACCAGCTTTTCTGTACCCTTTCTCTAGCACTGCATGCTGTGTGTCAGGAGAGCAGGCAGTGGTAAAGACTTCATAGTCCCTAATGTTACCTCCTTTGGAGAGATGTTGCTGTCACCTTGGTGGTACAAGAGAATCAGGGTGAAAGAAAAATTTGGTTCCTGATGCAGGCTGCTCTAGAGTTGTCTGGGAAATACCCTTTTGTGTCCCAGCTTAATATTTCATGTCCCAGAGTGTCACAAAAAGGGGTAATAACAGTCCTTTCACTGACACAGCTGGCAGCGGTACAGGTCTCATGGCCATGGAATTGGGATTTCCAGAGAAAGGGAAGTGCTGACTCTGGAGCTAGGCAGCCTTCCTAGGCAGCCTAAATAGTTGTGTAAATGGAGCCAGTGGAGTGTAGATGTCTACAATGGAGGGCAGTGATCACATTCTGAAAATGCACACACTAGGCATTCACTAAGATGCAACGAACGTCGGCTCAGTTTGAGCCATTTTCATAGTAGATACCTACAATTAGGAGAGACAAATGCCGCCTGCATAGCTTTGCTGTACTCGTGATGAAAAATTGCGCTGTGCTAACACATTAATCGCTGCACTGTATAGGTTTTCAGGAAGTCCAATAGGGTCTTTTACTCTCAGAGAAGAGAACAACCTGAAATGAAATTTGAAGCAAACTCTCCAAGGACGTTCATGAATGATTTTTCTCTTCAGACGCCTTCAATACTTCCTGCAAGAGAAAACAATTTTTTAATGATCTTCTCTATTTATTTGGACCAAATTGGTCATTGTTGTAAATAGGTTTGCCTCTGCTGACATTTAATTTCATTTATTTAATTATACAATCACAGATTTTGTCCCATTGCATATTCACTGCTAAACTTTTCTATTGTCTTGTAATAGCCTGAAGGGAAAGAATAAAAGAAAAGGAAGAATGAAGAGCAGAAGCAGGGAAGATCTGTAGTAAGGAGGCTCACACATCCATATGTAGTGAAAATTTAAAAAATGAAAAAGAAAAACTGTCAAAAGATAATTATGATAACTAGGTAAACACAGAGGAATGTAGAGATATTTTTGGTTCATGAGAAAAGGAAAATCTTGATCAGTGTTTAGAACCTGCTTTGATTTCACTGAATCATGAAATACCCAAATGAAAATTAATCATGTGAACTTTATGCCTTTGAATCTTGCTCATTAGAGGGTGACACAATGTCTTGGCTCCTGACACAGCAGGTGATTCATGTGGTTGATAAATTACTGCTGATCCCCCTAGATGAGTTTCTGAGAATTCAGGTCCAGCTTCACAAAGCAATTTAAGTGTCCAGCTCTGGAAGAGGATGTTACAGGTTCTGAGTTTACATACAGGGAACAAAGTCAGCCAAGTAGCTGAGGAGGGAATTTGCACCAGCTGGCATATGGAGCAAGTGGGTGCTTAGACTGGCTGAGAGCAAATGCCAAAGAGGGGGGTGTATCTGAAATCTTCCATCTTTCCCCGGTTTAGGAGCGTTAAGTCAAGGATTCAGTCTAAAACCCCTCTCTCAGTTCTTGGAAACCTTACTCATGCTGTCAGGTGTCAGTTGTGCTCAGGCACCTCTCTTGCAGAGAAGTAACCAAGTGTCTTTACATTGACTAAACTTCCACCTCATACTTTTTACATTAGCAAAATGGACAGGTTCTCCTTCTAGCCAGAACTAAGCCCAGGAAGCAGCTTCTGAATATTGGTATAAATCTGTTTAAGTCAGTGGTATTATTCTTATATGAAACCCCACCTCTGAACTCCAGCTTTCTGTACGGACAGCACTGAACATGGGAAAACATTTTCTTTCCAGCTGTCAGTGCTGGACTCCATTCCATTTCTGAGGTGTCGGGGCAAGAATACATGGATCCTCTAGCTCTTCCCTGCTTCATGGCATTGCTTTTCTCCACAGTGGTGAGAATCAGTGGTGCTTCAGAAGGGTGAAAGTCTATGGGCAGAAAGAAGGAATTGCAGTTGTCTCTGAAACTGTGAGTAATATAGTTTTCCTAGCAATTGGCACTTGCCTGCTAAAAGACTTGGCTGGCAGGTTACAGGATATTCTTCTCATGACAAGAATAACTGCAGTTTGCTGAAGTTCCCCCGGTTCTTCCTATCATTTGGCCACTGGACTGACACTGGTCCTTCACCTAAGTGGAAAATTCCCAGAGAAGTCATGGTAGTCAAGACCAAATTTGAAGTTGCTGACATTTGTTTCTTGTTCAAGTAGTAGATCCTGAGCAATTTGACATGTGAGAGCACAGAACAAAGCCTACCACTTAAACAAGTACATTTGTTTTCTGACTGAAATTTTATGTGGGATTGTGCTACAGTCCTTCAAAACCCGATCTGTTTCAGGCAAAAACTGAGTTGTTCCTGGGATCTTGGCAATTAAACATCCAGTACTATGAGCTTGCTTTTTCACTTAACAAAATTAGAAAGTTGTTGAGAGTACAGTGGTTTAAATCATCTGCTAAGAATTACTATTCAGCTAAAAAGCTACTTTCTCCCTCTTGTTCCCATCAGATATGTCCTTCATTGCCTGTCCCAAACACTTACATAAGGTTGGCAGTTATCTCTATTTCTAGATACATAATTCCAGAAAAAAATCAAACCCCACCTTCAAGTGTGATTTGGCACATAAGCTAAAGCCATGCCTAGAAAAGCTGTCTGCACAAACCCCAGCTCATCTGATATGCAGGACACTGGGTTTTCCCCTTTTTTGGTCTGGTGGTTTACGGGAACTGGGTATACAGGCCTCTGATTACTTGGCCAAGTGCTGGGGTCTTTGCCATCAGCCTGAGTAAGACGGGATGGAGCTCATTTTGTGGAAAAGTGACATAATGAGTTGGGTGCCAGCTAGATCTGCATTCTGGTGGACGTTTCTGAAGACATCCAACTGACGTGTTGCTGCTCTACTCATGTCTTCTCTCTCCTCTTCCCTCATTGCACTTATACTGCTGATTTAATTTATCCTCTCTGCCAGTTCCCTCTACTTCTGTGCAGAGTATTTGTTCTTTTGTTGCTGTCTCCTTCTGTTTCCCCACTTGATGGTTCTTCTACACAGAGGACAAGGCTGTCTCTGCTGACTCTCTTAGAGCAGCACTGAAGGTGTAGAGTCTCTGAGTATCAGCACCGTGCAAGCAAATAGTAACAACACAGCAGTGATGATCTTGATTTTGTTCACATCAGAGCACAGAGGGGTAAGATTAGCTAATAGCTCCATACGTCTCTTTCAGATGTGTATTTTCCCTGTTTATATGTTATAGTTTCTGTCTTTATTTCAGATGATTTTTTTCTTTTCTGTCTGAATGACAATTTTATTGAGTTATTGTGGCATTGGCTTCCAAAATATGAAATGAGTGGTGTGCAGTAGTTATGAAGAGACCAATGGAGAGTCCCAGGATGAAAAACTAAGCATATTAGCTAACTCTTAAGGGGGTGACCAACCTGCTGCTCTCAAGGCATATTTAACTGTTGTGTTGTTCACATATGTCACTGGTCAGACTAAAGGTCTTACTTGCCTGGTATCCTGCCCCTGGCACAGGCCAGTCAGGGATACCTAGAGGAGTCTGTAGAAATCAGAGAAGCATTTTGCAGCACTTCCCCAGCCTATTTTCCAGGCTTCTAGAAATTTTCCTTGGAGGGATTTCTTCTCGCCTTATCAGTACTTGTAGAGCAGTTGTTGGGTCTTCCAGCTCCTAACTGCAGAAAGAAGCGAGTAGAGGGAATTTCCTGTGGACACAGCTGAATACCTAGGCAGCTCCATCCTGCAAGTGCCAACCTGGGACACGTGGAGACTCTTGTAAACTATTCACAGAGCTCTGTTTTTCCTGGTTCCCTGAGGTGTGTGATATATGCTTTGTTTCTTGGGCATCTGCTTGGTAGGACCAGAGAAGTTGGTCACTTAAGATCTTCAAGTCTGTTTGCAGTAAATAAAAAGTTTCACTGAACAGAATACAACTAACATCAACGGTAACTTATATTAAAATTGCACCAGGTACCATGTTTGGCTAGCTTTGATTTTAGATTTGTCTGTCACATGGTTCCTCACTGAAGTCCTGCTGTAATTAGAAGGGTAAAACCAATAATTAATTTGTTCCCATTTCTTTCCTTTTTCCTTTTTTCACTGGTACAGTTCTGTTGTGTAAGTCTATTACAGAACAGAAGGAAATAAAATTGGTTATATGAAAAATCAAGAACATCTGATGTCTAGAAAGAATAAGTACTTGGGGATGACAGGCTGCAGACATCTGGATTTTTATTTAAACAGTCTTCAGCTTTGTATCTGAATCATCTTTTGAAAGCTGAATATATTTTTAAAAACTTTATTGACTGTCTAATGCTATCCAGGTGTATATCTGATTTTTTCTTCATACTGACATGTTGCCCAAGTGAAAAAGCCTTGAATTAATTTAAGTAGAATTTAGAAGTTGACACCAGTGAATTAAAGTAAGAAGAGAGAGGAAAAAAACAAGAGGAGGCAAAGAAGCAGGCTGATTTTAAATAACCATCTTTCAAGATTTGTGCCTGAAAGTTAGATTCTGGATCAGATTTTGCATAGTTTGAAGTCAGAGCAAACCCCCTGATTTACAGATGAAGGTACTGCCAGCTGTTAAAGCAGGCAGAGATCTGATAACACAGGGTTAATCTGAGGCATGTCCCGCTGTGATAAAACCAGAGGCAGTTAGACCTTTCGCTCCGACAAACACTCTGGCACTGCCAGGATATTCATTTTGTCTGCAAAATCAAGCATGTAATTTCCCTTCTCCCTTGCTCTCTCCCCTTCTGTCTCTGTCTCCAGCCAGTCCTGTGGCTCAGCAGCAGCAGCCAGTCTCCCTGGTGACAACCAGGACAGCTGACCTTCAGCAGGGTGGTGTGAGATACGCTTTCACTGCAGGACATGGTCTAGGAAGCTCCCAGATTGGCTTTTTTTCCTGTCGGTCAGGAGTGCGGGACAGCAAGCCTGGGGAAACTCAGAGCCACCTCTGTGGCTGGAAGGAAAAAAGTGAAGAAATTATGTAAATTTAAAAAATAAACCACCCACCACCCCCCAAATCATCTGCCCCTCGGCACCCAAATTGCATCCACAGAAAGCTCCCAGCTTGCTTGCAGTGTTATGGCAGATTTACAGAGTGGTCCCAGAGATTAAAACTGATCCCTACCATCCATCAGTTAACACCAGTTGTGTGAGCCTGTGTAAATACATGTGTTTGCCCGTACAGCCGTCAGGCTTGTCATCAGAAACAAGTCCAAGACTCCACAGAGCCAGAAGAAGAGGCATTTCTACCTGTTTTCAAATGAAGCAGAGGTACTCCAAGTCTCTAGAAGTGTAGATTTAGTTGTCAGTTTTATTTGCTACTTTCGGATGTTATCTGCCGCTAGTAAAGCTGAGTGTGAGTAACTCACCAGCCTGCATAGATAACTTTGCTTTTTGTTTCAGTCTGGCTTGAGACAGAAATCCCGTAAAAGCTTTCATTCCAATCCGTGTGCTGAATGATGATACAGGACTTAAAGAAGTGAGGGTACAATTCCCGAGGCACTCCTAAAGACTTTTCCAAGAATTTTAAAAAGCCTCTTAAAAACGGCAGCAGAGATCGAACGCTGCTAAGGGAGGGGAAAAAAAAAAAAAAGGAAGAAAAAACTTTGGCAGGCATACAGGGTCTTACATCAATCTAGTAGTCAGCATCTATGTAGATGTTCTTTCCTCCTTTTGTGCAACACCCCTTCCCTCCTACAGACCACCCAATGCCCTATAAATAATCCAAGGACTGTATTTTTTCTCCAGATTTATCTTCAGACCTCAAAGGAAAAATATCAGGCAAAGGAAGGGAGAGAGGGAGAAGGGAAAGTGAGGAGGGGAGAGAGAGAGAAGGGAAAGATGGCTAGTGAGTTCAAAAAGAAAGCGTTCTGGAGGGCAGTGGTGGCTGAGTTCCTCGCCATGAGCCTTTTTATTTTTATTAGCATTGGCTCGGCTCTGGGTTTTAGCTTCCCAGTGGTGGGCAACAAAACATCAACAAGGTCTCAAGACAATGTGAAGGTTTCCCTGGCTTTTGGGTTATCCATCGCTACCATGGCACAAAGCGTGGGCCACATCAGCGGTGCCCACCTGAACCCAGCTGTGACCCTGGGCCTCCTGCTGAGCTGCCAGATCAGCATCCTCAAGGCGCTCATGTACATCATTGCCCAGTGCCTGGGGGCAGTGGTGGCCACAGCTATTCTGTCAGGAGTCACCTCCTCTCTCCCAAACAACCTCCTGGGGCTCAACTCGGTAAGTCAAAACTTTTCATTCCTTTTTTTTTTTTTTTCTTTTGAGTAGAAAAGTAAGACCTGTAGAAGATATGTGTGTGGGGGTGTGATAGTGATGGTGGTGGTGATGGTGACCTCAGGCAGCCAATTGCTTATTGCGGCAAGGGATCCAGTCCTTACAGATACCAGGGTGGATCTATGTCATAGGGACAGTCCGTCGTCCCTCCCCCCCCCCCCCATTTTGGAGCTTTAGGACACTATCGTCGTGATTATTTTTTCTTATGTTCAATTTTGTGCATCCAAGTTGCTGAAAAGTGCTTTTTGACACCAATTTAATGTTGAAATCACTTGCAGTTGCATGATGAAGTCCCATTCGTGGTTCTGAAGGTCTCAGGTAACATGCTGATTAATGTGCATATACCAATGTTGTTTTCGCTTCTATGAATATGGTTCTTTTTCAATCCCTAATTAATGGTTTGTGCAACCTGCACTGAAAACCTGTGGGAACAGTGAGAGAGATGCTTAGCAAGAGAAACCCTGTCACCAAAGGCGCGAGCGTTACCTGTTGCGTTAGGCAGAGTGCTCACATCCTGCCTGACACAGAATCCCAGCTGCTCTTTCTGTGTGTTTCTCCTGTTGCTGTGCAAAAATGAGAAAACCCTGAATTCTCAGGTGTAGACTGGAGAGTGATGTGAGGCAGCTACACTTAACAGGGGTGCAGGTTTCAGCCCTCTCCCTGCCAGGTGCTCACATCATGCTGCAGAAAAACTGCCTGGCCACAGCTCCTTCTCCTCAAAATATTGTCATTTTTCTGTTGTTGTTGTACTGTAACAGGAGAAAAAAGGATAGATACACTTCTAAACTTGAAATCATCCCACTGTCAGGGGCAGTGCTATAGCCACTGCAGTACACCGAGTACTAGAAATGGAAATTGCCTTCTAGTCACTTATTTCACCTGATAAGAACAAGTATTTCAGATCTTTTCTACAGCCCCTTTCTTGCAGAATATTCCTGACTGCAGTTTGAAACCTGAGGTAATTTGAAACCTTATGCCCATTCGAAGTCACAGAAATATTTGGGACATAAAGCTGAAAATAGAATAAATCTTCAGAAATCATTTAGGCAAAAGGGGAAGAACGGATAAAAAGAATTAAATTTACAAATAAAGTAATATATTTTTACGTGCTGTGGCATTACAGTTAATTCAGAAAGTAAAGGCAGTTTTAGAAAACATAATAAAATCTGATATTAAGAAGGTGATTACTGAGCAGCTTAGTATCATCCACCCTGTGTTACTCTGCGGGTTGGCTGCTCACCTCCTTCGAGCCTGGTGCCTACAGGTATTCCATCATGCCACCGTTAAGGAAATTCTGATGAGTTAATCCAAAGCATTTGGGGGAAGAGGAGCAAATGTTTTTATTAACTCCAGAAGGCTCTGGCTGTGTGTGTGATATGTGATCTTTTCCTCTGAAACCACTGGCAGAGGGAACTGCTGAACCGCATGGGACAGGGTATCCGCCCAAGTGGTTTCCTCGAGAGGTCCAACAGCCATTAAACACGGGAGGTCCGGTTTCAGTAGCACTTGCGTTTGGTCTTCCCCTTTTGCTTGCCACAGAATGCTGATGGCTGGCTCCTTCCTCTGCCCAAAAGTCCTGAAACTGTCCATTTGTAAAGGGGGTGTAGGTGATCACCCAGCCTCTTCTTGCTCCTCAGTCAGTAACTGCAAGCTACAAAGGTATAATTCAGAGCTCTGCACAAGGACATCCGAGAAGAGAAGAGCCTATGGGGACAGATGGAAAGATCATGAAAGATTGGGAAAGATAAGTGCAGTCACTGACTTTAGTAAGCTTAGGAGACTACTTCATGGATCTCAAAAATTGCATGTTTAGGGTGGAAGCCTTGTTCCCCCTCCAGGAACACCTCTGGAATACAATCAAACACATCCTTTCCAAGGCCATCAAATACACTGTAGGCAAAACCAGATAGTGTGAGTCTCTATCATGCCTATTTTACAAACCTGGTAACACTTTCTTTGCATGAATTAATGGATAAAATGGTTCCTAACACTGTGAAAAGCCCTGGTCTCAGTGCCTGTCGTTGTCAAATACTTAAAATTTTGATTTTCTGTTTTCTCTTTCATATCCAGTTATAAATCTGGCTAGAGGAGCAGTGGGGAGAACTCCCAGGGGATGGGGAGAGCAGCAGCTGTTCTTCTCCCCTGCAAGAAAGAACTAGAGAGGAAAGAAAATCCATTTATTTCCCACTGACAAGCTGGGACTGTCTGGGGAGGGGAGGCGAGGGCTGAGGGAGGCGCTGGGTCCGAGCCCAATGCAGGGGAGAAGAGCAGAACGGCTGTCCTTGCGCAGAGGTGATCACAATGGGCATATCCTGAAACCGCAACCCAGCACCGAGAGCGTACTGCCTCCGTCAGCAAATAAACGATAAGGATAAACCACAGAGATTTCCTTTTATGTCACGATTTTTAACCTGAGGACAAGGAGGGGAGGGGCAGGGCTGGCATCCCTGCCAGCTGCTTTATCTTCCTGCCCTTCCTGTGGAAAACAAGGTGTAGATTCACTCTTGAGAAAAAGAATAGAAAGAAAGGGAGTGCTGTTTGTTTGACAAGGTTGGGAAGAGGGCTTGGATGTGCATGACTGTGCCCTCTGTTCTGAGCCTGTCATGCACTTGGAGGGGTGTTTTCTACATGAAAAATGTGGTGGGAGCAGTTTAATGGCTGTGCAATGTCCCCAGTGGATACTGGGTGGGATTGCATGCCTGAACTTAGATTTATGCTGCCCAGCTGAAGGTCCTGCACTGATAGCCCAAGCGAAGAACCCATGTCCACAGGCTCCTCTCTAGTTCACAGAGAAGGAGAGACAAAGAGAGGTCCTTCATTCTTTAGATTCGTTGAGTTGTCCTCCAGACATAGCGGCTGTTCTTTGGCATGATGAGGCTCCAGGTTTGGAAGCCTCTGTTAAGTATCCAAAATGAAGTGGGATGAATCTGTGCCTTTCTCATTTCCCAGAGGGAAAAAGGGAGACACCAGCAAATGAAGAACAGAAAGCAGCCATGGGAGGAGCAAGGCTGAAGAGAAGGAAGGGAGAATGAAAAAGCAGGATGCCTCTTTAACATGTTCAGTATTAAGGTCTGGTTTATACTAAGACAAGCAAAGCTGTCACATATGAAGAGTTTGATCCAAACTTCACTGAAGTCAGTGGAAATATTTTTAGTTACTTTGGCTGGTTCCGAATAAGACATTCTGGACAATATTCAGAGAGGTATTTAGATTACTGAATCTTTTTAAGACACTTAACTTCCCATATATTTTAGTAGTGGTGTGGGTGCCAAAGTAAAAACTTCAAGAACTGGAAAAGCTGAAAGAAGAATATGCAGTGTGTTTGTTGTTCTAAAAATTTAAACATTTTTCCTTACATCATCTTGTATCTTCTTTTGGAAATTGGGTTACTACATGTTACAAATTTCCGTTAAATAAAGCTGTAAGAATAGAGAATGCCTAATCCAAAATGCACTCATCTGCCAGCATAGCTGGCTATTGTCTAGTGAGGATAGATCTGTAGTTTGGCTAATGGAAGAAGCTATGCAGCACGGGCAGCTAAGGACCAACAAAGAGCTCAAGCAGAAAAGGCTGGTGAGAGGAGACTTCTGTATTATAAGGTAACACAATATTTGAGGTTCAGCAATGATTACCTTGAGAAATTTTATCAAGCTTTTAAAAACATCCTGAGAAAATTTCTTTAGCTCAGTTTTTTTTTCTGTGAAGATAATCTGAGTTTGTGAAACATGCAGACACTGCTTTACAATTTCATAATTTCTGTATTTTGGCAGAAAAAGTGCCCCCTAAGTCTTGGGGCTACCATTTGGACACTATTTGAAAACTCTGCCTTGAAGTTTATGATGGAAGATATTTTGAAAGTTATAAGTGGATCAAAAACTGCAGGCAAGAAAAACAGAGCTGAAGGTAGCAATGCTCAGGGTAGATAAAGAGAAAAGAAAAACAACCAAGAATAACAAATAGAAGCACTTGGTTTTAAAAAACACTCGGTGGACTGATAAATATTGTTTGTGTAGCTGCAGAAATTTCTGGAAAAGCCAGATCTGTGGTCAGTGGATTCAGAGGTCTGGAGTGTTTTCTTAAGACAGGTGATTAGTCATATAGGTACCACTCCTGGAGCCTGGGAGGTCATTTGTTGCTGTACCACCCTTTGGATTTCCAGCGCAGTAGGCTGTCTCTGCCACTACTGCTCAGCAGAGTTAGATCAGCTGCCGTGGAAGAATTGGTGCATGTAAGGGTGCAATGTCCTTTGGTGATAAACACACAGTGGCCAACTCCAAATCCTGTCTCAAAGACAGGGAGAAAGGAGCCTTTTGCTGTCCTTGATTCTTCATACCAGGGCAGTATCTGTTACTTTGAGACACCTTCCACCCTCACCAAAGTCACACTACAGAATGAGTCCCCTTTCCATAAGTAATCCCACTTAGCTGGGTTGCGGTCCAGCAAGAGCAGAACAGCTTTGAAACCCCTGTGCTGGAGGTGGCTTTTTTCCTCTGCCCAGCCTTATTCTGCTACTTGGGAAAGCTGAAGGCTGGACAATCTCTTGTCTCCAGGAGACTGGAGGATAGGATGGCGCATACGATGTGTGGATCCTTAGCTTCTGCAGATGCATCATCTTATCTCTAGGGCATCAGTTCTGGTGATTTTTTTCTCCCAACAAATGTCCAAGGCACAGAGACCTTAGTGCAAACATAAAATTGCTCCCGCACTGGGAGCTCCCTTTATTAATGTTGAGACCTGCCACACCTTTCAGTGGTGTATGGGGGTCAGTACTGATGTTTTTATCCTGATAGCCCTCACTGAGTCTTTCCTATCCTTTAGAAAGTTGCCTGGGAGGGCACATATGGTCCAAACCAGTGTACCAGTAGTGGCCCTCTGAGCACGGGCAGTGGGACTTGCATGGTTGGCCATGATGACTCAGTGTTTACCTTGTGATTTCCCTCTCTCTTTGTGCCCACGCCCTGTGAGTCTGTTCTCCTCCAACCTCAAATTAAACAAAGTCGGGTTAAGTTGGAAGAGCTTCCAACATCAACTGAGAGCTTGACAGTGTGAGTGGACAATTGAGTAAGTGATGCTGCTTTTCCTCTGAGTCAGTATGGAAAATTGCAGTTCCAGAGGTGCCACTGGATGGATGAGACATGCAGCTGAGCTCCTGACCCCTAGCGCTTATTAAAAATCCTTGGATGCCTTTCCTCAATGCAGTTTATAGGCTGTGCATTTCTTATGTTTCAATACAGTGAGCTTACTTCTCCTCGTCACTGCCCTCTGCCCTCCCTGTTTTCGATCCAGTGTAGGCTTCTCCTGCCAACCTTGCCTGTGCTGGGACACCTGCATGCTTAAGCACTGGAGCTTCTACAAGAGACCAGAAGTTGCTGCATTTTTAGAGTGAGCAAAATGGTTCCTGTACATGAGATTACTCTGGGATTTTTATTTCTTAACAAACAGTGCCACAACAATAGTTCATTATTCAATTTCAATTTTGCAGCAGCAGCAGTCTTTTATGGCATGCCAGCATTGTATTGAATCGCACCAGGCTGGGGAGGTGGAACACAGGAAAAACACCTGCTCAAAACTGGCCTTAGTCTTGGCTGCTTTCTAATGGGTTCACACAGTGACAGCAGAAACATCTGGGTTGTGATGTAAACGTGATGGTTATCGCCCATCCTCCAGAACATTTGGGGATAGCAGGGTTTATAGCTCTAATCCTTATCTCAGGTCTCAGAAGTTATTTCTCATTTCCATTTCTACAAAGGTTTGCTTAGTGCTTCTGCTCCATAATCATATAGCCATGCCCAGAGCTTTTGGCAGAGAGCACTCAAGGATGCAGCAGCGTGGCTGTTTCTGGCACAAGGCAAGGCCCTCAGCGATCATTCACCTGCACATCTGTCTTTTGGTGCTGGAATAGAGTCATTCAAGCGGGTTTTATACCATGAGCCGGGTCCTCATCCACAGGATCCAAGGGTGACTGTTACCTTGTCCGAAAAATGCTCAGCAAGCCTCAGATTAAAGGTCCTCTTTAAATAGAAAGGACAGAAATTGATGAAAGGGGTGCACAGAGGCTTGTAAAATAAGGAGTTGCAATAGACCTAAAAACATTATTAATTTGGTAGATTGGTAAATATTGTAATTCAAATGGAGTCATGCTGGCATTTTTTGGAGAAGGATTTTTTCCTGTGTTTGACCAGCTGTCAAACTAAGTAAGATTAAGTATGAAATCTAAGGAAATCCATTTTGCCACCACCCTTCCTGACTGGTGAATAAACAGTTAAAACTGTTTTAATTTCTTTATTATTCTGTGTATTATGCCATATGCATTTGGATATTTTGTGTGTACCTGTATACACACCTCCACACATATTCGCCCTCACACACGAGAGATAAATAGGCAGACAGACAGATTCTTCAGATAAGGCAAACCCAAATGTCATTTCCTAGTTTAAATTCACCATTAAAAAAAAAATAAAAATCTATTAGTGGGTGCTGATTCTAAATCAAGATCCGGCACGGCAATAACCACAGCCTGAGGGCAAATGGAAATTTCCACAACAAACATGAGAATTTATGGTATGGATCAATTCTGCTTAAATTGATGCAATGGTAAAAGCAACATATAAGTCATCGTAGCAGGGCTTGTACTTCAGCAGATAATTTGAACCTTTGGGTGGATCTTGAATAGAATTTATTTAATCAGAGAATCCTAAAAAAAAAGTCACTATCTAGGTTGTATATAGCTACCTTTAAGAGAGGCCTTTTTTAAAACAAGGATACTAAACCATATCACAAGCACTAAAGGAAGAAAAAATAGCCCCTGAAAAATTTCCTGTTTGTCTCAAGAGGAAATTGCCTGTTCTCTTTAGAGTAGTAGTACATTTTTGCTTATTTGTCCATTCTCCAGATTAATTGAGAGAATTCAATAACAGAGAGATCTTTACCTGGTATCATAACTGAAAATGTCAAAGAAATCTTCATTCTTAGAAAAATCTCCATTCCAGGGTTAGGGAAACCAGATCAAACTATTGTGCTTATGCTAAACTTCATAAAGAGCGAACCATCCGTATGTTATGTGTCTGAATTTCTCAGTTTCTGTATTTCTTTTTCTCTAAACTGTTGTCTCTTTATTACAAATATGCGGAGGCAGAGGCACCCTTTTCACTGTGGGCTGATGTGGTACCTGGCACATCACGGTCTGTGGCTGTGTTCCTCAGTACCTCCAGATTAATACTAATACCGATGTGACGGAGCAAGGGAATGCCTCCTGGAGGTTTTCCTGGCCTGGCTGGGCCAGTGTGTTTATTAATGTGCAACCTAATGGGAAAGTACAGCTCTTCCTGGCATCCAAACCCAAAGCTAGTGCTGGTGTTTAACTGCTTCACTCCTTTTAAGTCAATGAAATCTGAGGCTAAAGCACATTAACCTGTTAAATTAAATATACATGGCCTGACAGGCATCCTGGAGGAAGCTCTATAAATAGCAGGAGGGCAAAAATGTGTCCTGTAGTGTCTGCAAGGGGATCGTCTTTCAGCATTTATGGACAGAAAGAAGCAAAGAAATACTCCGTGGACTTTCCTGGTAGAGCCCCATGCGTCGCCTCTCCAGGAACCACAGAAAACCAAACTTTTCCAGGCTCTTGACACTAATTCTGTGCCAAGTGCCAAGCAAAATCAATGAACTCTTTCAAAGCAGAACTGTGGCACATGTTTCCTTACACATATACACACAAATTCTCTTGAAGTTAATGATGACTGTATTTCGACCGAGGAATGAATAAAGTCAGGTTTGGCCCCTTTTCCTTCCTTTGATAAGAATTCTCGCTCAATGAACAAAGTGGAGAAATGAAGGAGATGAAGTTGTCCCCCTAATTCCTGAAATCTGTTGTGTGTATTCAGAGCTGGTTTTTAACTCCACGGAAATGCCAAATCTTCAATGCTCTGCACAAGACTGACTGTATGAACTACCTCAGACTTGGAAAGTTTGAAAACTTCACAGGTTTGCTGGAGTGTTTGTCCAGAAGTATAAAGTGAATATGACTTTGGTGCAATTGCCAACAACCATACCGTGAGGTTTCTGCAAATCCAGCTAGTTATTCCAGTAACAACATAGAAAGGAAGACTTTATTAGGCTCAAAACCCAGATATGCCCAATATTCCCTGTTGAAAGACTATCTCCTTCTGGGCTGACAATACAGGAGATCACAAATAGCTGCCCAGTAAAAATGAGTCCTTCAAAAGTGTTACTGAAAATGAACTATTTACTTGGGTTTTGCTGGGTAAAGAAAAGAAAAAACAACGCACCATTCCCCATCCTCTGAATAGAAGTTGTTTATTTCTCAGCAGCAAGGTTTAGAAAACCCAATGTTTCCCCAAAGCAACTTTCCCCGAGGCACATCAAAAAGTAAAAGTGTAAATGAGGCAAATGGTCTATCTCTAACTAGCTGTGATAAATGGAAGTCCTATAGAGGAACTGACTTTACCGTCTGTCACTGGCCTCACATGTAAACCTTATGTGCTCTGGTTTAATATAAGTAAAACCATCATTCTCTTTACGGCATATGAGGCTGCTGAAACACAAAGCCCTGGCTAGTTTCTCATCAGCCTGAAGTTCGGGTGGGAGGAGGGAGGTTAGGCTTGTTCCTGGAGGGTGTCTGCTGTCCAAAGAATGGAAAATATGATTTGTGCTTTGGGAATTGAATGAGTCCCCTTTAGAGCTCTTAAGGCTGTATTTATAGGAAGGATAATCTAGCAGAGGACAATATGTTTTGTCCCTAGGTTCTGCTGAATGCTTCTATTGTTGATCTAGGATACGATCCAAAGCTAATTCTTTGCCTCATAAGCAGCTTCTTCTGAGTGCTCCTGCCATGTAATTTTAAGTTAAACTCTTTAGATCTTTCCCTGTCTTTATTTACTAAAGAAATGAGACTTTCGTACTCTCTAAATCCCTAACTCTCAAATAATGGGTATAGAACCATCCATTTCAGCATGATACTGTGAAATAGCAAGGAGAAAAGAGAATAACAGTAGTTAAATAGTAGGGGATAAAGTCTCTGAATACATTTTGACTGTGAGTTAAAGGAAGCTTTATAGCTATGAAGATCTGGGAGGGACTTCCAGCAGAAGAAAGGTATATTATCAAGATGGAGGTTATAATTTTCATGACAGAGTTGGAGCTGAAAGAATAAGAGTCAGCCAAAATGACAGGCCAGATAGTGGAAGGTGATTTTGAGGGAAATAGGGAGATAAATTTCTGAAATTACATTTGAAGAACTATGCCCAGCTAAACAATTAAATGATAGTTAGCTTGTATAAAGCAGCATAATTAATATTTCCAGTGTAGGGATGAAGAAGAGGACACGAACCATTTAAACTAATGTGAAGAGTTTTTCTTATTAAGAAAAATAAGGAAAATCAAAGAAGGAAAAGCTTAAGATACAGGAAGAAAATGCAGTAAGATAGTGAGATGGCTTCTTTTTTTATATAACCAGGGAAATGGATTCAAATTTCCTTGAACAAAATGCTCAAAGTCTTCATTTAAGAGAAAAATCTGCCATGGCAGAGATAAGCCAATAATTTGGAATGCTGAAATCAACAGTCCTGGTGCAAATTTTTAGCTGTATATTTGAATTCAACACACAAGGAAAGAGATCTGTTTAATATATACTATTTATTGCAGCACAGCTCCATAAAATGCTAGATTTTGTGTGGACAGGAGAACATAGTTCTTCTCCCAACATGAATATTAAAAACACTTTAATAAAAGGTAGTACATTTATAGTCGATCCACAGCATGATTCTTATTATGTGCCAGCCACGATATTGCTGGGGTTCTGCAAAACCTACCTTACCTATGAGATAGCTGGCATATGCAAAGGAGAGAAGTCCCAGCCATCAGTGATGTTATATGTGTCATTAAATTGCTGTGCCTTAACTTTTCTCTCTCTAAAACACATCAGCCAACATGGCTTGCAGTGAAGTGTTTCATAAGAACAGAGAAAATTGACATTCCCCTATTGAAAGATAGACTTCTACATTTCCAGAGGCCTATAATTTTTCAGGAACAATGAGAAACTAATCCCTGTTATATGAAAGTAAACTGGACTCTGGAAGATACAATCCATGGCTAAGGCTTTGTTGGATGAGATGGAGCATAGCACCATGTGATGAAATCACCTTGCATAACAAACTCTCTTATCCATATAACGGGAAACAGGTTTGATCTTGATATACTTTTACTCCTAATGAGAAAAATATTAAATCACTGGAGAAGTACACAGTTGGGTTTACCTTGGGCCAGTTTAATTTCCTGTCCCCATTTCTCTTCTGAAGGCAGACAAGTAATAAATATCCTGCTTTAAAAAAAAAAAAAACCTAAAGGAAAGAAAACATACCATTAATTTGCCCACATTATTGCTTGAAGCTGTGGAAGTCAGTCAGCTAAACATGGCAGTTATGGGCACTTCTGAGAAACAAGCTTCTGTAGTTCCCATGCCCTGTCTGATGTTGTGGAGAAATGGAAGCAATGTGGCTGCTACTTTTTTCCTAGGACAAAAAAGCAGGCATTTGTCTCAACTTCTTACTCTCATGGTCATGATTAGATAATGATTTTCCATTAATTTTGCCATCGGTCCTCATTTGATTATGTTACATGTCTTGGCTCACTCACCCATATGGATTATATCTATGTGGAGCCTTTGCAGTGATTGATCCATCAGCTGTGTCTTCACTATCTACATATGTCACCAGCTGTTTCTAGACATTAACTCAGCTGAGCCAGAACAGCACTGAGGCAATTCTGTCCCTTCCAGCAGGAAGAACCTTTCTGAAGAACTGAGGTTTCATATGATAATTCAGGTTGGAAGGGACCTCAGCAGGTCTCTAGTCCAACCTCTGGCTCAAAGCAGAGTCAGCACTGCATTAAAACCAGGTTGCTCAGGAGCAGCAGTAGCATTACCAGATAAAGCTAATCTTTGATTAGGAATGGGCATTGTACCTCATCCCTATGCCCAGTAATGCAAAGGAGAAGTGTTCAGTATGCTGAAAGTGCTTCCTTGTCTTCCAAACATTTGCAGCACAGGAGTTTTCTGAATGAGATGCAATTTCTATAAACTTACTGAATTCCAGTGGATTTTACTTCCATTAACTTGTTCAGACTCACAGTAAACTAAGGTAAAAATCTTAATGGTGGGATTCATCTCACAGAAGGACACACCTCACTTGGGGTGTCCACATGTAGGCTTCTGCTTGTTGTCTGGGTGCTATTACAGTCAAGGGAGAATTACTCAATGCAAGATAACGTGCCCAAGAGAGTGATTCAGCTTATCACATATATGTGTCTACATATAGCTCTCAGCTCTCACCAGTGATGTAACTCATTTCTTCGGTATGTTTCTGGTGATTCTACTGTCAAAATAATTACTTAGAAACCAAGTTCAGTGGAACAATTCGTGTGAACAAAAAAGGAGAAGTCTGGATTAACTGCTATGGTATAGGAAACTGTTGGACATAAATGTGAGCTTGTGTATTTCATTTTAATCCCTTAGAGCATATTTGGTTCCTTAAAGCACTGAATCCACTCTTCAGGCTTCACAATTCTGAAGCACGAAAAAGTCAGGGAGTTGCTGTGCTTTTCCCTGCCCTCTGACATTTTTTCTGTTACCTTAATGAGCATTGGCTAAAATGCAGAACATCTGAGAGTTATTGGACTGAGATGAGAAGAGGTCAGAGATTTCCCTGCAGATACACCAAGGGCAAATGCAGTATCAGCCCACACACGCTGCCTACATACCTTGTAGTGACCACTGGTAAGCAGCCTATCAATGCACGGAAGCAAGTCATTGCAGTGTGGGTACAGGTCACTGGAAAAGGACCCCTTCGCTCCAACACTACAGTAGAAGTTACTGTCTTAAGTTTCAAGGCATTATTCTACCTATTTAAGAACCAGAGGTATGGTCACCTTATATTCTGGATATTCTCAGTAGCAGAATGCTAGATGTTAAGACCAGCAGCTGATTTTTGCTTCTGTTTTATTGACAGCCTCAGGTAGTCGGGTCTCTCTAACGTGTAGTACTACTTCCTGCTAGGTTCAGATTAAACTTGAGACAGCCCTGACCTTGTCAGAGGTTGAAGCTTCTGGAGTCAGGTATTCTACAAAAATTCCAACTTCCCTTAAAAAAACCTGAACAACATATGGAAAATACAATGAGAGGGTAACCAACTCATATTGGTTATACCTGCCTGGTTCTGTCAAGAGCTTAAACCAGCAAATTCAATAGGTGCCAAATATATTGCATTATTAGCTGGGTAAGTCTTGCAAATCCATTGTGACCAAGGATTTTATAAATATAAATATACACACACACACATATATATGTACATTTTAACCTAATACTAGCAAATGCATCTTCCTATTGCCCATGTTATGCTCTGGCTAGGATGTGGTTAGGGTGGTGAAAACTCATACTGTTCCACGTGTTGCTGTATCCTGCAGGATCCAGGCTCCTGCCATATTGACACCATAGCTCTGACAAGTAGGCAAATAACAAATGCCTGTAATATTACACTTATATACTGCAGATCCACAGACCACAGCAAAGCAGAACATCCAAGGCTTGCCTCGGTTTACCTCATTTTGGAACATGGCCCAGAGTCCTTGCTCTCACAGTGGAATTTTATGTCCCTGGCAGGCCACATAAAATTACATGGTAGAGGAAAGCAAAAGGTTTCCTATGATATTTCCAGGTTTTCTTTGATTCCACACAGCCCATCAATAAGCGTTGATTAGCAGGGAGAATGACCTCAAGTCACGTCAGCTGTAGGATGTGTTTTCCTGGATGGAAAGGAAGAATAAGATTTCCGCCTCTCAAAGTTAAGGATTATCATGGGTTTTAAAAGCATAATTTTGCCCTTATTGTCTCTTTTCTTTTATATAAGCCATACAAATGAAGGGAAAGACTAATGCTAAGTCAGTGATTAATCATTTGAAATGCTAAGGCTTTGTCAAATACTAACGTCAATGCATCAGACTTCAGATCTAGATTGTCTGGGGTTTAACAGTTGCATTATGATAGAATTTACTTTCATATCCTCTTTTGGGAAGCTGCATATCGCTCACTCATTTACCAGTAAACTTGCTTTTTAAGCCTGACCATTTGGCCTTCGAAATGTGAGGTAGGATTTTCCACAGTCTATAGCCTAGATTCTTAAAGGGATACTTTTGATATCAATGGGATGCATTTGAAACCTAATTTGCTGAAAGCCACAAGATCTCACTAGCTCTGTGGCCAAAAGGGTCTTTATTTTTAAAACAGGATGACAAAAGTAATAGAATATTGATTTAGTAATATATCAGGTGTTTAGCATGAATTTCTGGATCATGTAGTTTTCACTGCTCATCTGTATATATTTATGTCAGACTTGTATTTCTCACATATAAGTCCTATTAATGCTGAAGGTTTCATTAAATTATTCCAGTTTCTACTTTATGGATGACAAAGGAACTAAAATGCCCACCATTTCAACCAGAATTCCCTTCTATTTGTGGATAAACTGCTTCTAACTTAAAGAATACCAGTCCTGCATATTAAAGAATAAGATATAAAAATATATTATTAATGCTTCATGCTGGCAGGTCTTAGCAATCAAAATATTTTCGTTCTTTTTAATGTAGCTAATTGGATTTATGCTGGCTGAAGACTCAGATGATTTTTTTCAGTCTTTAGGAATGTGATATTTCTCCTGGTTTCAGCTGGGATACTTTTACTCTTCTGATTCTCTCCCCCATCCCACTGGGGGGGTGGAGTGAGCAAGCGGCTGTATGGGGCTGAGTTGCTGACTGGGGCTAAACCATGACAATATTATACTACTTTGTTACACAGAAGAAACAAGAAAAGCACACAGCAAAGGTGGAAAGTGAAAGAGTTCAGCTAAACATTTTTAAGTTTTAAAGTTATTCAAACATTAGTTTGGGGGAAATTAGGGCATAAAACCACACAAACAGATTTAAGGCATGACTTCCCATAGTCTTATTGTTCTTGACAGGTCACAATAACATTTAATCATGTAGTTGTCATGTATGACCTGGCAATTTTTAATGCAAAAGCTATGGCAGATGAGATAACCTGCTGATAGCGCTATCCTTGAGCATAAGTTTTGCAGAGTTTGCTTCCTACTCTGAGTCACTCACATTCTCAGTTTCTCTGGCCTGTGTCCAAGCTCATATTTCATCCTCTCCATGCAATGTGGTTACTTCTGCTTAACACCAAGTTATTCAGCTCAGATACAGGCTTGTCTTGTCTTAACTAAGATACCACTGAATATAGTGCTTAGAAGCAGAGTTCAAAACTGGTTGTAATATTGAATTATTTAGATCCACAGTTTTTTGTTCAGCACAATCTTCTAACAGTACTCCTGAAATATGACAGCATTTCTATTGCATAATGTTAATTTATGTGAATTACTGTGATTTTAATATGTTCTTCAGCATTTACAATAATAAGAAACTCTACTGATTTAATTATTAATAATACATTTGGAATAGCTATGTCTGTCAGTATGAGTTTTTCTAGAGAATCTGCTTTACTTTGGTATGAAATTGAAATATTTCCCCAATAAGCCCCTTAGGATTCCTGAACTGTGGATGGTTTTTTCTGTCTCCCAAAGAAGTTGAGTGAGGTTCAGTTTGAGTCTAAGAGACCTAAAATTAGTCTACATGTGAGTTAGGTGTCTAAGCTCTTTTTGTAGTCAAATGAAATCTAGTGAATTCAAAATAAAATACAGAGCTCTTCAGTTGATGATCACCTACATTTCTTCAGCTGAATGGATGTCATCTCCATTGACTGTGTTCACTACATATCCAAGTTAGACATGCACTACCTAAACATTGGCATTGAGAACCATTTTAGATACCTTTGGTCTTCTGTAGGACTTGTGTCACATCTACCAGTCTCATATGAACACTGTGGATATCTCAGGGTATTTCAAGCAGTCTTAGAGGCATGTTTGCCGGCAGTTGAATCACGGTATGAGTACCTTAATATTCATGTGGAGATCTGCCCATGGGGCCAGCATTTTGTCCACATTAAGTTCTTGTTTTGAAGAATTAAAACTGAACTACAGAAAATAAGTAGAGGTGGGAAAGGAGAAGAAAAGATTAAAGTGACTTGTCAATAGCAGAGATAAATACTTTCAAGCTACCCAGACCTATGCACCTTTCTTACTGTCTGTTTGTCCCTTCCTCCTCCTGCTCCTGTTTGCTTAGCAGTTGTAGGTAAAGGCAAGCTGAGCAATGTTTAACATGAGCACAGCATCCTCATTCTCAGAAGCAATGAATAAATGTCTCAAGGCACCACAGTTCACTTCTATGGGTAAACCCTATTGAAGGCAAATCTCTGGCTCATTTGTTTCTCACACGTAGACCAGTTACATTATCATTGTGCCTAGTGGTCGAGCTTTCCCTTTGGCTGGATGCAGCAACCATGCAACCATGTTGAATCACGAGTAAAATCAGGTTACGTTTAGACTTGAGTAGAGCAGTGACTGTTTCAAAACTGATTTCTGTTCACTTTTTTTTATTATTTTTCCTGTTAAGCAAAAGCAACTTGGGGAGATAAATGGCTGTGCATGTCTGCGTTCTCCTGTTGAGAAAGTAGATCCTGCGAAACTGTGTCATACTGGTTGAAGTCAGGTAGGAATATCAAGTGACATTCTCCTTCATGTCTCCATGCAGCTTTCAGAGGGAATCAATGCAGGCCAAGGACTAGGCATTGAAATCATTGCTACCTTCCAGCTGGTGTTGTGTGTCCTTGCCACCACAGACAGAAGAAGGAATGATGTCTCGGGATCAGCACCTTTGGCCATTGGTCTCTCCGTTGCCTTGGGACACCTTCTTGCTGTAAGTTTTAGCTCTCACAGTTAATACCTGCAATGTGCCACCTCAAGATGAGCCAGTGAAGGCAGGTAGATGATGGACAGGTGACAGTTCCTGCCTTCTCCTTCCTCTTCAAAGACTGACCTTGTTCCTGCAGCATGGCCCTTCTCCCTTGGCCCATGTGGCTGTGGCAGTAAATTATGAGGTCGCACATCTGGGAGGAGTTGCTGCAGTAGGACTTGTTTCACTGCTGGGTCAGGACAGGCACATGGAAAACAGTCGTTCCCTTCTCTGAGGAAGAGTGGGTGGGATGAACAAAACTGTTGTGAACCATGCTGCATGTTGCTGTTTGCCCTCCTGTATAATGAAGGTGCCACATGTGCATCAGTGACTCACCACTGGTTCTCTTTCCACCTCCTAGATTGATTACACCGGTTGTGGAATCAACCCAGCCAGATCTTTTGGCTCAGCGCTGATTGCCAACAACTTTGAAAATCACTGGGTAAGTTGAATAAATTTGTTTAGCTTACAAGAGGCTCTGCATATACATAATCTACAAAATCAGAAACATTTAAACACGTATCTTAGCACCAAGTCAGTGTGTTGCCATTTTTATTTCGTTTAACGATGAATAATCTCCTTTTGCACCTGACCAGCCTCAGGAGATCACGAAGTCCTCAAGCTGAGTGTGTATGTTCAGGGTAATACAGAACAATTTTCTTTGGTTATTTTCCTTTATGTTTATTTATTTCAAATATTTTACACTTTAAAGCCTCATTACACAGAATCCTTTATTGATTGTTTATCGCTTAAACAGAGTTTGTAAAGTTCTCCTTCTTAACCTTGTAAAAGCTAATTTAGGAAGGTTTTTAAGCAGGTTTATAAACTGAAGTGGATCATGCAATATTTGGAAGCTAATAAAATATTCATCTTCTTAAAGTGCTTATGTGCTTTCATGGATAAATGTTCTGGAAACACCATAAATTTTAGATTATTCCCTGTGGTTTAATGTGGTTAAAATGAGGAAATTCATGAGAATTTACTTATTTCACTAAAGCTCAAATAAAGAAGCCTAATATAAAAGCCCTAAATAAGCATGTTGTCTTTTATATTTAAAATGCAGCTTGTTCCAAATCTCCTACTCATGACTTTCACAGCCAGTTGCATAGGCATTCATGGAAATATAGTGATAGTACACTGTTGTGAAAATTTTGGATAAGGATGCCATTTTGATCTAAAGAGTAAAACACAAAAGGAGGACACAGGAAATTTTGCCATTATCTCCCACTTAAGCACTTTTCTTGGGATACTAAGGTAATGTAACTAAGTTAGTAGTTAGTATTTTCAGAATTTCACAGAAAAAAGTATTTTCCTTTGTAGAGAGAGAGAGAAGGAGATAGAGGTAATAATTCATATTAAACCACTGATGTTGCTGAATAAAACAAAACATATTTTCAGACCAGGAGCTCTTTGGCCGTGCAAATCCCTCAAAATCATCTGTTATTTCTAACAAAGTCAACCTGTCTATTAACATACTGCTATTACCTCTCCTTCCAAACTTTACTTAAGTGATTAGATCAGTACAATTACAGCAATATCACTAGCTAAATAGCAGCTAGTAGCAAATTAAGCCCCTAATTAGGTCCCCACTAAGTATTATTTTCTATTTCACCTATCACTGAAAGTTGGTGGGAAAATGGAAACTTATGTCCTTGTTTATTTTAGAAATTGTGCTCCCCCACCAAATCTATCTGGAGTAACAAAGGTGTTTTACCAGTGGATACCTAATTTTAAATACCAGGACTTGACATCATAGTCACAGTTATTAATCTCTGGGTCTATTGCCAATTCATGGTGAGAAATTCCTGATTTCTTGCCACACGGTTAAGTAAATATTCGGGTACAACACTACATTTTAAATATTTTCACTGTAAACCTTCAGAGGATATTTTCAGAGCAGCTTCAAATGCAGTAACACCTGATGTATTAACTGGGCTTGGAACTGTGTTTCAGATCTTCTGGGTTGGCCCAATCATTGGAGGAGCAAGTGCTGCCCTGATTTATGACTTCATCCTGGCTCCCAGAACCAGCGACCTGACTGACCGCATGAAGGTGTGGACCAGCGGCCAAGTAGAAGAGTATGATCTGGAAGGAGATGATATGAACTCCCGGGTTGAAATGAAGCCAAAGTAAAGACAGACAAGGGGGTGGAAAAAAAAGCACATTGGTTTCTGAAGATTTTATCAGTGTTATAGACTCTTTGTAAACCAGCAAGCAGTACATTGTTTTTTAATTCAATACGGTTTTCCATTTTTTGCCCCCATTTTTAACACTACTTTTATATCTGGGTTTTTTTAATTACAAAGTATTCAGACCAAGAAGTCATTAGATAGTTTTGCGTGAGCTAAATAAATTGGGCTGAAATTTAACCCCTCCCTCACCACTACCAATTTTTCTTGTGTATTTAGCGTGGGTGGTTCTCCCAGCACATCACTCAGTAATGATAAGTAGTCCAAATGATCAGTCTGTTTGCTGAAAGAACAGATACCGAGGACAAAAAACCATCTGTACCAGTAATGGGGGCCTTATACTGGAAAAAGTGTTGATACAAGTATGCAAGGCTGGTATTTAATGCCAGCAGTGCATGTGAAAAGCTATGTCAAATCGTTGCCCAAAAACATCGTTTGGAAGGAAAGGCCACTAAAATTTATTTGTTATGTAGAATCAACCATAATTTTCTAAATGTTTGATAAACTCTGAGAAAGAGGGCCAGAAAAGTTAGAGCAGGGAAAGAATCTCTGGATTCCCAGGATCCGTTAGATTTTCTAGTGTTTCATTTTCCCTGACCCTGCATCCAGTTCATTGTGAGGGGAGAGAATATATGACAGAACAAAATAAAGATATATTAATTCCTGGGAAGTGAATAATTAGAAGTCAAATTGGAGAGTAGTAATAACAATTGCAAGAAGAACAACACGGTGCCAACATGTAAACAGAATCTGATTGTTCCTGTGACTACTCTGCTTTTGTTCATCTTATTTAACTTCATGTTTTAAAGCAAACCAGGAAAAAAAAAGGCCCCTTTCTTCCTGACCCCACTCTATTAGCCAGTGCTGTGACATTCAGGGACAATGAATAGATATACACACAGTATATTTTCTAATGAGGGACAAATACATACCAGTGTGTAAGTCCATTTTGGGGGTTGTTGCTTTGTTTTTATATATATATATATAAATATGTTTATATAAATGTTTTATACAGAAAGCCTAGTATACTGTTTTGTAAGAAAATAAGAGCATAAGACAAGTGGAAAGCATTGCAGCAGTGCTTAGCAAAATAAATGACACTGGAAACGTGAAGAAAATTAACACTCTAAATGATGTGGAATACTATTTTCTGGTTTCGTTTTTGTGTGTTGTGCTACTTATGAATTCCTGAGTAACCCAAAGCATTAGCTGGTCTTACCTACTAACTATAGAATATAGTTAAAGCAGATACATGCCGATATACTTGTTCTGCACTGAACAGTTTTACATAAGGAATGAGGCCCGGAGAAACATACATAGAGAGCTGCATACTTTACCTTTCAGACAAACACCCCAGAGGTGATATGATGGACGTCTCCTGTTGTAGAGACTGTGTGGAAATGGGAATTGAGAGCAGGTTAACACAGGAATCCGGATAGCTTGGATCACTTAATGAAGTTGAGCAGATGTACAATGAAAAAAACCCGAAAATCACCAGCAAACTAAACAGAATATATTTTATCTTTCTCGTCAACATTTGGTGTGCGATCCCATGTATTGTCTATGTACATACAGCATGATTGGATTTCGGGGTGGTTTAAAAATAAACAAAATCAGTTGTGTTACCACAGGAAGTGTTCACGGTTCTTGATTTTTGATTTGCCTTCCAACACAACGCAATTTTATTTTCAGTACCATTCTTCAGGTGCCCCCCTGTAACAATGAGACAATTTCTACTTTTCCACTCTTGACTGCTTCTTTGATTTGATGCTAGCCTTGGCGGAAAGGAAGCTTCTTTCTTTGTAAAGCAGGCAAAGCGGGCCCTCACCCGGAAGTAAGCTCTATCTAAATTATACTTAGAAAGGAAGCAGAATACCAGGGCCTTGTGCCCACTTTTCAGAATCATTTTTTTCAACTCTTTTTGCTGGTATCTCAGTGCATCCATTGACCCAAAATTAACCCTTTCTTACCCTGAAGATTCTATAAACCAGAACAGTTGTGGAAGTCACCCACAGTAAAGAGTTCTGTTCACTTGAGGTAACGCCTTTAGTGATGGAGAAAATGTGAGAGCCACAATTTGTTCCTTAATCTACACCCTGCAAAGAGCAGTATCTCGGCCTATTTTCTACACTTCAAAGTCCACAACTTTGAAGACAAGCAATGCTGCCTTTCTATTTGATGTGGAATAAGACTACATCATGTCAGTTGCTCTAGCTGCTGTTTGTGATCACCACAGTAATAAATAAAATAGATGAAAGATGTACAATAACTGTTTCACTAGTGAAGAAACAAAAAACAGGTCAAAGTAAATGAAGTGTGATTTGTTGGTGTATTTATTCACAGTGATAATGTTTAAACATTTTGCAGAAAGCTTCTGGAAATTAAGCAAAAGCATATTTCAACAGAATTCCAGGCTTAAACCCCTCCCTACTTCTTAAAGAAGGAAAAGGTTAATGGTATGTTTAAAGTGCTTCTGCAAAACTTAGATCCTGAACTGAGAGCAGCAGTTTCTCAACAATGCAAGGCCATAGCTGCTAATGGTGTTCCTATTCCTGCACAAAAGGTTTTGCTTTGTGCTAGACAAGCACACTTAAAAGTTATCATCATTGCATTAGAATACTTGGAAGATACCCAGATGAGGAATTAAAAGCATGAATTGGCAAGTATAGTAACCCACTGGCAAATGTCAAGTGGGCAAATGTATTTACATGTGATCACCCAGAAAGTCAACAAAATCTCCCTGGCACCAAGAGGAGGCCTGGAACACAGTTGTTTAAGACAGCTTCTGTGCTGGTTTTGGCTGGGATAGAGTTCATTTTCTTCATAGTAGCTAGTATGAGGCTGTGTTTTGGGTTTGTGCTGAGAACAAAGTTGATAATACAGAGATGTTTTTGTTATTGCTGAGCAGGGCTTACACAGGGTCAAGGCCTTTTCTGTTTCTCACCCCACCCCACCAGCGAGGGGCTGGGGGTGCACAGGGAGTTGGGAGGGGGCACAGCTGGGACAGCTGACCCCAACTGACCCAAGGGATCTTCCATACCATATGATGTCATGCTCAGCATATAGAGCTGGGGGAAGAAGAAGGAAGGGGGGGGACTTTCGGAGTGATGGTGTTTGTCTTCCCAAGTAACCGTTACATGTGATGGAGCCCTGCTTTCCTGGAGATGGCTGAGCTCCTGCCTGCCCAGGGGAAGGAGTGAATGAATTCCTTGTTTTGCTTCACATGCGCATGTGGCTTTTGCTTTACCGATCAAACTGCTTTATCTCAACTCATGAGTTTTCTCACTTATACTCTTCTGATTCTCTCAGCCACCCCACTGTGGGGGAGTGAGCAATTGGCTGTGAGGTGCTTAGTTGCTGGCTGGGGTTAAACCACAGCAGCTCCCATGATGTACGCACTAATAGTTCCTGACCTATGGACAAAGAGACCATGTTTGTGCCCTGCCGATTCCTGGGGAGAAACCTCTGTATATATGACACATTCTAACAGGAAAAGATGATTAAGGGTAGATGCTTTCATAGATTTGCAAGGGACCACCTGCCATGGTTTCAGTAGCCATTCTGCCAGGTAGCCCACAGCATACCAAATACCCACAGTATGGTGGGCACACCGGTGCTGGTAAACGAAAAAGCACAGGGGAATATTCCCAAGTAGAGGAACACAGTTGTCAGTGCCTGTATGGACCATCGCAGCTAACATTCTCCCAAACTTTTCCCCAGCAAAGTTGAGCTACACAAAGATGATGCACTCTGCTCTGTTTTGTCTGAGGGCCAGTCGTCATCCCTGGGATAGACACCATCAGCAGTGCAGACGTACTTTGTGGTTTAGACAGCTGACAAAGTACTATCTGGTTTTCGCATGCCCAGGTACAAGACAACCTAGAAGATGTCTGAGCAAGGTGCTTTGAATTCGTCCCTGGAGAAAGCCCTGCCACTCCATTGATTCTATAGTCCAATATCTCTAAGGAGATATGGGTCCTAACTTTAGTCATCTATATTTAGAAGTAAATACATGCTCTGCCTCCCCATTGTAACTGTGGCAATTTAATTTTAGATTTCATGTTGCTCAACTCTACATAGACTTTTAACACGTGCAAGGAAAGAAAGGCGATTCAAACATAACATAATGACAGCCAACAAGCCAGGAAGCTTCCATTGTCTTTCCATATCCACCAGCTGCACCAGTCACAATTCATAGCTTAATGTTTTTAAAAATTAAAATAACACAAGAATACTAATAAAGAGTTTCTCATAGTATTTCAGTGTTTTCCCTCCTTTTACCCAGTTGAAGTTTGGACGTGCTAAGAGTCATGCAATAAAATTATATTAAGAATATGGCCGTTATGATTCATTTGAAGCCTGGGCTCTAGTAAACAAATGTGCCAAGAATGATTCTGGGTTTCATATTTTTCAAGCCTCATATCATTGAAAGGACCATATTTTTTGTATGTATGTTGTCTGATATTACAGAAATTACTTAGCCCAGAATTCCTTCTGGGGACAAATGCATCATTTTATAGATTTTCCAAAGCTGAATTGTGAAATCAATCCTCTTTTTAAATAAGTTCATTGATAATTAGGCATTAGCCATTTATGAGATCGCGTTGCTTTAAGATCTTGAAATCATATGCCACATAGGGCTATGAATGATGTTCTTGAGAAGGCAAAATTCCTGTTGACTTCAAGGTTCCTTTGTGTTGTTGGACAAATCTAATATGTTCAGGTCTACAACAGGAGTTAACACACAAAATTCTGATTTGGCAGTAGTGGCACTTTGCTTAAACCCTCTCAGTGAAATCTTATTCTTGTTGAAGACACAGTCATTGTCTGTTATTTATTCTGGGAAAGCAAAATTTGACCCTAACTATTTATCACCAGACAAAACCCCAATTTAGATCAGTTATTTGTTGCTATGTGTCTTTGCTTCTGAGCAAAACTTTCTAGGGACCTGTGTTCCTGACCACTTCCATGTAACCATGGATGCCTGCCCATGACCATTCCTGTCCTCCTTTAATCCTGCAGGGAGAGATGGGCAGGTAATAGCAATTGGCAGAACCAGTTAGGGACCTCAGCTATAATAGTCTTCAGATGTGGAGATCAGCCCTATTGCCTGTCATACTCTGATAAATTACTGTATACTTCAGAATTCGGTAAAGAAGCTGAGCACAAAACAACCAATGGAACGAAGAGTGGATGGAGGGAAGTGATACACTGCATAAAAGGCAATTGATTTTATTAGCATTCAAAAAGAGTCATTCTCCTTTCACCTTGGTTGAACTATACACCCTACTACCCTTGAACCATGCCTATTTGAATGAAAGGTCTTCAACTTTTTCAATCATTGTGTTATGAGATTTATATATTTTGATAAAAAAGAACCCTAGAAATTCAATACACTCCCCTTTTCATGATCTCCTGAACTTCCTGATCTGTTATGCTCTAAAATTTGCCATGAATTGCCCTCATTGTGCCATTTCCTCTGTTTTGTTTCTATTCCTGTCTTAGAGCAGGAATTAAGAAGCTTGCGGAAAATGATCTAGTGGTACTCTTTGCCCATTTTTGTAGCATTTCTAGAAATTTCTTTCCTTTTTCTCTTCTTTTCCTTTACACTTCATTTTCAAGGTCCTGAAAATGTCCACCAACAGTCAGAGGTGATCCCTCCATTTAGTCTCTTCTCCCTTTAGCTTGTGGTCAGCTCCCTTTTTTAAAGGGAATATCTTTACTCCTTGACAAAATCCTGGAGGGACTTTATATTAATTCTTTTTTTGTTTGTTTTCCATTGAAAACAAACCAAACAATGTTTCCTGGAAGCATGGGAGCCAAACAGCAACTCCTGGCAAAATGTGGCTGTTAAGTGCAATTGCTGGAAGCAGTCATACTTCTTGCCTTTTTTTCCCTTTTCTTTTTTTTTTTTTTCTCCTGAAAAGTAAATGGAGCACTTGCAGGTAACAATCTACCCAAAAGGCAGATGTGAATATAAAAACAAGAAGTTGCAGCACACATTTGGTTTCTTTTGGGGATCTCCAGCTTTGCTTTGTTTCACCATTTTCACATTATTACTTATTCCAGAAGAACCTGGCATGAATTAAAGGGGGGAGGGGGAAATGATGGGCCTCCCCAATTTTATATCGTATCAGTGCTGTGTGGGAAGAGAGGTCGCTTGTACTGTGACTGTATTTTCTGTCCTCAAGCCAGATCTGATTTACTCAAAAATGTTTTAACATTGTTCAAAGAGTGAAAGAAGAACTAAATTGTATTCCCATCTGGCTTTACAGTGTTTTGTGCTGTCATGGTAGTGTAAAATGTTTTTTGTGGTACTAGGGAGTGAACAGTAGCACTTTCAAGTCTGCTATAAGAGACCTGATCTCAGCTCTGACTGGTCATTAGTTAGGCATGGGAGTGAATCTCAAACACTTATTTCAATCTATGTCATCCAGAAAGATCTATGATGTGCCAATTTGACACACTACCTTTGTATCCAAGCAGGACTAACCTCTCTGCTGCTGGTGGAGAAGCCGGGAAAGTCATAGAATCATAGAATCATAGAATGGTTTGGGTTGGAAGGGACCTTTCGAGGCCATCCAGCCCAACCCCCTGCAGTGAGCAGGGACATCTGCAACCAGATCAGGTTGCTCAGAGCCCTGTCCAGCCTGACCTTGAATGTTCCCAGGGATGGGGCATTGACCACCTCTCTGGGCAACCTGGGCCAGGGTTTCACCACCCTCATCATAATTATTTTTTTTGTTATATCTAGTCAAAATCTACTCTTTTTTTAGTTTAAAACCATTATGCCTGTCCTGTCACAACATCTTTTTGCAGTAGCCTTTGTCTGTTGAATGCAGAGAAAATGCTTTATGAATCTAGGTTCACATTTTCATTTACATGGCTTGTAGACACTGGAAGGATTGTGAAAGTTGTACATCACTGCTGAAAAAAATTAAGAAAACATCTGCTCTTGTGATTGTCAAGAAAACTTGCCATATGCTTCTGGGGGGTGTTAGCTAAAGATGACCATGATGTGTTGCACTTGGAAGAAAAACTTTGTATCTATGCTGTTCCTTAAAACAAAACAGAACAAAACAAAACAAAACAAAACAAAACAAACCCCACACTACTCCAGATGTGGCACTCAGAGCCCTGAATCAGATCCTTCTCTTCTCCTTCACCAGCCCGACAGGATGTGCCAGAACTCAGGTGGGAACCACCTGCATCACAAGCAGCTTTCTAGACCCTGACAGCCCCTGAAACGTTGCCCATCGCCGGTGCACTGTTCCCCAGCTCAGGACTGCCTCAGGTGCTCCCTTCTGCCTGGGAGGTCCACACCTGTTCTTTTAGCCTACATCTACACTAACAAAGACATGCTTCACAGCATTGTCCTGCTACTGCCCAGACTCTTAATTGTCTCTGTACAGTGCGGGTCAGAATGTAGGATGTGCCTAGGTTGTTCCAAACATGAACAAGCCCAAGGTGGGCTAACCCACCTTGGACTAGGAGAAGGAGAGGTTAGCTGTATTGTTGCAAATCATATCATACTACTTGCTCTTGAGTCTGGCAGACAGGCATTAGACAATGTTATTTACTAATACAAACATATCTTAAAATAACTGAATAACATGGTGACATTTTTAGGATGGAATTACTTACTCCCAGTTGTCACCTCTCTCTGTCCAGTGGGTACACAGAATGAGCTTTTAGAAAATTAAAATCAAACAAGGTGAATGACACCTTTGGTAAGAGCCTTCGTCTTCTTGGTATGGATCAAATACAACCTGGGAATGACTGTTTTCAGAGAACTTAGAGAAATCACTGATTTCTGACTCCTGCTGAGCTTTGGCAGGAGTGAGGGTGTGGATCTGTTTGGAACTTGAACTTCAGGCTCTGAGTGACCTATGCTCTGCATAGACATTTAAGTGATTTAGGCACTTCAGATTTACATGTTCGAGTTCTGTTTCAAGCACTTTGGCTTGTCATATGAAGGCTTTTCGCATTGCTTTTCTAGCACTTTGCACTTCTATTGCATCTGACCTTTTGTCAAAACTTTCAGAATGGTTAATTATTATGCTAGGGTTTTCTCTGTATGAACAATAACGTCTTTCTTTCCTTAAAAGACTGTTTGTCCAATTAGTCAGTTTTCTCCAATATTGTTAAGAAGCCTTGACTTTGGCTTCTTGATAAATAATAGTTGTTTCCTGAGCCCATTCAAACATTGAAATTATTGTTAAATTTTAATAATGGCCTCAGAAAAACTGTAGGGTTTCACCAGTACATATTTATTCCAAATATAAATCAGTGTAAATGGTTTAAATGGTGCTTAATCCTATAAGCTTATCTTAGTAAAATCATTTGAATGATTTGCATTCATAAAGAAAATGGAATAACAATGGAAGAGCTGCAAGGTCTGCAGATTTAATTAATTGGCAATGTATAGGGTTTAGTGATAGCTGAGATCTGGAAAACAGTGGGATCACACACTCTCTTGTGGTAGGCGCACTGTGCCAATCTAGATTCTCAGACTAGTGTATGACTTTCATGTGACTCAGTAAAAAGTGTGTTATGTGTAGGTGTATCAACTTTTGTGCACGCAGTCTTACATATGGAAAAGCATGTATGTGGGCCAGAGTTATATAAAATTACTAATGAGTCTGTGTGGAACCACTTTTCCAACTCCTGTTATCCCAGCGAAGATGTAACACAGTTCTTGGGTGAGTTTTGATGAAGATTCAGACTGCAGCTGATATTATTGATATTATATTCATAGGCCTGATTTGCACAGATCTGTTTTACTTTTTTGCTTTGGTTTTGGGATTTTAATTCCTGTGCTTTTACGGGGGAGGAAAACATTATCTTTTCATGCTGTATCCTGCAAATGTTTTGAAACAGATTGTTATTTTTAATGATTTTGAGATGCAGTGAAATCCTGTTATTCCAGAGATGTGTTTTGACTCACAAGCCAAGCCATTTAAATTTAGGTGTTGGCCAGGTAGGAGTCCACGTGTGAGATAATCCCTCAGTGCCCATTAAAGTCACTGCAGGTTTACTGAATTCAGTTAGTGAAACATTCAGATGACAAAATTAGGGTTCGATGAATAACTGGAATGTTCCCTGGCAATATTGATGAGGTCCTGATCTACTTTATTCAAGTCCTGTCTTCTTTGAATATGCTTTTACATATGTATGTGCCCTGGTTTTAGCTGCGATAGAGTTAATATTCTTCCTGGTAGCTGGTACAGTCCTGTGTTTTGGATGTAGTATGAGAATAATGTTGGTAACACACTAATGTTTTAGTTGTTGCTAGGTGGTGCTTATACTGAAACAAGGACTTTTCAGCTTCTCATGCTCTGCCAGCTGCACAAGAAGCTGGGAGGGAGTATAGCCAGGACTGCTGACCCAAACTGGACAAAGAGATATTACATACCATATGATGTCATGCTCAGTATATAACTGGGGGGGGGAGTTGGCCAGGGGGCCATGATCGCTGCGTGGGGACTTCCTCTGTGCCTGTCGGTGGGTGGTGAGCTGTTGCATCACCTGTTCTTCCTGGGTTTCAGGTTTCAATGTAGTCTTGCAAGAAAGTCTGGTGAAACAGAAGGATTTTATATTCAAATGTGTCAACTGCCTCCCAAACACACGTAGATTTAGATAGAAATTATTTGCCTATAGTGTAATAGAAATCCAGAAGAACACTAACATTTTAGTACGTAGTTGTCTGATTAATCTGTCCCTTAGGCTAGTGGAAGCAGTTTGACTGTTCTATAAAGATTTTCAAGATCTCAGTCTTTCATGAGTCATGGGACAGGACAGCCAAAGCAAACTTGGGGCATTCCCTGGGAATGCCTGGAGCCAAAACCTGTTCTAATGGAGCTATAAGTAGGAAGGGCAGCCTATGGGTTGTTAAGCTAGAGGAGAAACCTTGAACTTGTGTATATAAAGTAATCTCTCTAACAGAAGGGCAAGTGAACTTTCTGAATAAACAACTTTCTCTGCCCATGTTTATAGTCTTCAACACCCACCTAAAGCCAAGAAATCTTTCTCTGAAGGTGACAAGAACATTCCATTTTTCCACATCTTCCTTACCCAAATTCAGCTGGTAGTTCACTCAGTTGGCCTAACTGCTGCCTGGTGACTACCTATTGAACGTGAAGCCTCCCAGCCCCTCTGGAGTTGAGATTTCATAGGAATGGATCTCCCATTAAACATCCGCATTTGTGCAAGATCAGTCCTGCCTTCTTTTCTGCTGCATTTCAATCCTTTAGGATCGCAGGATGCTAAGAGGGGTCCTTGCTGCTTGGTGCAGTTTTGTATAGGGCATTCTCCAGAGGAGCGGTACCTAAAGAAAACTGTCTGCAACCTGGCATTTTAAAAATAGAAGCAGGTGGATGGAACACGGCAACCAGCTGGGCTGCAGTTAACAAAAGCTCATGAAAGATTTTAAGGTCAGCCCTGCACTGTGGGAACAAACAGGCCGTGGTGTGTTTGAACGGGAGACTGAAAAAATGAGCCACGGCAGGAACTCCTCTCTGATTCTTTTCAGACACTTTTAGAAAGGTTGTTCTTCTTTGTTCTCTTCAGCCCAGAAGACTGGAGATGGGACTGGGTTTGCCCCACTACAGAGAACATCCCTTGCCAAAATGCTGGATCCCTTATGCATCTATTATTTTTTCCCCACACCTCATAATATTTCCATCCTTTGTTATTTCAGATCTTCTTCATTAATATTTACCCCAATATGATTTACCTCTCCTCTGCTTCATACTGGAATATGTCATTGGACCAGTCCCATTTTTGCTTAGTACCTGGCACCTGATGATGATGTATTTCACACCTTTGTCACTGCCTTGACAGGAATTTGTTCTCCCAGCTCTGCAGCATTTTTTTCTCATTAACTTTCATAGCAGATGAACTTTACCCATCAGCACCCCATACAAAGAGGAATTGGGATCTTGTCTAGTACACTAGAACTTACTAGCTGCCTCACAGCTGGCCAAAAATCTGGATATTCTGCTTCATTTCTTGCTTTTATACAGCCATCTCATTAAAAATTGAAAAGCTTATTAAAATTAGACTGATAAAAAAAATGGGGACATAGCATAAGCTTAATTACCTGAAGACAAAGCTCACATGTTGTCCAGTGAGTGACAAATATTCAGTGAAATTGCAGCGGTGAAGGATATGCAAGTGATCCTTTTGATGATGGAGGCCCGTAGAAAATTTGTATTGAATAAGGCCAAAGAGAAAACAACTGATCTGTCAGGGCAGGACTCGAGGCCTGTGGGCCTTTTGCAGATTGTTACCAGTGCAATCTGTGAGCAGAAGAAAGGCACACCCTACAGTGGAGACATTACTCAGTCTGTTGCTTGCTGGCATTACGTCACTGGGGAGCATACCTCCTTGCCTCGGCTAAAAGAGGGGCAGGAAATCTAAACCCAGTATTTAGTCCAGCAAATGTAATCTCCAGAAATGTTCTCCTTGGATTAAGTCATTGCAAGGCCTTGTGGACCTGGTACAGCTTTGTCAGATAGGTTAAAAACAGCCTTTGTCTGAAACGGGGCCAAAAGAAATGACGACTGCTAGGCCAGGTTGCAGTTGTGACTGAAAGGTTGACAATGGTTGAGGTGGGAGAGGGAGGCTGGAAGAATGAGATCAACAGGGAAGTATTGTTGCCCATGCAGATAAGTCATTCGATGGAAAAGCTTTGCCAAGCAAAGGTTTACTGTAGTGGAAAGCGCATTGTATTCAGACTTCACAGCTGCTGTGTGTCAGAGCCCTGTGAGACAATCGCTCTCCTGCCTCATGGGGATTTATGACATTTAGTTCCTTTGGGTGCTTCTTGCAAAGCATCCTTTTTACTGTCTGGGAAAGAGGGATGAACAAAACATACTGTGATTCAACAGAGGAGAAATGCCCTTTGAAGACAATCAAAAAGCAGCCTGAAGATGCTGGGAAGGGATAAGATCACTAGGGCTTGCCAACATAAATTGCCATGATGTTGGCCTGTGTTAGACAGTGAGGTTTCTTTACCCCTTCCTGACTTTTACTAAGGGCAAAGGCTAATTCTTAATCTCCTAGAGTGACAGGGACAGTCTTGGGATGGAGATTTCCCTCCTCCCTCTCTCAAGGCTGGCTCCGATGAGATGCAGAGACCCTTTGACGACTTGACAAACAGCTTTCAGCGCCATCCAAGTGCATTTCTCAGTTAGGCCCTTCTCCCTCTGAGCAGGGAGGACAGCCAATCTACTTCTCTACAAAGTGGCTCTGTGTTGTCCCTTTGGCATCCGGAGACACAGCTTGTTACTAACCAGATTGAAGGGCTCTGTTCTTAAAAAAAAATCCTGCAAACAAGCAGAATAAGGAGACAGTGAGACCCAAGTGGCTCGCCAGGATATTCAGATGGGTGGGATACCCAATGTGTTTTATGCACCCCTACCCGCAAAGAGTCGGAAAGTGGGGCTGCCTGCCTTTATAAATACAGACAGCAAAGAAAGGAGCTGGGGAAGGAAGGGGTACTACCAGGATTGTGGTTAAATAAAAGGAAAAATAATATTTTTTTTTTTATTTTATTTAAAGATTTGGAGCAACTTTCTTATATGGACTCACTTAATGCTGGTCTCTGAAAGGCTTCAGTTGCCTCACAGCTACCAAGAGCAGGGACTAGTGTTTCAAATTGGATCAAGGCCTGTTTTACATCTCAAATAAATTTGCAACTTCCATATGTCTTCCGGAGATTTTCTAGCGTCCTCTGTCACTGTATATCTTAGTGCTTGCAATTGTGTGTGGATGTGCGTGCGTGCATGTGTATATAGGAGTGTTTGCATGTGTACACATCTACAGATATAATTTCCTAGCCAAGGTCTATGGTGCAGAGTGCCAGCTTGGTGTTGTGCCAATATTGTTGTGTTCTGGGAAAACATACAACAAGAACTTGTATTTGGGTTATGATAAGAGTTCAATTTAATCACAGGAGAAGCCAAGTCATCCCAAATTAGAGCTTAATGCAGACTGTGATAGCAATGACGTTGCAGCAGTTTTCAAAGAATATGAGCTAACGTCTAGAAAATGAAAGCAGAGGAAGGGCCCTGGATTTTGCTTCTGGCCCAGCCACCAATTCCATTTCTGGTCCTGGACAAATCATTTTAGGCAATATTTGCTTTCCTGAAGAAAAAAAAGAAGCAATGTCCAAGTAAGAGCTGGTTAAAAAAAAAAAAAAGGTGATGTTTGCAGAACTTCAGAGTACTTCAGTGTCAAACTATAACACGCACATAAATATATATATAGAAGACCCAATATCCAAGTCTGATTTTTTCTTCTGCTGAGGTGAGATTTTCAAAGACATTGGTCTGAATTAGGAACTAAAATATCAACATTATTTTCTGGGGACTTCTGCTTCTAATTCACTCATATTTCTGAAAACCTTGCCTGTGATGTGTCATTGCCTCAGTTTCCCTCCCTCTGACTTGGACTGAACTTCTATGTTGAAGCAGAGAGGTGTGTGGAAGTTATTGCCTGTATTTATACAGCAAATACAACACTAGCAGCAAGTCTTTCTGAATATTTTAATATTAAAACTGAAAAAGCTACTTTTTATTACCTCACAAAGGTGCTGTGAAGTTTAATTACTTACTGACTTGCAAAACTCTGAGGTATAGTTTTCAGATCACGTTTATTGCCATTATTTTATTGACATAATTACACAAGATTAAATTATAGCTAATCTTTCTAACTTAATATCAGTCCTTCTTCTTCCAAGAGTTTAAACATGGTCCTTGTTTCACTGTAGTTCTGAGGGTGGTTTTAATATTATGAAAGGGTATAGCAAAGATCAGGGCAATGCCTTAGCAAGATCTACATCCTATAACATAATGTGTAACTGATTAAGAGGATACTCTGGTGTCCCACTTGATCTGAGATTTCTTCTTCCCTCCCCACATTGCGCAGAACTCTTTTTTTTTTAATTTCAGATAACCTTTCTATAATTTTTCTTTTTCGTTCCTCAAAAAGTGTTCTGTGTAGTGGTTGTAGAAAAAAGACCACAACATGTTACTTGCTGAATGTTGTGTCAACTCTTCTTCTGAGAGCTATTATCAAGGAAGAAAAATAAGAAACAATAAAACATTGCTTTGAAGAAGTATGTAGCTGAGTCACTCTAATTTCCTCATCTGAGCTGGAAGGGTAGAAAATAAATAAACAACAATAAAGATCATATATATGAGTATTTAAGATGCCTGACTTTCTCTGATAGGACTGTGATCAGGTGCTTCTGCCCTCTTTAAGCCTTTTGAAGATTTTTTTAAATAACTCTCACTTTCATAATATTACAAGTGCTTTCAGAGCAGATTAAGATACTACTTATATTGTTTTGTTCTTTTTAAATACAGTTTTTAACACACTTAAGCCCTTTTACAACTAAGCTGGCACTGCTCTGATCTCATGGATGGTTTACAATATACCATGTTGTATAAAGAGCTCTTTCTCTTCCTTCACAGCTGTTCCTCTTCACCCTTTGAGAATTATTGCTCAAACTCTTGTCTTTGGTCACATATCTGCCTTTGTGCCTGAGTCAAGTGTAATGAACTTCTGACCTTTTCAAACGCCTTGAAGATAGCTTCAGTAGTAAGGGACTTACACACAGACAGACACGTTCTTGTGAAACTGGCAGGGCTCCAAATTTGTCGCCTAACAACTAGAAATTGCCCATGTATGTGCTGTCAGTGTGAATAAGATGAATACATCAAGGAGTGAGTTACCTCGCGCTCATAGCTGGTGAGAACACATCTACTGGAGTGGATCTTGCACAAAAGTCAAGGAGGGCAAGAACCTTTTACCCCATGGACTAGAGCTTGGTGTGACAACTGATGTTTGAGAACATTTTCTACTTGAAGACCATGGACTCCACTTGATTAGTGAAGAATGCACAAAGCACTGTGACTGGGCTATTCGGAGATAGTCTTACTCATAGAGTAAGAAATGCTTTATTAAAGAGTTGAGGATCAGTGATATGGCCTAAGAGTAAATTTCCACACTTTTCTATCAATGAAGTGGTGTTAGAGGTGTAGTTTATCAGGGCAGCAGCTGGAAGGTCAACCTTTGCTTTCTTTTTGGGCAAATGAGATTCCAAAAGAGAGAATAATAATAAAAAAAGAAGCTGGTTGTTCTCTAGTAAGTGGAAAATAGACTTGAAAAAAATCAATATTAGTCACATAGCCTTTGGAAAAGGGTTTATAAAAGTTTATGACCAATGCATACAAAGGTAATACCCAAGGAATAAAGGTATTTCCTTAAAAAAAAAATTCAAACCCGAAATACCAACTAACCTTCCCCCTCAAGATAAAACTGACTATATGTTCATCTAGAGGGCTTTCAAAATGTTTTTCAACCCCTTCATCTAGAGGGTTTTCAAAATTTGTATTGCACATTTTGCCATCTGTAGACAACTGCTTTCTCTGCTGATACTCAGAATTTCAGTAACACCATGTGAATGTGTGTGATCAGAGGCAAGCAGCGATCTAATAACAGTGGTGAGATGCCTTCCGTCAGCACCAAGGTCTACAGTTCTGGAGGCACTTGTTCTAGCTGAGATATTCAAGTATCCTGTGTCACACAAATCAAGTTGCTCCTGACACTTTGCCCTCTTACCCTCATCCGAACTTCAGGTCATGTAGTCACTTCAGTGTGAACACATAATTCTTGTGTAGGGACAAGGTGTCAAGAACGATTTCATTACTTGGAACGTCCCCGGAAATGAGATACGCACAGCGTCATTAACAGAAATGGTGAATCAATCTGGAAGGCAGATTTCTGCTTTTTCCCTACTGTTCACATAAGGGGGAAATGTGTGCTTCCTGGCACTCATCAGGGCAAAGTAACACATCTCACTGTAACTGCCAGCCATTCAAACTGCTATTTGTTGTTATTATACAACAAATGCTGAATCTTAAATTACTAGGTGTTCATGCTGATTACTGCCCCTCCTTGCTATGTGTCATGCAAGACACAGCTAAATAAGGATTTTTTTTGCCCTCTTTGCTCATCCTCCAAGAATGTGCCAAAGGAGAATCGCGGTTGCCACAAGTTCTGCCATCCCTATATCCTACACCACCAACTTCCCAGAAGTTGTCTAGGTTTATAAATGGTTTCCTGCTTCTAAAGAGACTTCTTCGATAAGTTTACAACTCTGCTTTGTTTGCAGTTTTTTTCTTCCTGTACAAGTCTCTGCCCCCACCCTGGTGTGGAATTGGTGTTTTGCTAACATGTGGGTATCCTGACATAACGGGAGGGGAATGAGAGAGGGAAATTACTACACTTCCCCCTTTCTGGTCAGAAAACAAATGGGAAGTTTGATGACTTTTGCTATTTCGGAGGTCAGCTGGTCATACTGTCCACTCCCAGTACTATGGTTCAGTCATTCTCTAACCTCTCCTTTTGTCTTTATGAGGAACAAAGCTCGGAAAACCACAAAATCAACATAATGCCCGCAGTTTAACTCCTGCAGGCTTTTGATCAGATAGGAGAAAAGAATTGTAAAGTCACTTTCTTTACAACAAAAATGTCAAATCTTTCTAGACAACTCATTAATGTGGAAATCCCGTAGTTCTACAAAACCTGATCATCTGAGTGTGCAGGAGAGACTGGGGACCTGCAGAAAAATTGCAGGATCAAATCAGCTGATGGCTGTTATGTTACAGGTATGGCCAGCTGATCTGCAGATCTGTTGCCTTCAAACCCCAGATGTGTTAGGGAATGAAATGAGATAAATTCTTGTAGGTGGATAGAAGCTGGTTGTTTCTTCCCAGGCAGGGTCTCTTAATCCAGCCTTGCCTGGAGGAGTTAAACTACATCCCAAGTCCCTGCTGGCATAGCTACTGCAGAAAACATGACATTAAAAGAAATTAAAAAACCGAGGCTGTCTCTCACTCCCTCTCTTTTTTGAGCACTTGTTTTTGAAACACCTCAGCTACTGCAGATACAAGTTCAGTGACTTTGCATGAACGAAGGCATTAATGTGCAGTGCACTTTGAATCCTTGCATGCACTGCTCTGTGTATGCTGGGCAGAGCTGCAGCTGCAGTTTGCATTCTGAAATAATGTGTAAATTCTCCAAGTTATTTCTTACTCTCTCTAGCCCGTCTTTGGATGAAGTATCATGGCCCTTTTGGTCACATTTAGGTCTTAATGAAAGAGAAGCCTTTGACATGGCATTGACTTTGACAAGGCATTCCAAAGGATTTTTAAAATTCTGGGTTTGTTTTTTTTTTTCCCACAATATGCTTATAAACTCTGCAAGTTTGCTATTAAATAAGACAAAGGGACCAGAGGGAGCTCAGAGAAAGCTGCTACAATGAAGAAGCTGAGCGAGTAAAGTCTCAGAGAGAAAACTTAAAGAACTGGGTGTGTGCTTCCAGAGAGAAAAGGAGGTTGGTGATTAACTGAGGGTGGCTGAAAAAGATATTACATAAGAGGCAAGCATCAGTTATTCCTTCTCATCATTATGGGCAGACGAAATGGGTTTACAAGACAGCAGGGAGGAATTAGAGCAAATATTAGGAAAAACTTCATAACTACAATAAAAACTAGGCTGTGGAGTTGGTTGCCAAGGGAGGATGTGAATCACTGTCAGTGCAGATCTTTGTAGTTAAGCCATCTGTCATAGCATTAAATTCTCATTGCTGTAGTCTTAGATTAAGGTTAAAATACTTAGTTACCTCAGTTATTGTAGCTAGAGTGAGTCTTGCATAACTGGTATTTGTAGTTACAGATAATCCAAGAGAAACCTACATTTTGTTTTGTTTTGTTTGGGATTTTGGGGTTTGTTTGTTTTTTGGTTTTTGGTTTGGTGGTTTGGGGTTTGGTTTTTTTTTTTCCCCTCCTATTTATCCATCACTGAAAGCCATCAAAATATGGCAAATATAATGGGATAGGAGGAGAATATATCTTGTGGTAATTTCAGTAAACCTCCAAAACCTGTTTGTACCCCAGTAAGCTAAGTAAGCTGATTACTCCCTTGTAAGGAAAAGAGGTGCGGATATGCTTTGCTAGTCTAAATGACAGTGGAAAGAAATGTCATGGTGACACGTCCGTTCTCTGTTTGTCAGTGGTTACCATTCCATGCTGTCCAAACGGTCACAGTTTGGCACCATCTTAAGAGAGGAGATATATGTGTGAGATGCTAAAATAGTGAATATCTGTAAGGCTGATATAACAATGTGCCGAGAGATAATTCAGAGAGATCCATCAAGTGTGGGACAGCTTCTTTTTAAGGAGTCACTTAGATGTAACAGTTCAATTCTGTGGGAAAGACATAAGGCTCAAAACTTGTCCATGGGTAAATTTCTTGATCTAGTTTCACAAGTATCACTATTCTGACTATTTGATGTCTCTTTCTTTTTTCTCTCTTGAAAGTACTTTCTTACTATCTCTCCTTACTCAGAGCTATAGTCCAGGAAGATACATACTTCTGGAAAGTACCAGAAGTTTTGTGGAGTAAGCAAAAAGAACAATATTGACAATTCTGATTTTTAAAGATAGTGCTAAAGAGCAAGTAAATAGAGAATAGGTAGGAAAAAATAATTTCTCACAAAGAAAACCCCGAGTCCGTGTGAAGTCCTGGTTAAATGATGGAGCTAGTCAGAGGGCAGACACAGTATAACAATTTTCTGAAGAGGTTGGAATGTCTAAAACCGAGGTTTTGTTTATTGTGTTAATCTCATCTTTGGTCTTTCTACTGAGCCCTGAAGGCGGTTTCAGGATGCTAAATTCATAGTGTTCAAAATTAAAATAAAACCCTGGCCTTTCTAGAAAGGCAGTTCAAAACTGTACATGAAAAGACATTGAATCTGATGGTTAGTTGGAAAAGAGTCAGTTAGAATTTATTCTCCAAAAGAGCTTGAAAATGCATCATAATCATCTTAGTTTAGCCCATTCAGAGACTCATGCATACTTTCATATGAATATATTTCCTCTTGTTTTCCTTTAAAAGTTATGATGCCAATACTTCCCTAAGATGAACAAATTGTCTCAGCTGAGTACTATTTCTATAGTACTTAAGTTTGTAAGGAGAGATTACTTCCATGTTATTATGTCATTTCCTCAAATAAGGGTCTACATTGCAAGATAGAGTAGTTAATTATGGTTCCCTTTTCTCTTTAGTCATTCCTGAATTACCATGTTGTGTAATTACTCAGTTACTGCTGTGTAATCAAAATAATAATAAGTTTCTTACTTTTCTCATTACTGCTGTAACCAATGCTACCAGAACCCCAACTTTTTGGCCCAGCATTTCACCATCTTAAACCACCTGCAGAGTAACCACAGGCATAGGCTTATCTGTGGTCCATGGGCCACCAAGAGTGAACACTTAACTCACATTGTGCTGCTGCTAACACTGCATAGTCAACACCATGACCACTACTTGCGTGTCACTGACTTAACTATTTGACCATGCTCAGGCCTAGCTTTTCTTCCAGTTCAAGCTCCCATTCTGCTAAGCATTGTATAAATATGACTAATAGTTTCTAAGTCTCTAGAGGTTAAGATTTCGGAGCAAAGAGAATAGGTCATTGAACTCACCCAAGGTTTGATCCTTCTTCTTCTGCAGATGAATAGCTTTTTATTTATTCTAGAAGTAGCATATCATAAGTAGACTTTTAAGTCAGTGCGGTGGACTGACCCTGGCTGGATGCCAGGTGCCCGCCCAGCCACTCTATCGCTCCCCCTCTGCAGTTAGACAGGGGAAAGAAAATATAACAAAAGGTTCATGGGTCAACATAAGGACAGGGAGATCACTTGCCAATTGCCATCACAGGCAAAGCAGACTCAACTTGGGGAAATTAGTTTAATTTATTAGCACCAATCAAATCAGAATACGATAATGAGAAATAAAACCAAATCTTAAAAACACCTTCCCTCCACCTCTCCTTTCTTCTCAGGCTTAACTTTACTCCTGATTTTCTCTATCATCTCCTCCCCGCAGTGGTGAAGAGGGATGGGGAATGGGGGTTGTGGTCAGTTCATCACAGGTTGTCTCTGCCACTCCTTCCTCCTCAGGGGGAGGACTCCTCACTCTCTTCCCCTGCTCCAGCGTGGGGTCCCTAGCATGGAAGAGAGTCCTCCATTAATTTCTCCAACAGGAGTCCTTCCCACAGGTTACAGTTCTTCATGAACTGCTCCAGCGTGGGTCCCTTCCATGCGGTGCAGTCCTTCAGGAACAGACTGCTCCACTGTGGATCCCCCACGGGGTCACAAGTCCTGCCAGCAAACCTGCTCCAGTGTGGGCTTCTCTGTCCATGGGCTGCAGGGGGACAGCCTGCCTCACCATGGTCTTCACCATGGGCTGCAAGGGAATCTCTGCTTTGTCACTTGGAGCATCTTCTCACAGAAGCCACCCCTGTAGCTCCCCACTACCAACACCTTGCCATGCAAACCTGACACATTCCACCCCTCACTTCTGTGAATCACATTTTTAAGAATTATAATTAAAATCCACACTCATCCCACAATCTTCACAAACTTCATTCACATCAGCAAAAAGGAATTCCCTGCACCAACAACAAAATAACATAATCACAACACCTAATGAAGTGGGCAATTTACACACAATCCACCCCGCATCCCTTCACCACAATTACAATAGAAATTCACGATCATTCTACTTTTCACTCTCTAGCTGTGTTCAGCCAATATTTTGCCCATTAACTCTCCCAGTTACTGTCCTTATCCTGAATTCCTCATGCCCCACGTTGGGCACCGAAAAGGACTGTGGTAGTTTGGATGGATGCCAGGTATCCACCAAGCTGGTCTGTCATTCTCCCTCTCAGCAGGACAGGAAGGGGAGAAAAGATGGAAAAAGATCATGGGTCAAGATAAAGCCAGTTTAATAAGTCCCCCTCTACTCTGCCCTAGTGAGACCACATCTGTAGTGCTGTGTCCAGTTTTGGGCCCTCCCATTCAATTAGGATGTGGAACTGCTTGACCAAGTCCAGCAGAGAGCTAAGAAGATAATCAGGGTCCTGAAGCATCTCCCTCATGAGGAAAAGCTGAGAAACTTGGGTTTGTTCAGCCCGGAGAAGACTGAGGGGGGATCTCATCAATGCCTATAAATAGTTGAAGGGCAGGTGTCAGGAGGATGGGACTGGGCTCTTTTCAGTGGTGCCCAATGACAGGCCAAGGGGCCACAGGCACAAGCTGGAACACGGGAAGTTCCCCCTGAACATGAGGACAAACCCCTTCCCTGTGCGGGTGCCGGAGCAGGGGCACAGGCTGCCCAGAGAGGCTGTGGGGTCCCTTCCCTGGAGACATTCACCCCCCACCTGGACGCGGCCCTGTGCCCCTGCTCTGGGGGTGCCTGCTCCAGCAGGGGTGGGACGGGGTGAGCTCCAGAGGTCCCTTCCAACCCCTGACATTCTGTGATTTTGTGATTCTGTAATAAAACAAAAGCAAAGCCTGCATGCAGAAGCAATGGAAAACAAAATTTATTCTCTACTTCCCACCAGCAGGTGATGTCCCGTCACTTCCTGGTAAGTAGAGCTTCAGTATGTGTAGCATTGCTCTGGAAGACAAATATCGTAATAAAAAATGACACACACACACACCCCCCTCCCCCGTTCTCTTAGCTTTTATTGCTGAGCAGACGTCATATGGTATAGAATAACCCTCTGATCAGTTTGGGTCAGCTGTCCTGGCTATGTCATCTCCCAAGATCTTGCCGACCCCCAGCTTACTGGTGAGGGGGGAATGTTGGAGAGAGAGCCTTGATGCTGTGCCAGCATTGCTCAGCAGTAACTAAAACATTGGTGTGTTATCAACACCTTCCTAGCTACCAATACAAAGCACAGCGCTATGAGGGCTGCTATGAGGAAAATTAACTCCATCTCAGCCAGACTCAATACTGTTAGGGACAAGATGTAGACTGAGATTTGGACACCTGATTTTCAGCACCTAAATATATATCAGCAGGGGAAGAAACTTCTGGCCTAGGTGCTTAATTTACTTGTCCTAACATGATATCTATTGATATTTGAGAAACCCCAGGGTACTGAAGACATTGATGGATCTAGGGAACATCTGTACTACTCCTGACCAGCTGGAAGTTAAATAGGGTGACATCTCAGATATTAATAACCACGTATGTTCAGGTAACTGAATCCTGTCCCAGATACAGGGTGGGTGATGAAGGGATCAAAAGCAGCCCTGAAGAGGACATGGAGGTACTGGTGGACGAAAAGCTGAACAAGAGGCAACAATGTGAACTCGCAGCTCCATCAAAAGCAGCGTGACAAGCAGGTCAAGGGAGGTGATTCTGCCTCTATGCTCTGCTCAGACCCCACCTGGAGTACTGCAACCAGCTCTGGGCTCCTCAGCACAGGAAAGACATGGACTTGTTGGAGCAGGTCCAGAGGAGGCCACATAAATGACCATAGAGCTGGAGCCCCTCTGCTATGAGGATAGGCTGAGAGAGTTGGGGTTGTTCAGCCTGGAGAAGAGAAGCCTTCAGGGATACCTTATTGCAGCCTTTCAGTATGTACAGGGGGCTTATGATAAAGATGGGGACAAACTTTTTAGTGGTTCTTGTAGCAATAGGACAAGGGGTAATGGTTTTAAACTAAAAAAGAGTAGATTTAGATTAGATGTAAGTAAAAAATGTTTTACGAGGGTGGTGAAGCACTGGCTCAGGTTCCCCAGAGAGGTGGTCGATGCCCCATCCCTGGAAACATTCAAGGCCAGTCTGGACAGGACTCTGAGAAACCTGATCTAGCTGAAGATGTCCCTGCTCACTGCAGGGGGGTTGGAATAGATGGCCTCTAAAGGCCCCTTCCAACCCAAACTATTCTGTGATTCTATGAATCTGCGTCTGAACTCACATCAAAGTCCATGGAGACCTTTTCAATGTGTCAGGAGGCAATCTTCCATTAGGAAGGAAAAAAAACCAGTCACTGCCAAAAGAAAGATATTCAGCCATCCCTAATAGGCAGGAGTCCAATCACACTGCTGCTCGCTCCAAATCATGAGACAGCAGTGCTCTGTATGCTCACAATAAAAAGAATATTTCTTAACGGGCAGCATAGAGAGTAAAGCAGAACCACAGTGTCCTGCCTTTCTCATCAGCTATGGTTAAATAAATCCCTTTTGTGTGCATAGTACTCAGGTTCTGCCATTTGTCAGGGAGAAAAATAAAGAAGACAAAAAAATAGAGCCTCCCAGGTGTTGGTCATTGGTGCACTTTTACTCAACCTCTCCCACGATTAGAATGATCAGGGATTTACTTATTATCTTAACCTTTGGCCAACGATACAATCAAAAGAAGAGCCAGTGACCTTCCCATGGTAAAAATAGGCTGTGCAATGGCTCAAAAGGAATAAATGTAATTTTGTAAAAGAATGGGTTATACTTTGGGTTACACTTTTCAATGTAGCTTTAATTCCCAAAACCTCTTCCTGAACAAGAGTAATAACAATCTTTAATAGTGATTAGAGCCTGGTAATGAAATAATTATCCACCTGCTTAATTCAATGCAAATGTTCTTTCATCAGTGATTTTTGCTTAGCGCCTGGTCAAGACAGCAGCAGTTTATTAGAGCATAGTGAGGAAAACAACACCTCACTAGTAGCCTAGTCAATGAAAATAAAAAGGCAACTGATAACTGGGTCTGTGGGGCTTTTTACTTTATTATTAACATCCTAGCGCTATACCTGATGCTCTGTACTGTATATGACTGTACTAGTAATTGTGCTATTCTTTATTAGGCTAAAGCCTAGGACATCTTTTGTTGCATGCTCTTCTGCCATTATTTGGTATTAACATTAGTCCAAAAGCCTAATGTAATTACATTTTTCCTAAATCTCTCTTAAATCTATGGAAGATTGTCTTATTATTTTCCACATTTTCTATTAATAATGTATGCAATCAATAAGCCACTTACATTAACACAGAAATTTCTTCATCATAATCTAACATCATATCTCCTCTACACTTTTAATGTTCACTGTTATTCTCACCGTTAAAAGGGACAACAGAGGCTATATTTGTGATAGCTGCCTGAGTCTACTCTGTAAGGGTTTAGAAGCAAGCTCAGTCAGTATATGGACCTGAGCTTCCACGAGATCTCTTAGAATGCAGAAAGGTCACATTATCATGGCCAACAAGCAGAATTCCCCCAAGAGCAGCACTATCCTCTGTGTCCATCAGCAATATTATCCCATTGAACCTTTCCAGCCAAGGTCCCCTTATACACATTCACTACACCAAAGAGATTGGATGAATCCGTATGAGAGGAGAACAACTCTGGGAGAGGGAACAGCTAAGAACAGGATGCTGCTCTTCAGATTATTGTGTATCGAGTACATGTGGGTTTGCGCCTTACTAAGAGCGTAACTGGCATTCTTGTAACCCCTGACTAGCACTTTCTTTTTTTGCCAGGAACTCTTCCATTAATTTAGAAGAGTATTATCACGCTTATACCTTATCCTTATTCCTCTCTTCAGTGAAAGCATTTTCTGATTTTACAGGGTTTGTAACATTTGCACAATGGAGTTCATACTGAAGTTCATCTCAGAGGCATGGGAGGTAGTGGCAGCTTTTAATCTGTTTTCTAGGAAGAAAATGGAAGGCATTTTGTTCTTTTCTCCTATTAGCTTCTGATTTTTTAAAAAAAAGAAAAAAAAAGAAAAAAGTAGAAGAATTCAATTCATTGTTCTTGCCAGTTTGACCAGGAAATGAATTGCTGGTATGGAACTGGAAATATTACACTTTTATAAACAGTCTGGTTTCTCCCCTCAAATTCTCATTTATTTCAAAAGCCTTTTACTTTGCCCACCCCTGAAGACAACCCTGTTGGCAGTGCACTTCAAGGATCAATCTCCTATGACTGCTGGAAGTCCTTCAAAGTACAGAGGAACAAGACCTGAAGTGACTTCAAGACATCAACCAATCTGCTGTCCAGCCCCAAGGCGGTCTCAGTCATCGCTCCCGTGGATGTTTGTCTGATCTTTTTCAAAAACCCTTCACATTTTCTTCATTTGATTTATCAAAGACTTTACCAATTTTACTGCCAGAAAGATTTTTCCTGACATCCCATCCACAATTTTCCTCTAGCAGCTTTAGCCAGTGTCTTTTTGTCCTGTCTGACAATAGCAAAATTATTCCTGTCTCTTTTCGAAAGGTCTTTTTATAATAGAAGTCATGTCATGTATCCCCTTCATCTTCTCCTCTGGCAAAACCGTTGCTTTCCTTCTGACCTTTACCTTTACACTGCAGTTTCCTGGCCTCTCCTCAAACCCTCTCCTTGCCTCTAGAGTATTTCCAGCAGATCCAAAGCCTTCTTGAAAAACACTTCAAAAAGAGTTCTCATCATAGACTGCTAACCATCATGAAATATTGCTTCATGTAGGAAATATGAAATTTATGCCCCCAATAATTTCACCTTTCTGCAGCACTATAACATCAGTGACATCATTTACTCACCCTGTTAACTACCTTGACCCTCAGATGCTTCCCTGGAGACCTGCTCTGTAAACAGCAACTTCATAGATTGTATTTGCGTGCCTGATTTTTTTCAGCCCAGTGTGGATTTTGAAGCTGTTTCTGTTATACTATATCCTGAAATTATTAATGTAGAAAGCAGATTACTTCCCTCCTCTGACGTAAGGCACTGGTGGAATATGACCAGCAGATAACGATGAATGATGAGTGTAAGGACCATTTTTAGATCTTGCAAGGCCTTAAGGAGCAACTGATTAAATGAGAACCAAAAGAGACAGCCATTTTGGACCACGCAGTAGTCATGTGTGTATGGCTGGGAAAAGTAATCAATATATTTTGTGTTAGAAACAAATGCTCTGTTTGGTTGAGACAACATTTAGCTTAAATAGGAAATAAAATTTCCTCAGCTGAAAAATTTCTGAGCCTTTTATACTGATTCCAAATGACAACTAGCCTTGGAAATGAGTGTTTATTGCATTCAACTATTGGTGTCAAGCCCAAATAACAGAAATCAAGAGAAACCAGTAAACAATTCAAGATATCTCAGAGACTATACTAGAAACTCAAAAATTATCTTCTGTAGAAGTCATAAGATACATGGAGACACTTCAAAGAACTTTTTTATTGACCTTTTTATTAAAAATTAAATTTTGTTAAAATTTAAGTGAAACTTTTTTGGTAATTTTTGTGGTATGATGGACAACCAATGGTGAGCATAAGACAATAGTTAATCAGTGGACCAGTAAATCAAAGGATCGTTCAAAACTCTTTCAGAATTCTGTTCCTACCTCAAAATCCAAAATAAGCCTATTAAAACTGAACAATGTGTTATTTGTTCTCACTTATCGTTACAAGAAAACCTGAAGTTTTGTTTTATGTTTATGTTCAGGGACATTTTATGTTTTAAAGAGTATTTTCATTTTATGTTCAGCTTGGTTTTGTTTCTCTTGTGGTTTGGTCTGGAGTATTTTGGTGGCTTTTGTTTGAAGTTCTTTTTTCCTTTCTTTCCATTTTGCTTTTTCTCTGAAATAGAAAACCACCATGCTCCAAAATTTCTGTTGTCCCTATTAAAAAATACCAGAAACTTTGTCCAAGTTTGGGTGATTATAGAAATGTCTGATATATAAATTTTATGAAGTGTGCTTGTACCGATAAGGACTTTTGTAGACTACCTGGCAGAATAAAAAAGTTCTTGTTACATTACTCTATGTGTAGTAACAGCCCTACTATTGAATTTCAACCTCAACTTTTCTAACAAGCAGATGGAAGGAAAACATTTTTACCTGTAAATAAGGAAATCAAGTAAAATATCACTGATTAAAACTTTGGCCACGCCAAAGAGGAAGGTAATAACTGTGCATGAGAATCCAGTTCAATCTATAGTTTTTCAGTAACAGGCTGCCATTAAAAAAAAGCTAAGCAGCTTAATTCAATCATTCATACAAATCATGTGGATGAGTTTATGTTTTCCTATTTCTGCATGCAGAAACTTTAAAGTTTTTTTCCCCTTAAGAAAATTTTCAAACACACACTCGAATAGCAAGATGTGTGTCTCAGAACATCATCTGATACTCCTCAGGTAGCTGCAAGGCATGGTTTCAGGTTTGTTTCAGCAGTGCCTGCCTTCTTCTAAAACTGGCCCCGGCTGCTCTGCCAGGGGCTCCTTCTCCATTACACTGGCAGCATTTATGAGACATGGTGAGGTTGACTAGGGAACTGATTCTCCTGGGGGAAAAATATATTTATTTCTGGCCTGGATCAGCTCCCTGCTCCAGTTCCCCACTACGCCCACAAATAGCTCTGGCAAGGAGTAAGCAGCCCAAAGAAGGTTGAAAGGAGAAAGGAAAGAAGTGCTGAAGCTAGCACTGTGGTCAAGTAACTGTGCCATAGCCTTACTGACAAGCTAGAAAATTTACCTCAGTGGAAACAAAATCAGTCAAGCACACTGCTGCAAACCCTTGTATACAGGCACTTAAACAGATTTAACTTAATTTATTGTGATCAAGAGTTAATGCTCTACATTTTGTGCTATGTTTAAACAGATTTCATTAAAATTCATCTGCTTATTTCATACATGGTGCAAGCAAATTTCATACTGTGTTGCAACAAAAATTAATTCCACTGCATAATTATGACTGCATATTTTTTATTTTCAGTATTTAAATGATAATTCAAGGCCCCATTTATAAAGCCTTTTGAATCTCTGGATTGTCTAAAGTTGCTCTGTTTCAAACATTCCCTTTATCCTCAGAAACTAAACATTTATCTGTCATGTCTGCAGAAGAAAATTGGCTATTCTTGGAGTGGTGGTTAAACGACTTAGACCCAGCCTTCCTCCCCCCTTTCCTCCCACACCTTTCCTCTAAAATATCAATAATTTTAAAGCATTGTCATGGCAATAAGAGGTTCTGGAAGCCAACAGTAAAGACTTTATTCCACAGTGGATTTACCTTCTGTATTGCAAACTTCATCATGACAGTGTGTGCCCGTGGGTCTGACCTTGGCAGACCACAGAGGCAGTCTTGATTCCATTTTCACTTTTGACCCTGCTGATTGGATTAACAAGTTCTAGACAAAATGCTAACTGTAGTCCTTTACTCAGTGCTAAATTCTAATACCTTTTTCTGGGCATGATCCTTGGGAAATATGAAGCTGTAGCAATGTCATCTCAGAAGCTTTGCCTATTTAACTCGAATTATTTACTTTTGACTTTGGAAGCTCCTCAGTTTTTTAAGTCAATAAACTAAGTTGTTACAGTCTTTTTTAGGTAAGTGCTAAGATTGTGAAATATTTGCTTAGAGTATTAGGGTTTCCTCCAGCTTTCCATCATCATAAGACAACCAGATATTATTAATTGCTGTGGAAATGTTCTTCATAAATTTTGGCCTCTATTGTGCTGGTTAATGTTTCATACCATGGGTAAAATTTAGCCCGGCCGCCACCACCACCCCTCACCTTGTGCTGTAGGAGTCAGTGTCCAGCTGTGCGCGTTGGTGGAAGAGATAACTTACTCTCATCTGTTCACATGTAACTGCAGTAGCATGGTGGTTAAGGTGAAAGGAGATACAAAACTGAGTCTTGCTTAAGGCAAACCAGGTGTATATAAGCACTGAGCTCTCAAGGCTATGAAGAGAGGACAAGGGTAGTCTAAAATAATGACACCCTTGCTTTTGTTGCTTGGGGAAATCCAACTGCTCTGTTCAATGAGGCCATCTAGCTTTGGCAGTTTACTTTTTGTACTTACTCATTATACCATAAACTCCAGCCACCCAGTCAGATTAGCTGGGTCCAAACAGTGCAGATTTTCGTAAACATTTTCAGAAATGGTTTAAATAAAATAAATAGCCAAATTTCAACTCTATAAGATTAATCTCTGTGTAAACATCCTGGTAGCTACAATGGAGGAGAACTTGCAAAGAGAGAAAAAGTGGCAAGAAAAAACCCAGGAGTTTTAGATAAGTTTCGGGACGGTGTTCTGTGTGTAGGGACAAGAGTGCAGAAATGGGTGGCAGGGCTGGGAGACCATAAGCTGTTGTAAAATCAGCCAGTATCTTACAAACTACGGGAGTTGGTATCACAAGCTAAAACTAGTCTGCAAATAGCATCATGAGAATCCTTGAGAGAGCTGTGAAAGTGTCAGACTTTCACCTTTGGTGAGCCCATGGGGAGAAGCACATTTCCTCTGCTTCATATTCAATGTCTCCTCTGCAGCTCTGCAGTCCTAAAGGCAAGCTGCCACCACTAGAAACACTTGGCAGAGGAGCTGCATTCAACAGGGAATGCATTGATCATAGAGGTGATGAGTGGAGAGAAGATGTAGTAATTACTGATCCATCAAATGCTTGCCTCTGCTCAGGAGAAGTGTGGAAGCGGACTTGCAGGGGTGGTGGTATTCGAGACTGAAAATCTTGGATAGAAATGGTAGGAAGTGATAGCTTTGTGCCTGCGGAATACTGGTCCTTCAGATGTGCTTTTATAGTGAAACTAAGAAGCTCAAAATTCTGTAAGTTACTGAGGAAAATTTTTTGTTTAAATGACAAAAATAGTCTCTTTTAAGGGAAAAAAAAGAGACCCATAAATGCATTACTTTCTTTTAGACTTGTCCTTCTCCTTAACCACAAACAGCTGGAAATTTGCACAGAGCAGCGACAGTAGGAAGGAACTCATTTTAATGGAATGTCTGTGCTGCAGATTGGCAGAATAAGGCTGAAAATACAGAAAAGCCAGCTTTTCCAAAAATGACCCATGGTCATCAGAGTTCCTATGTGGGGTATTTCAGCATGAGACCCCTCTATACCAATGCTCACTCTCCTGAAAAATGAAAGCCTTTTCAAATATCTTACATAGGGCTTTCTATGTGTTCTGGTACATTGAAAAGTGGTAAGCAATGCCTTCTGTGGTTTTTATAGGCATGACTTCAACGGCGCTGAATAAACACATATAATGGTTCAGATGTGGTAGCTGAAATGGAAAATTCTAATAGGTACACCAAAAGCTTACTCACAGGCAGCATATTTTTCTAACATATGGACCAAAAAAAGTGCATCCCCATGAAATGTGAGGTGTTACTCATTTGAAACAGGACTGTTTATGATTCTTTTCCAAACATTAGTTGAAATGGCTGTAGGGTGCATGATTTGTAGACCATTTGCGGGATAGCCTAAAGACTATTAACCTCAATAGCACTGATACATTACAGCATCTGATGGATGCTCAGCCAAAGATTTTTTTTAAACTGGAATCTCTTTGGGAAGGAAAGAAGAGGGAATATGTCTGAGTGCTGTAACACAACCTCTGCCGGCATGAGCTTGTGATGACACCACCAGTCACTATGACTTTATAAGATTTTCAAGGAATATAACAATATTAAATATTTGTAAGAGAGTTCAAACTCCCTGTAGTAGTCTTACTACTGAAAGCACTTTGAGTAGTGTAAATATTCAGGTTGTCTACCTCCTCAAATGGTAATATGAGGTAATCAGCAAAACACTGGTAAGAATTGAATACTGTTGCCAGGCATTATTTTGAAGGCATGTGTCATGGTGAATTAAGACTCTGTAGGTTTAAGTTATCCTACTTGCTTTTTCCATAAATTTACTAGCTGAAAAAGTAAATTTAACAATGGGTTGAATTTTTTACATGCTATACCTCTGCAGGAGAATCTTTCTTGAGATTCTGTAGTTCCTGAAATAAGGTTAGGAAAAATATGGTATGTTTCCTATAATAAATACACTAAGTGTATCATTTACAAGGTCTAGAGCTTCATCCGCTGGAACTAGATGATGACAACTGGCAGGAACACAGCTCTAATTTTGTTTTAGACAGCCCTGCGAAAGCTTTCTTGATTTAGGCAAGGTATAAGGCTCTGGGGGAAAAAAAGAAATAAATCCTTATGCACACACTGAAAGGAAAGCTTGCCAGCTTCAGCTCTCCAATGACACCTTCTTGCATTGCACATACTCAGTTCCCTCGCAGATCCAATCTACAATCAAGCCCTGCAAGTTTCATCCCCACAGATGTTTCCAAATGTAGTCGAGCCCTGCATAAGTACAACTTCAGTTCCTCATAGGAACCATGGAGCTTCCTTTCCAAGGAGTTCCTGGGGACTCCAAGGGATTAGTTCCACACAGGGGCTGGGAAGCCCCTTTCCAAGGTCTCGGCATTTCCCTACCCAACCTGTGTACATAAGCAGTAAGAGGTCATTTGATATAAGTGCAGAAAGATGAGTTGGGAAGGTGGACAAAAAAAAGCACTGTCAGAGGTGAAAATAGGGTAATAGGGTGGACTATTTGGGAAGGTGGGAACTGGGATTAACGTCGCGTTTTGCGGAATGGCATGATGTGGGAATAGAAGAGTGGAGAACAATATTTTAAAGCTATTTCATACCTTGTGTCTCTGATTTTGCAGTGTTAACATTTGCTTAATGTTGATATGGAATTTGAAGACCTTCAGGATAGTATAAATGGACAGACAAGCTTTCATACATACACAGCATGGCTGGAGTACAGCTGACCTTAAAAAGTCTAGGCATTAGGCATTTAGCTCTGAGCTAGACTGACTATTTCTGGAGTAGTATTCATCTGGCCTTTCTTAAAGCTTAGGACAAGATGAATGAGTGTACATATTTCTAGATTTGACTAGTGAAGTTGACCGGTTCAGATTTAGACACTGAACTTTCAGAAGTGTGAAGCAAAGTGAGAAGAACCTCTTGTGAATTTTGCCTTCAAATCAATGCCCAAAAGGTACCCAGCAGAATTTGTGTTCACATGCCTGTGAGTAGTTTTTGATCCAGTATTTTAAATACAGTACCATGATCGTTATACTCCATACCAACAAAGCACACACAGATACACTGAAGCCACACTGTGAAATGTGTTTTGTTAGAATAAATTGACATTAATATTAGCTGTTAGGAGAGGGTTTCTCTTATTCCATCCATGTTGTTTTGATACAAGATTAGCAACATTTAGAGCTGTCCCCGCCCCCTAAAATAATTTTATGTTACAGAGAAAGAAACAACAAGGGTTTTGCCAGGAGGTGCAGGATTCCTGTAATCTTGGGATCAGTCACTCAATTCATTCAGTCCAGTTTTTGAGCATGCAGTAAAGTAAAAAAGGTGGAAAACAGGTTAAATACAGCATGGGGAGTTGTTAATATTTATTTCCCTCTTCACTGTACTGTTACGTCACTTCTGTGCAAAAAAGATAAATGCTTCAAATCAGCAACTGACAGGAGAAAGGGAAGTCAAAAAGCAGGTGAAAGATGCTAAGAAAGGCTAAAGACGTGAAGTCTGACTCCTGCTTTGGAGCATGAATTCTAGTACTTTATACCACTGTGCTCTGTACACCCTGTGTCTGGCAGTGCTTGTAAGTAATTGCATGGAAAAAAGGTTTTACTTCACTGTTTTGCAGCATTTGTAAGTAATTGCATGAAAAAAAGTTTTTACTTCATTGTTTCTCAATAATTGTTCATTTTCTTCTCGGAGCAGATGGTCAGATACAGCTTTAATTTTTGCATGATACTCTTCTCTCTTTATTTGCTTTGGATTCCAGTTAAACAAGGCAAGATGCTATGAAAAGTGTGAATAGTGGCAGAAGGGACACTCGTTGTAGGATCTATGTCTATATCAATACATTTCACTGCTTTCTTGCCACACACTCGCTAAGGAGGAACAACATAATTGGCAGAACCCCCCATTTTTTGTGTGTAGGCTTTAAAAGGCAGTGGCAAGAAGAAACTGGAGGAGAGGTGTTACATCAGAGCAGCTGAGTTTTGATAGAGTTTTCTTAAATTTTATTTTGTGCAGTCTTATTAGGTACAATTTCATCTGCCTTGTTGGTAGCATTAATGTTATTTAATATGTGAACAGCTGAGATGCTACAGGTAACAAATAAGTCGAACCGACAGGGATGCTTGTGACAAAATTAGAAATATCCAAATGCATTAAAAAACCTAGAGGTCTTGCTGATGTTTTGCTTTGGACAATGATTAGTTAACCAGATAACACAGATGTCAGGCAAGGTCTGTGAAAAGCGGGGGAAGGATATTTTCTTTGCTTTTGAGAGAAACTGCATTTTCAGCATCTTCCTTTTGTGATCCTTCTGCTATATCCTTTCCTCTTCCCTGGGAATCTCTTCTGTGAAGGAGCATTTCATGAAGGGTGGCACAGCAGCTTCGTCTCTGTAGGTCAAGAGGAGTAAAATGACGTGAAATGACTGAAGACACTTTTTTACTGGTGTGAAGCTAAGGTTTCCTTTGTATCATCTGTGTGGCAAACTCTGCTTCCCTGTAGTGGGAGCAGATAAGTATGATTGCTCATAAGTAGAATATCAGGATCCAGTGCTAACAGTTAAAAATATCATTGAAGGTCTTTGTAAGAACCTGTCCCATTTCCCCAAGAGAAATAGCACTTTCCTCTATAAAGTTAGACTGGTTATAATACAGTTATGCACTGATCAAAACCGAGCTTATCTGTAAGTATATAATAAAAATTTCCTAGTGTATGTTGCATATTTTATTGTAACAAATGTAGTAAAAAAACTCTTATAGTACAATATGGTGGAAAAACAGCCATCGGGTTTCATTGCTGGTATAACTTGATAGTATGCTTTCCCTGAAAGAGCTGAATTTAACTTTTGGAGAGGTTTTAAATGTTTAGGAGGCTGAGTCTCAGCTTCTATAAACTGAGATTTTTTTCTGTCATTGCATGTATGGTGCCTACTGTAATGGGAAAAGAATGCAAATATTGATCCATTCTGATGTATATAAGAGAAAACACAGGAAAAGCATCAATCAAGCAGCAAATTTTGCCTGATGCTGTGAAACCACCAAGAATAAGTTTAAAAAGAGAAGTTTACTTTCTTACGTGTCATTTCATGTCCCTCTTTAGAGCCTGATCTGGAAGATGGTTTTCTTTTTTTGCTGGGTGTTTTATTTTTATCATATTAACAAGAGTTCCAGTGGGGCCCCTCTGACAAGTGTGAAGATTTATTTGATTTTTGGTGGTTGTGTTAATACACAACCACAACTACATTTAATACAAAAACTGATAGATATAGCAACTGTAAATTCATGTTCTATTTGGAACATACCAGTGTTTATTTCATTTCTAGTTTAGTTTTCCTCATCAGCAAGATTTTTGTATAACTTTATTCAGGAGGACAACCTGAAATATTAGTTATGGTGCTCTCAAAAAGATTTTCTGTTTTCGCTCCTGTTGCACAATTCCTATCATTTTTGCCCTTCTAAAAAGAATATTGGGGAAATACCTGTTTCCTTATATTAACTCCAAATGGGGTGCAAATATGACCTCAAGAAAGGCACTTATACTTTTTCTAAGCTATATGTATTCTATAAGTGTTAAACTGATTGGCAGGGTAGGACCTTGCCAGTCAAAGCCACTCCAGCGAAGGTACAGGGCAGACTCTGGGGCATATTAGTCTGTCAGGATCAGGGTCAGGATCAGGCCTGGCGAGGGGACTCAGGGTCAGACATAGCCCAGGTTGACCGGACAGGGCCGTGGGGACAAGGACGGGCTGAGGCCAGGTTGAGTCATTGGTGGTGCCCATGGCTCTGCAGGGCTGTGATGGAGCCTGCAACCACCATCCTACAGCGTTGTTGGGGCAGAGATTGAGCAAAAATGGTGTCCTGGACCCATGGGCAGAGTAGGGGGAGGCTGAGGAGAGCCACTAAAGCCCTTCAAGACCCTTACAGCGACTCAGTTTGGAGTTGCAAACTCAGAAATTCATTATTCATTTATTTTGTGTCATGGTAGTGGAAGCATCATGAAGGTGTAGCTTTAAAGGTATCTAGTAGCCAGTGAGTTTGCTGTCCAATTTTCTCTGCCTTAGTGAATCGTTATGGGTGTTCCGGGAATGTAAAGCTGTTGGAAAATCAGGGCCCACTAAAAGGCCCTGTGTTGGCCCGTTGGTAACACCAAAGAGTACTTACCACGGAATCAGTTAAAACGATGATCCAAAACTGATATCTTCAGATTGGCACGGACTTAGGAAGATGCATTCCAAAATTCCCATCCGTCTGTTCTTTTCTGTGTCTATTTCCTCTTCTTTCAAGTTCTGCTAACAGTTACCAAAATTCATCAGGCACATCCCATTTTTTTATTTGAAAGTTGCATAGGCAGATGCAAAATGGTTTCATACTGTGTGATTAGGAGCTTTCTCCCTAAAAGAGCCTTATTGGGATGCTGGTTCCCTTGAAAAATAGGAAGCAAAGACTTGAAACTTCTCAGGTTTAGCAGGGAATTGAATCTAGGTTTGCTGCACTCTACATGAGCATCTTAACCAACAGACTCTTAAAAATGTGAGCAATTCAACTGGTGAGAGCACAATTTTAAAAGGAAATGGGTATGTTCTGCTCAGCTTTGTGAAAAATTTATAGCTACTCAGGACAATCTACGGCATAAGCATGCCTGCAGATCTCACCTGCTATATGTTAAGTGTCTCTCAGCAAAGTGGTATTTTACATCTGTCCATCTTCATGGATGCAAAAGACCATGAAAAGTGCTAGAACCTCTGCTTCATATTTCCTCTACTAATTACCAGCATTTAGAAGAAGAAACAAGCTGAGTTTGGATTCCCATTCTGCCTCATCTATCCAAAACAAAAGGCTGCCTGTAGTGGAAGAGCCCTCATTCATCCACAATAATAATAAACATTTTGTTGAAGACACTAAAGTAAGATTGCAGTTATCCAGGACTTTCCTTCTAGTCCATTGAGACAGGCATCTCTCCCGAGGACAGCTCCACTCCTAGGCAATCTGAGTGGTCTGGCAGGGGTACGCAATGAACAGACAAGAGGCAATGGGTACAAACTGAAGTACAGGAAATTCCATTTAAACACAAGAAACCACTTTTTACTGTGAGGGTAGCCCAGCAATGGAAGAAGCTGCCCAGAGAGGTTGTGGAGTCCCCATCCTTTTTGACATCCAAAACCTGACTGGATGCAGTCCTGAGCAACCTGCTCTACTTGACCTTGTGTTGAGCAGGGAGGTTGCTTTAGGTGATCCCCAGAGATACATACTAGACTCAACCATTCTGTGATTCTGTGATCTGTGAGCTACAGGGCGAGTTTACGTAGGGAGACAGACAACTGAATTACCAAAGTGGCAAACTAAAAAATTTTATGGAGCTTCATTTCTTTAGGGATCTTACAAAATAGAAAAACTTGTCTTATTATCAGCTGAGCTACCAGGAAAAAGAGCTCTGCTGTAATGACCTGTGCACAAGCCTGCTTAACATCAGCAGCTATAGTAAGTGGTATTCATCTAACTCAGTGCTGAAGCCCAGATTTAGAAAATAACCATGGATTTAACAGTCAGGGGAATCCTAGTGAATTGAGTCTAAACCATAGCTCATTCTGTCCGAAAGGAACCTAAGAAGACTAGGTCAGATTATGATGTCTCTGTAGATGTAGACACCAAAGGGAGCTGAATCTTGTAGCAACATTTATTCTTGTCTTAAAGAATGGCTCAAACCTCTATCCCATTATTTGATGCTTCTAGAAGTGGGTAGAAAGGAAGGAGGTAGAAAATGAGATTAAACAAGTCTATAGATGTTTTCAGAGTAGTTTGGAACCTGATTCTACATCTTGTTTGGGAATAGTATTCAGAGCTGTTCAGAAAGTATAAGGGTCTGTTAGGTGGTGTCAAATGCTCTAGGGGAATGAATATATCTAGAACACAGCCTAGAAGTGGAATAAATAATTTTAGTTTATTTTACCTCAGTTTCTGTAATAGCAGATCTTGCACTCAGTTTTTATTCAAGCAGTGGTTAGCATTGACTTGAATACAAATTATGAGAGCATCTCTTAAGGTCAGGTCTTCTTGAAGGAAGAGGTAATAATTTAAATTCCTGGCACTTGATCAACCTCACCTTTTTATTTGAGATGTATGTGGTAAAATGTTCTCATAAGTTTGGAGACTTAGAAAGAAAAAGGAAAAAAAAAAAGTTTCCTGGACCCGTGAATAAGCCAAACAAGCCTTGTTCTTGCCATGAACATTTAAACGAGCAAAGAGAGTTTTCGCAGGCAAAGTCTAGACATTTTTTTGCCAGGAGAAATAATTTAGGACTGTGCAAATGGGTACATTTCCTGCCTACTGAGATTTTTCTGGGCACAGTTCACCAAACCAAAAGAATGTTGTAAAATAGTTTTTCAGGAAATGGGTTGACTGTTTTTCTACTGATTAATAAAGCTACTTTTTGCAATAGCTGCTGTACATGATGGGTAGTGAGCTTTTTGGCATAGATGAGTCTCATTGTCCAGGGAGAGTGTAATGGGGGAAGAATATATGTTGGCATGAGAAGAGATATCAAGTGAGCAAAGATGTTCAAGGCAGATGTCAATTTTCTGTCATCCTGCCTACAATTGCATATCTTAGTGAAGTAGAGTTGTGGGGCTCCCTAGACTACCTCTTTTTATTGACCAGGGCTGACATTGACACAGGCTGCCCAGAGAGGGGGTGGAGTCGCCATCCCTGGAGGTATTGAAAAGACGTACAGGCATGGCACTCTGGGACATGATTTAGGAGACATGGTAGTATTGCGCTGATGGTTGGACTTGATGATGCTAGAGGTCTTTTCCAACCTTAATGATTCTATGATCACTGAGGCATCCTACACGTAGATCTCCAGCTCCTGGCGCTAAGGCAATAGCTGGCCTCTGCTCCATTCATTCATAGTTACCTTCCTCTCATTCAGCCTTGAGTATGGGGCCCTCCTTTTCATTGCTGCCTTAAACTGATGCATGGCACTGCTGTCTTCTAGTTAGGCAGGAAAACCACATCCTCCTAAAAGTGCAGTAAATGGGAAGCAGATTATCTCCTTTAAGGACATACATGTGGATACATATCATTTTCAACCGCCAGAGACCAGACCCCAGAAGAGCAAAGGCTGTGCAATTAGTCCAGTATTCTCCAGCAGCCTGAGAGCCTCAAGTTATTACCCAACATGAAGTTCAAATGCTCTGTAGACCAACATGAGATATGGACATTTACACAGAGGGGAAATACCAGCTTAATAGAAAGGATACGATCTGCCCTCTCAATGAACTGAAAGCCAGCTCTTTATTTTCCAAATTCCCTGAATATTAATATTCCCTGGGTGGAACAAAACTGAGCCATATGCCAGCCACCTGTTCACCATGCCAGTCTCATCCTGAGTTTATTTTCTGCTGTGTGTATCTGTGTCTCTCTATCTATATTCACACATATGGAGCACGCTGGCACCAGTGGCCAAGATGTAGAGCTAAGATAAGAGTGTCTCTGATGACAACTGGCCTTCTGGGACTGGGGAAAATGGGTATGGTTGGACAAGGCACATATTGCTTTCTTCGTGAAAAATAGATGTGTTTACTTCTGCACAGTGGGTACGCTCACAGCAAGCGTGGTATGTAACAGCCTACTGCAGACTGTGTCCTTTGGTGGCCAAGGAACTCTGGACCTCTTCTAATTCTCTTGCGGTGCCCATTTAAGCACAAGTCTAAATAAGGGCTAAAGCAAGTAAAAGGTTCCTGCTGTTAAAACACTGGGTGCCAATTTTTTCTTTACACCAGCATACCAAAATGACAAATGCTTTGGTGCAGTTTTTTTCCAAAGAACGGATTTTTGCCTCCCACCCTGTGCAAAGAGAGGCAGGCGGCAGAAGGGAGAGAACAGACTCATTCCTATTGCAGTGAAGAGCTCATTCAGAAGGCAATTTTGCAGTAATTGTATGTGGTTTCAGGATGTTGTTTCTTTGGGTGTTGGCAGGGGCATGACTATGCTGAGGAGCAGGTGGGCTCTGCAGCATGCCCTGCAGTGCTGGGCCCTTCGCTGCTAAGAAAATGAACACAATCAAGTGCACTCTTTCCCTCTGGGCCCAGATTTAGCAGGGGCTAAATTCAGGGTGCAAATGAGTCCTGCACTCAAACCTGGGCCGTAGCAGAGAGGTCTTTCATTATGAACATAGCCAGAGGAATCTTATAAACTTCCCAGTACAGAGCTGGGGCTATCATCCTCCAACAGCTATACACCCTAAGGATTTGCTCTGATCCTTAGCACAGATCATCTGACTTTGCAGAGCTCATCTGCCAAAAACATTGCAGTTTGTGCAGAGACATTGGCACCTTTTGACTGCTAAATCCTAAGCTAGTGCTCTGTGTCCTTTACACAGCCTTGTTAGTTGAAAAAGTGGGTCTGGACTTAATGGCTCATGAGATCCTACCTAACCCCTTCTTACTAACCAGCTGAAACTCCTTTCCCTATAGGTTCTTGGGAATGTCCACCCAGAATGTGATTTTATGACAGAGCTGAAGAAAAAGGAGGCTGAATGTCTGGAGGACTCAGAGGAGCGTGGGAATGCAACACCACCAGGTATCCTTGTGTGAGGGCTGGAAAGAGTGGCAGAGGAGCAATGCCCTACCAGAGTCAGGACACGTGATGCCAATGTGCATGTTTGAGTGTTTTACTTATTGTCCCACATCCCTGTTCTCTGGTCAGCTCTTCTTCCATCTACTCCCATTCCTTTCAATTCTTTTTTTCAACATTTTTTTTTTCACATTCAAATATGGATAGTCCATCTATCTGAGCGAATCCTTGTGTCCTTGTCCTATTCCTTCCCCAACTGGATGTGATCATGGCATCATGCTTGCTGTGTGAGGGTGTGTTGATTTTTAAAAACAGGGTAACCCCTTAATAACTACTGTAACCTGGTCTTTCTGTATCACTCTCTCCCATTTCCACAATACATTTTCATTTATTGTGTTATGTCTGAAAACCCACCCCTGTCTAACACAGGAGGTCTAACTAAAGCAGATTCAATAGTCCTCTGGAGGTGTTTGTTTCTTACTGTAGAATAAAAATTTTGTCTGAACTACTTTTATAAGATATTTAAAGAGGGGAAGATCAAAGTTTAAAAAGGTTTTGTTTTATTATTTTTTTAGTTGCTCAAACATAATTATACTTAAATATATATTTCATTTTCTGTCTAAGGTTGCAGGAGAACTTGGGACAAATTACTGTGCTGGCCAGAGGCAGATGCTGGAGAGATGCTTGCCTTACCATGCCCAAACATCCTCTTTCAGTTCATGAAGGAGACAGGTGATGTGCTGTGATGTGCTCCTGTTGTTGTGTTGTGTGCCTGGCAAGAGCGTTTCTAAAAATGGGGGGTGAAGACAGAACACTGCAAGTTCCTGCTCTCTAGTTGGATCAGAGCATTATTGCAAAGATTTCTGTAGGATCTGAGGGAGTTTCGCAGTTGTTCTTATATTTTAAGCATTATCCATAACTGGGTATTATCCCATAGTCTGTGATGAGGCCCTGAGCCGAAGAACACTGAAATCAATACAGTGATTTTCATTTGTTTCCATAGGCTTTGCAATCAGCTTTTAGCATGAGTTTTCTAGAGCTCATATGGGGGTTGTCTAGGTCAGAATTTGAGCATGAGGCTCCATGAGATTTATGATCTGATTAGTGTGGGATGAAATGAAAGGCAGAGGAATGAATAGTGTGGCTGTTATTTAAGACCAAGGTTGGAGATACAAAGCAGAATTTTGTCATTGAAGTAGCATAAGTATTGGGTCAAATGCAAGACTGTGCAAATTAGTGCCTTTGTGGCTGCTCACTCTCTGGGTGAATATGGCTAGGAACAAAATGCAAGCCCATAAGCAGGAAACGATTTTCCAGGAAAGACCTAGATTTGGCAGTTCCACAAGAAAAAGAAACTGCAAGGCCCAACCTCTGCCTCACTCAACACATGCTAGTTGTAAATAAGGGATAAGGAAAACCCCTTTCACTGTGCAGATTAATTTCCTGCCCTGGGATTCTCTTATTTATCCTTCATATGACTCATAAATCTTTTTATGGAAACCTGCTATGCTCATAGAACGAACTGCTTATTCCAACCTCTGATCTGCAAAGAAAGAATAAGCCCCAAGGAAGGTTGGAGTGAGAAAGAATGCATTAGAGGGGTGAGTGCTGACAGAGGTAGAAGTCTGATTGAGTAGTCCTTCCCAGACTTCTTCAGTTGACTTCCTTGACCCTGATATGATTTCTTCCTTAGTCCTTCCTGCCTTTACCTCTGTCACCTTGGTTCTCTCACTTCTTCCCATTGTTTGTCTCCAGATAAAGTGTAAAGTTCTGTATCTGACTGCCTGAACGTACACATGTGAAGTGTCCTATCAACTCTGTGAGATGATCCTCTCTTCCTGGTATAATCTTTGTACCAGCAAGAGATCTTCTCCTGGTTTTTATTTTCTGTGTCATGTGGCTCTTCACTGGAAAAAGTAAGTGCTTCTCTTTCAGCTGGGATAGTAAAAAGGAACTGCACAAAGAAAGGCTGGTCTGACACATTCCCTCCCTACCATATTGCTTGTCCAGTAGAAGATGAGATGCCGCTTGAAGAAGTAAGTTTAATTAAATAAATATTTGTGAGTGGTGTGCTGACGTTATAGGATTCCTTTCTATTCCTGAAGACTGCTGGGGAGGGAAGCTCAGATGAAGCTGGAATTTTTACCAAGTATGGAATGCAATTCAAATTTTACTCTAGTCACTTATTTTGGAGAATTACTAAGGGTGTTTTATTATTCAGGTATAAAAAGTGTGATAAAAATAAAGCCAGCTGCAAATTCCATACAATCATGCAGCTGCTATGCTTGCTCGCAAATATAACAGCTAGAGATACATCACAAAATGTTCATAAAGTATGAATTAAGACAATTCAATAATGTCAGTCAGCAAGATGACTTTATGGCATCACAGCATGAGTACAGCAAATGTGCTGTCATAACACCACTTTTCCAAAGTCAACCATATTTAAGCACAGGAGAATTTTCTGGTTTCTCATCCTGCCTGGCATAAAATGTCTAATTCAACAAGGAAGTAAAAAAAGGTTTCAAAATCTACGTCTTTGTAATGCAGATCAGAATTTGACATACTGCTTCAGTTAGATTTGAAAAATTGGTTATATTTAGAGTTTATCTGTACAGGGAAAAACACTGCTTCCATATGTGATAGTTGAAGTCAGCTTATCCTCACTCAGAGATCATGTCTGATAGAAGAGCCATTTAAATTAAAGTGCTTGATCTCTAACTAATAAAGATACAAACATACTGTAGAGATGTAAATCCTCTTTCAGAGAAAAGAAGCAAGCCAAAATACTATGCCGTATTTCAATGAAAAATATTAAAATCCTGAAAATTATTATGGTTACAAAAAGCCTCTTTTGCGATCAGGTTTTGTTGCCTTATTAGCTACTGTGGAGAAAATGAGGAGTAACTCGGTGGAAAGAATCTGAAGAAATCTCCACTAAGTTGAAACCAATAGAAAGGATGTTGAAATCACTTTAAATGATTAAAAATTAGTTGTCTAGTCTAACTTTAGATCTCTACCCTTCCTCTGTACAGGCTAAACACCACACTTTTTTCTTTATTTTTAAGTTAGGTGAATACTATCCTTTTTGGTCCACTATAGAGAGAATTAAATGAATATTTATACTGTACCTGATGAATTCCATTCAACTTGCTGGAGAAAATTTAGTTTATATCATCATGGGGAGATTTGTCTTCCCTTCCCACTGTTTTTTGTACTGACTACTACTGTGCTGTTTAACTCAAACTTTCCAGTCTCTAAGCTACAGTACCTGCTGCTCTCTGTAAATAAACACACTGAAATGCAACTCTTCTCTTTCTTTCCTTCTTTTATTGCTTACTTACCTTTCTGGTGTAAAAACAATCTTAAATCACAGAATCACAGAATCACAGACTCACAGACTGGCGGGGGCTGGAAGGGCCCTCTGGAGCTCACCCCGTCCCACCCCCTGCTTGAGCAGGCACCCCCAGAGCAGGGGCACAGGGCCGCGTCCAGGCGGGGGGTGAATGTCTCCAGGGAAGGGACCCCACAGCCTCCCTGGGCAGCCTGTGCCCCTGCTCTGGCACCCGCACAGGGAAGGGGTTTGTCCTCATGGTCAGGGGGAACTTCCCGTGTTCCAGCTTGTGCCCGTTGCCCCTTGGCCTGTTGTTGGGCACCGCTGAAAAGAGTCCGGCCCCATCCCCCTGACACCCACCCTTCAGATATTTATAGGCACTGATGAGACCCCCCTCAGCCTTCTCTTCCCCAGGCTGAACAAGCCCAGGTCTCTCAGCCTTTCCCCCCAAGGGAGATGCCCCAGCCCCTGATCCCCTTGGCAGCTCTGCGCTGGCCTTGCTCCAGCAGGTCCCTGCCCTTCTTGAACTGGGGGGCCCAGAACTGGCCGCAGCCCTGCAGGTGTGGCCTCACTGGGGCAGAGCAGAGGGGGAGGAGAACCTCCCTCGCCCTGCTGCCCACACTCCTTTCCATGCACCCCAGGGCACCGCTGGCCCCCTTGGCCCCAAGGGCCCGGTGCTGGCTCAGGGTCACCTCGCTGCCCCCCAGCACCCCCAGGGCCTTCTCAGCAGAGCCGCTCTCCAGCAGGTCCCCCCCAGGCTGTGCTGGTGCGGGGGTTTGTTCCTCCCCAGGGGCAGGACCCTGCACTGGCTCTGGTTGAACTCCATGAGGCTCCCCTGGGCCCAGCTCTCCAGCCTGCCCAGCGCTCGCTGGATGGCAGCACGGCCTGCTGGTGCATCAGCCGCTCCTCCCACCTTGGTATCACCAGCGAACTGGCTGAGGGGACGCTCTGTACCATCATCCAGGTCATTGATGAACATGTTGAACAGGGCTGGACCCAGCACAGGCCCCTGGGGAACACCACTGGTGACCGGCCTCCATCCAGACTCTGCCCCGTTGATCACGACCCTCTGAGCTCTGTTGTTGAGCCAGTTCTCAATGCACCTCACTGTCCTCTCATCCAGCCCACACTTCCTTAGCTTGTCTGTGAGGAGGCTATGGGAGACAGCATCGAATGCCTTACTGAAGTCAGGATAGACAACGTCGACTGCTCTCCCTTCAGTGAGTCTCTAGATTATTTTTTTAGTATTAACCTACATTTTACCTCAAGGTAAACTCCTCAGTTGCAGGTTTATCCACTTAAAGATTTGATTATTTTATGTGGTTTTCATCTCTGATTTGTAAGTGGAGGTTGACAACTAAGGCTAGCCTAACACAGCATTGATATGTTTCTTGTGGACTGGTGCCTTCCAGACTTACTGGCTAGCTTTGTAACTCTAAGGGACTTCTCCGAGCTCTGGCTGGAACTGTGCATAGTCGGGTACCTGGGTAATCACAGTTCACCCACCAGACAGAAAAGGCCATAGTTTCCACATCATTTAACTTCATCAATCTTGAAAAAAAATTACTGTGTAAGTCTAAGCTAGTCTAAGCTAATCACTACACAGTGATTAGCTTTTTTTTTCTACAGTGTGAGCTTTTCAAGGAAATATATTTGTTATCCCCACTTACTGCATTTACACTGAGGGGTGCTCTCAGAAGGGATGATCTGGCTTCCTATGGATGAAACTAACCTGGAAGACAAATGCAGGGTGCATGTAGTGTCCTCTGACCAATAACAAAATTCAGCCCATAGAATTAAACTATGGCTAGTCAGAAATGCACCCAATGTCAGCACAGATGTAACATCCTCAGCACCCTGCGCTTGTCAAGGCAGCTGTAGTGGTAGATCCTTTTTCCTGCTGACAGAAAGTGATAACGTCTCATCTTAAAATGAGTTGCATTGACTTCTGGGGGTGCTTGTTTCCCTTCATTAACTAGAAAAGAAACAGAATAAGAAGCAGGATTGTGTCAACATGTAAACAGTTTGGTCCTGTGGCCATGCTCTCACACTGCTCATTTTACTATAGACTCAGCTGCTCATACTTAGGCAACCAATTTTTAAGCACCTACATTAAATGAAATAAATCCTACCCAATGTCAGCCCTATAATGCCTTAAGTGATACTTAAGGCTCAAAACAAGTATCTGTCCTTCCCCAAAGTGAACTGTAGCAATGCATTGCATAGCTGCATAGATTTTAAGATATAAAAACATCAAATTGGGACCCAAGAGAGACCATGTTAGACTGAAGGGAAAGATTTACAGCCTAGAGCTTATTCATTCTATTTTCTGCTTCCATATGTGATAGCTGAAGTCAGCTTATCCTCACTCAGAGATCATGTCTGATAGAAGTGCTATTTAAATTGAAATGGATTTTGATTGACATTCTGACTGAGTAACAATTGAGTTTGGAGGCAAGAAGAAAGAGGAAAAAAATAACCCCAGGAAAAAACCCACCAGCACAATAAAAGTGGAAAAGAAGAATAGACAGCAGAATTGTAAGCAAGGAAGCAGAGTGAAGGAAAGTGGAGAACCATAAGGAAAGGCTGACAGAGGTCAGTGTTCATCATGCAGCCAGCTGCCACCAGGATTGTCCTACTCTTGCAGTGGAGAAAACACGATATAAGCATGCATGAGAGTTTTTACAATGCCTTTGTTGAAGACTGGCTTAGTATTTTATGGGTTTATGAATGAGCTGGAAACCACCCTGATCAATCCCTGTTTCTTTATCAGACTGGGCTGTATCCGCATAGCTACGGAATGGGTCTTCACATAATGAGTGATTTCAGTTGCACTTTGCGGTGGCATTAAAAGGGGAAAAAAAGGCAGTCAAGGATGTGAACAGATTGGAAGCACCAAACAAAGCAAAACTGCCAGAATCAGTAAAACAGCTGTCATTTGGCAGCAAGTTATGTGACAAATAATTCTTTTCTTTTATAGCAATCCTACTTTTCTACTATAAAGATCATCTACACCGTAGGATACAGTGTGTCTATCACCTCACTCATTATTGCCGTGACAGTTCTTATTGCATTCAGGTATGCAAAGTTATCCTCTCACCTCAATTCTTTTAATAGTTCTTAGTATCTTAGTTTGTATGAGACAACATTAGAGATAACAAAGTAATGTAGACAGAAATCCAGAAGAATAAAAATAAAAATTTCTGGCCATGTTGTTTTAAAAATATTAAATTGAGGCTAGAAATGAAAAGTGATCAGAGCGAGCCAGACATAAGAAGAATCAAAACTGGGAATTAAATGCCAACTTCCTATCAGAGAAAGTTAGCAACTCACTTTGATCCTAAATAACTAATAAATAAATTTGCCTGCTTTCACCGGAATGAAGACAATTTTTTATTAACTGTGTGCATTTGCCTTTTATGGCCTCAGCAAATTTTATATTAATAAGAAGAATATATACAAAGAACTCAGTTCTGAATCAAGGTTTCTGTGGCACTGCATATATTACTATTGAAGCATTTACAACTAAAGGCATGTTTTGAAAGTTAGGCTCTGAATTTGGCTACCATCGGTAAGATTCCTTTCCTACAGAACTACCCAGATATTAGGCATTTTCAGGTATAATTTAGAGTATCTAGAATAAAAGTGACTGTTTATTTTCTCATTTAATGTAGATTTGATGTTTTCTGCCATGTAGGATTTATTTTATTAATCTTTGTTTATGTCTGGTATTTGTGCAGGACAAGGAAGAGATTTATTATTATGCTGTGAGAATCAGGTTTCTCAGGGGAAAGTTTCTTGACCTCTGCTGGTTCCTAGCTCATGTCTGGAAGTCAACAGATATGTTTATTGACATCCACTCTGACCTCAGGAAAACAAACCAGCCCAAATACGGGAAAAGAAAGAAACAATGGACATAAAGAGACTTAGCAATAGGGAGGAAAAAGTTATAGTTAACAATGGACTTGGCGTTTGAGTTCAGTAATAAAATTCTGCACGCTCTAAGTGAGTTTTGAGATTAGGTGACCCTGAGATTACTGGGTCTGGATGGAATTCAGCTTTTAATGGGGCTCTTTGCTAATTAGGTAAAGTCTTCAGCCTCAAATGAAAACATAAAGCTGAAGCTGTATAACTGCTCCAAAAGCCTGCATTTAATAACAGTCAAAAAAAATTAATCTGAATTAACTGAACATCAGCATTTAAAGTAGATGTGCCAAATTGTTTTAAAGCAATTCTCTGCATTCAGTTAAGTCATAAGAGTAACTTTGGTAAATTAAGGAACTATTCTTTAATTCTGGATAAGGCTGTCTGCACAGGGGTTTAACACAATTTCACTCCCTCACAGCATTTTGCTATATAGAAAACGTTTCTTAGTAATCATTACCCTGTTCATTGAGAAAACTGTCTAGTTAATTCAGGATATGTCTGCATGCTCGTTCTTGGGAGTGGTTTAGGCACAGTCGATATCACTATGACACAGTTGCACCAGTAAAGATCATTTCTCAAATGCAGGCTTCTCTTGGCCCAAAAATAATGCCGACCAAAAGGCTGGCTCAGGTATACTGAACACAAAGTGAGATTCCTGGAATTTGGCAGACTAGAAACACCACCAGGGTACCACCTAACAAGGAAGGAGATTAAGATGTAGACTGTGGGTGAACTGCTTTAGATGAGGAAGGGTTCTGTCTCTGACTGCCTGCAGAGAGAGCTGAGTGGATGAAAGTGTTCTTTCTATGCATGCCTGGAAGTACCTGAGTTGAAACAAGGACTTACTGCATGTTTGAATTACTGCCAGTACAAGTCAGTTAATTACCTCAAAAGGACATTTCTGCTTTTCTTCCAGGAGGCTTCGCTGTCCCAGGAATTATATCCATGTACAGCTCTTTTTTACTTTTATCTTAAAAGCTATTGCCATTTTCATTAAGGATGCTGTCCTTTTCCAAGAGGAAGACATCGATCATTGCAGCTTCTCTACAGTAAGCACATGAAAAGCAGGATACTGTGGTACTTGATGTTTTTGCATGCCATCTATAAATGGTTTCACTTTTCATTGCTTTTTCTTTTTTACTAGGGTTTTTTTTCTTCTAACCTTGTAGTGAAAATTATATAATTCTTTTATTCAGTATGTTTTACCGCCATAAGTATGCACCTCAGAACTTCTGCATTCTGAATGCATCAACGTGTGATCCAGTAGTACTCTAAATCAGATATACTCTTTGCCATAGAAAAAAGTAGTATCATTACACTGTTGCACTTCTATAATCTGAATTAAATACAATCTGAATCTAAAATTAAAGATTTCTGAGTACTTCATAACGCAACTTTTAAAAGATGTTTCTTCTGGAAATGTTGGGCTTCATGTTCTGACTAGAAGCTCTGAGTTGTAAACCACAAAACACACAAGGTACTAGACAATCAACTTAGCTTTGGTCTAGCCACATGCATTGGCAACATGGCAATGGTTTTCAAACAGACGTCTATGGGATGACTTTCCTGCATTGCCATATTACATTTGAAGCTTTCCCTTAAACATGCATGTAATTGTAAGATCATTGTAGAACTCAGCCAGAATGTCACATGCCTGTAACCTCTGCAAATCAAACACATGTGTGCTGAAGTATTGCCAAAACTGTGACTTTCCTGTTCCCTAGACTGAATGCAAGATCTCCGTTGTTTTCTGTCACTACTTCATGATGACGAACTTCATGTGGCTGCTAGTAGAGGCTCTTTACCTAAACTGTCTACTACTCTCATCTCTTTCTCATGGAAGAAGATATTTTTGGTGGCTTGTTCTCTTTGGCTGGGGTAAGAAAGGCTTTTACATGAAACTAATAAAAGGCAAGATGTTACAACAGGCCTTATCCATCCCATTAAAATACTGGATCTGGAATCTATCTGCCTAATTGAAGTGCCTAACCTGGGAATTGCTTTGATTTTATTTTTACTTGCATATTAGTGGGGAACAAATAGTTTTTTTAAATACGGCATTCAAGTCCCTATGAAAGAAGTGGAAAATTAAGTACATTTGCAAACCCACAGAGATCCAGTCCACTCAACCTTCTTCTCCCAACTAAAAACACAGATTCCTCTAAGGAGCTAGCCAATCACCTAAATTAAGTGTACCTTGCTTCAGTTCATGCAAGAATATAGTTCCATAGTCTTCTCCTGAGAATGGGTCCATCTGCAGGCATAGCAGGCGTTTTTGTAGTCCTGATATTTCTACAGCCCGTCTTTTGCATTGGGCAACTGTGTAAATAAAGGAACTCTGGCCACTAAATAAGAGTGCAGGCATGAGACAGCAACATCTCCACTCCTTTTTCTTTTAGTCTGCAATAAATCTAATTGTTCAGACCTTTGTGGTGACTTAAAAATCAGAAACTAAGTGGTTTCCCACATAAAGCTGCTGTGTAAAGGAAAAAGCAGAAAACTCCTGCTTTGTCAAGCAGAAAACTCCTGCTTTCCTCTCTCTCAAGGGGAATTTTTGGTCATTCAGGAAGGCAATCCATGCATGTTGCCACCAAAGATTAAGGTAGGCCTGGCAACTAAGCAGAGCGAACAAATTTTTGTGTTTTAGGGAGACTTCAAGTGCCTTCTTAGGAACGTGTAAGGGAGGCTGCATCACATTCTGTGTTTGTAAAGTGTCAGTATTACTATTGTTTTAAGATTTGGTAAACTCTATTACTTAATATTTTGTCATGCAAAAAGCACACTTAAATAAAACTGGGTTTTAATGTGCTATTTGCATGCAGGTGTTAACTTCAGGTGAGATCACACATATGAACTGTCTTCATGTTAGTAAGAGGGTGCGAGTTCTGTCCTCTGTGGCAGAACTGTATCATGTGCAAAGTGTCACCCTTTATATCTTCACAGTGATCCATGGCCACCAGTTAGTGCCTTAACTTGTTTCGTTACATCATGGGTGTTAGGAGACTTCTTTGTAGGTTTATACCATGAGTCTAAAGCAATTCCTGTAACGTGAACAGGCCACAAAGGGTAATTCCAGTTCAGAAAATGAATGATCTGTATCATCAAAGCAGAGTTTCAGTGCACGAGATTTGGATTAACTGATGAAATTAGACAACTAAGTTTTTGTTTAACTGTCTAACAGGTTTTCCAACGCTTTTCACCCTTATATGGATATTAGCAAAATTCTACTTTGAAGACACAGCGTAAGTCATTGTTTCCTATATTATTCTAGATTCCTGGGTTATATTTTCAATGTAATGACAGTGATGAAGGCTTATGTAATTTCAGTTACATGGGAAAATAACACCAGTATATTACCCACCCTTCCCTATACCACCAAGTAGATTAGTGCCTGCCGTGGATTTCTGCATTTCCATTCCACTATGGACATAGAGAATGAGGATTACTGTCTCCATTAGAGTATATTAAGGCAATGATATTGTAATTGTGCAGGGGATGCTTCCCAGGAACCCCAAATATATATTTGTGCTGCAAGTAAAAAAGAGAGATTCTAATCAGATAACCAAAGTAAGGAAGCAAAATTTTAGAAGTTTCTCACACATAACACATTTTGATATTTCTGAAGCCTGGAGCGCTCACTATTTTACACAGAGAAAATCTTTCATGTCTTAAATAAGTGTCTTTGAAGGAAAAAGCTATATCTTTGTATTAGTCATGGCATCATCTGTTTAAGTTTTTTGTCTGAGTTGTTGCATCCATGGCTGTCACTTAATACATCAGGATCACTATTTCTGTTTAAAAAGAGTAGGATAACCTGTAAAAAGTATGTCCTGTTCAAAGCAGAGTTTAAATATTTGGATACTTGTGCTATACCCGTACTTCCACAGAAATATATTTCTGTTCAGATTTTCACTGACACTGCTATGTAGTGTCTTACTTGCAGTGATTACACACATGTCTTTTCTAAACTTACTGTTATTTCTCAGATGCTGGGATATTAATCAAGGCTCTCCATACTGGTGGCTAATCAAAGGACCTATTATACTTTCTGTTGGGGTAGGTAATTCTAAGTTTGCCAACATTAATTCGAAGAAAAAAGATTTTTCAGTTAAAATCTCGTTACTGTTTGCTGAAATGTTGTTTGAAATAAGGAAAAGGAATGGTAGAAATTCCACAGTAAACTTGCCTATGTCCAAAGAAGCAGAGAACTGTCCCTCTCTCCCCAAGCAAACATCCTTCATAGAAGGCAAAGATTTCATAGAATTGTCAGTTTGGTTGAAATTAATGGCAGGTGAGATGTTAAGCCATCCTTACAATATTTGAAAACCCAAGTTTAAGCCTAAGAGCCCAGAATCATCCATAAATTTTAATACAAACTTTTAAGGGCAATAAGCTTCTCTTCACAGGTGATAACAATGATAATAGCTCTTGAGCCTGACATTTATTGAATAAACTGATGGGCTTTAAATGATTATCGTGTATGATTACTCCCACATGTCATTAAACCCAAGCAATGTTTGAGGAAGCAGCTAATCGATGACCTTAAGGCCCTCTATTAAAAGCTTAATTTAACTGGAGGACAGATACATACAAAAAAGCCATATACAGGCAAACAATGTGAATGAAGAATCTCAAGTCGAATTCTGGTCATAGTTTGCCATGTTTCAATAAAACATTACATTTTCTTCTACCTCCATTATTATTTCCCCTACTAGCGCTCATCTGACATCCACATTTGAAGCAAAGAGAGTTGGGGAAATACAGTGATGATTTTTCTGCTGCAATGTACTTAAGACATCACTGATGAATAGAATGAGATTGGACTTTTTGGTAAAATGTCAACATTTTTAGGCAAAATTAAGCATTCAGCCTCACCTTAAAAAGAGCTGGTGTATACAGACACCCAAAAATGCATAGGAAGAAACTCACTGAGGGTGGAAAACTGCACAGCTTCACAGACTTTGGTAAACTTGTGCCAAACTGCAATTGTAGAAAATTTGGTTTGCAAGTTAGGATTGACCCTATCTAGCTTTGGAGCTGGGCTAATGCTTCTCAGTTCCCATCAGAGTCAACAAAGAGAAATACGCAATTTTGGTATGTGATTCATCTGACTTATAATTGATGACTACATTTGGAGGATATGATCTGTACCCAACTCCACCTAAGGCTCTATTGGCTGTACGGTCTGGCTCTCCACTGACTACAAAGGGAGAACAGGGTGATCACCTCAGATACAGACATGTCATTGTAGATACTCTATTTAGTCAGATGAGTTCTACTAATAATATCTAAAGATATTAGCCAGAATTTAATGCAATAGCAGTCTCAAAAGAGAATCAAAATTATATGAGCTACAAAAAATAAAAAGAATCATTCAAGCTATTGATAAAAATAGTTTACTTAACAAAGTCAAAGTCTCCAGTTTTTATCTTCAGCTATTTCTTTAAGAAGGAATGCAACCTATTGAGATGTTTAAATGCTGCCAACAGGAATGACATTAATAATCTTACATTGGTCTCATTGAAACTGAACAAATCACATAACAACTGAAGTAAAAAAACAGATTTTCATTGCAAAGTTTTACATGTAAAAGTAACCTTTACTTTCCCCCCCACCCCAAATATTGTGAACAGGTCAATTTTGTCCTATTTATCAACATCATCAGAATCCTGTTGAAAAAGCTAGACCCCAGACAAATCAACTTCAACAATTCTTCTCAGTACAGGTAGTGTACGGAATTTAAAAAATTATCAGTTATTTTAATCAAAAAAACTTGTATCATCTTTTCTGAAATGAGAAGCATGTGTCCTGTGTCACAGACGGGCTCAGTTTGGCTGGCATTAAGTATTAGAAACTCCCAACTTTATGCCATTCCCAAGGAAACTACTGCAAGGATGAGACTCATCTCACCTAATAGTGACCATCTAAACATGATGTATTCATATCGGTTCAGATGTCTACCTTCCAATGACAACCAATAGAGAGACTTGGAAACCGTTAATTGAATACACATTATGTATCTGATTTAGGGTAGGATAAATCACTCTCTACAGATATCTTTTCCGTACCAGAACTATAAAGGGAACCTGCATATTACATCCTCTGTATTTATTTACAAATAAATGTCAAATTTTTCATGGCTCCGATGGGGCAAAAGATATTCTACTCCCTCATGTTTTCCTGAACTGGAACTCATTCAGAAAGACGCAATGTCAAAATACCTTAAGAAAAGCCATGAACGTGATATTTCCATGAACATGGTATTGCCAATAGGGCAATAAGCATAGGAAACCTATTTTCAGCTAGTTTCTCATTGTGCTTGCTGTTCAGCACTGTAGTCCCACAAGATATGAATTTCACAAGCAGGTATTTAGATCCTCTTTTTAATTTCTGCTCATTACCATTGCATGCTGCAAGCATTAATCTTTACTCAGGAAAATAATATTTTCTCATGTCCTGTGCTAGACGTCTTTCAAGGTCAACTCTGCTTCTAATTCCCTTATTTGGAACCCATTATATTGTCTTCAACTTTCTTCCGGAATATACCAGCCTGGGGGTTCGGCTTTACTTAGAGCTCTGCATTGGATCTTTTCAGGTAAAGTGACTGCAGAGGCTTCAGTTCCTTCCTGGTAGATTTTCTAGTTTAATCTAGTGTATACATAACAACTAGTATTGCACAAAAAATCATTGGATCCTGGTGCTAGTGTCTCCTCACAGGGTTCATGGTTCTTTGCTGAGTTACGGTATCTGAAGACATGACCTACATCCTGTCTGGCTGTAGGCTAGACTGTATTTTTGCAGCTTTTACAAATACGAGGCCAAGTTTTTCAGACGCATGTGTAAATTGGATGGTGGGACAAAGTCAAGCATGGAAACCTTCTTTGCTACCAGTAGTAATCCACATACCTTCCCTGACATCACTGACAAGATCAAGCTGATTTGGGCTGTTGATAAATTATCCAGGGTCAACCAAAGCTGCAGGTCCAGCCCCCTTCCAAATTCTTTGGCAAAGAATAGATTGATAGGCAAGCATATAAACAGAGACTAGTGACTGATGCACTTATCAGTCCAGTACAGACTACTGCCCTGAGGAATTCTACATGCTTTTCCCTCCTGGGTAGGCAAAATGTTTGGTGTACTTTGGGTGCCCCCAACCGCTCTCAGTTGACACACAGGGTATGGACAGCTTGAGGAGCTTGGTGCCAACCAGAACAGCTACTGGGGCTGCTCTGACATACCCTCCAGGTGGCTTTGCTACCTGGGTTATGAGCAAGGCAGCACTCAGCTGCCCTTTGCTTTCCTCTGTTTCCCTGTGCTACATCTCAGAATTTACAAGAGCAGCTGTGGGCAATCCTACCAGTCTTTACAAGGGAGCATGTCTCCCTCTGAATGGGTGCATGGCATCATTTGTCAGTGAACATCGCTGAAAATCCAGCAGTTGGGCTGGTTTAGTCCTCTTGAGGGGTTAATCCATTGTGTTGATCCTGTCTAATATATCCTGTACACCTTAATCCTGACCCTTGTGCGTGGAGCTGGCCTTCATTGAGTTAATTAACAATGTAAGGAATAAGTAAACTGAATAAAAGGATGAGGTGTTTAGCTGGTATCTAATCACATGGGTCCACTGACCTCCTGGGATTTACCTGGGTTTATCTCAGTTCAGAATTTTAACAAAGGTATTCAATAGGCCGGAATTTTATCTCATCTGATATACTGCAAAGACACAGAAGTTGACTGGAAAGCTGTATGAGCTCCAAACATAGATCTCCTTATGAAGTTTATGTTTCCTTGCTGATTTGCACTCTGTAAAGAATTAGCTCACAGTGTGTCAGCCTGTAGAATGGACCATACTTTTGAAAGCATAATGTGGGAGAACTTCAGTTGCTATAGCATCTGTTCCTGTGAATTCATATCACCTTACTGAACTTACTTTGGTGAGCTAGTTCATTATCTGGCTGATCAGTTTTATTGGCGATACATAAGGAATTTTCCAATTTATAGCAACACTCCAACTTATAATGATACTCATTAATTCACTTACACAGTGCCGTCATGAAATCAGATAGTGCAAGTGGCTTTTTCAAACTGATGACACTCAACTTTGTTTTTACTTTTTTTTTCCCAGGGTTTTATTGTAGCAGTTCTCTACTGTTTCCTGAACCAAGAGGTAAGGGACCTACCTATGTCCTCTACAGTATTACTTTCACTAGCAGATATATAAAGTTAATAAACAGTTTCATACAAGCAGATAGTAAAATATTTTAGTTCCTTATGGTTGCCAGTTAACATGGGAATCAATGAAGTTGAATTTCATTTCAATTATCTTCATGGGAATGAAGCCATCTAGTGGAGAAACGAACTTTTGCTACTTTGCTATTCCATCAAGCTTTTTTTTTATCCTTTCTGCTTATTTTGTACTATAGCAGGGCTTGGGAAACCCATGCTAGGTTCAGAGCTGAAAGCACAAGCTACTGCAGTGATGCATAGAGATCTTCAGTTACTAAAAGTCTGTGATTAAACTGGACAGAATTTAAATTTATGCTGATTGTCCCATACCAAAATATTATTCTCTTCTTCCATTTAGAATATGTAAATCAGAGATTTACTGTCGGTGGGACAGGAATCATTCCACTTAGCTTAGTAGCCATGCCCCTTTTTATAGCCTAGACATTGTATTAAGGATGCATCTTAAATGAATTATTATGAATTATTATTATGGATTCGTTTTCAAACTACACTGAATCTACTGGTTTCTACCTGCAGCTCCTGAAAAGGGAGAGCCTCCTTACTCGTGTATGCCACCCCACAGGGCATCCCCTAGGGAGTCAAAGGTGTCTTTAGAGGGTGAATCCTGCCCCTAATCATCACAGTCAGTGAAACTTAGAGAGGTATTGAAATGAAAAAGTCCAGTAGTCTGTGTGAGAGGCAGCTGACCCGCTATAGACACCCTGGGATGTATTGACTAAATCGCCATTTCCCAAGTTTAAAATCTGGGGCTTATTAAGTTTGCAAAGAGTATGTAAATGTCTACATGTGCCATGGTCCACACTTTCTTCATAATTTTGTTAGAAATTTCTGAAATATTAAATCGAGCATCTTCAAATGTGTTAAAATTTCTTAGCCTTTCTGTTGAGTTTACTGCTGTGAATTGTTGACTGCTCTAACGATGCCTGTGCTTAGCTAACACTCCCCTTCACTTGTCTATTAACAGTCCTAATCTCTTTTGATAGTAGACCATAACTTTCCGTCCAGCTTGACATCCCAGACCTACAACATACAACACTTCAATTTAGAAATTTCCTTCCCATTAAACATCTGGGAAAGTACATTTCTAATGAGAATCAGATGGGAAATCAGGCTTTAGTGGCTGGTCTGGACCCACTGTATCTTTCTGTGAAGCTGCCAATGCATGATATACATAGTTGTCAACAACAGAAAGCAAATGTCTCCTGATGGTTGATGGCCTTCACCTCACAGTAATATAAGTAGCAAAGTAGTATTACTCCTCAGCCACAAATTGGTGGATGTCAGTTAAGAACTTGCTACAGATTATACTTTTCTAGAAAGAGATGGAAACAAGACAACATGCCTTAACAACTAAGGAAAAGCAAGAAATGTGGAGAGAATGTGTTTAATTGTGTAGGCAACATTGGTGAGACCATTACTGGAATAAATTTTCAAAGGGATATTTAAAATGAAAAAGGGAGAAGATATTAAAAAAAAAGCTGAGAAATACTTTAGTGGTGGAGAAAATGTTTTACAGTGCTAGACTGAGAGACCTCAAGCTCTTTTTTATCTCAGAAGACTGAGGTAACTTGACTACCCATAAAGATATCAAAGTATAAATACTTTGAAGGGGGAAAGTTACTTAGTGTTGACAGACTTTTCAGTTCAGCAAAGGACGGTGGACGGAGGATCACCAGGTGGAATTGGAAACCAGAAAAGTTAAAAATGGAAGTGGGACTTTTTTCATTTATTTAACTGTGTGACAGCTCTAATATTAAACTTTGATTGTTGGGCCCACAGTCCTTAAATAGGGACACAGGACTGGGCAGACTCACATGAAGTGTCTTTACTTCTTGAAAGGAAGAGTGGGGTCCATTTGCTCTTTTCAACCTTGGAGGCCAACTCTGAGATAACCACACTAGACATTTTCATCAGTGCAGAGGGATAAGCATGCTGAGACAGGCTAGATGGAACGATCTCTGGAGGACCCTATTTTTCTCTGTCAGCTAGAAAGGGAGCCCGGAGGAACTGACTTGGACTGAGACCCATCCCTAGAAACATTCAAGGCCAGGTTGGACAGAGCTCTGAGCAACCTGATGTGGTTGAAGATGTCCCTGCTCACTGCAGAGGGGTTGGACTGGATGGCCTCTAAAGGTCCCTTCCAACCTAAACTCTTCTATGATTCTGTGAGATACCTAAATTTTCCCCTTCTCTAGCCGCTATTTCTGTCTTTCCTCTTTCCCACCGGTCTACTCCCAGGCAGTATGTGACCGCAAAACAGCATTCTCCTTTCCTTTTGAGGTACAAACGGAAATTGTCCGGAGGTGGCACGGTAAGAGATATGGACTTATGCCAGTGTGGAGGAGGACAAGATGGACTGTGCCGTCTAGTTCTGGAGTAAAAATGACCACATCTGTGTGCTAAAGATGCCCTTAGGATCTGGAGTAATCATATATAAAAGCTCAGTCAGGAAAAAAAACACAACTAAACAAACCAAAAGACCCACCAAACATAAGGCTGTTTATACTGAGCAAGTTGGAGGAGGATCCACTTCTGCAGCAGTTCTGCCTGTCAGAATTCTTTTGCAGGACAAGCATTGCAGTGACATATTAAACACCGACTGGCTGGTCAGAACAGCCTTCTCATTGATATACTTTGCACCACAGCAAACACAAAAATCACTGATTGGTTAATTTCCGGTGCACTTTCACTGATGAACCATATAGCATAGTATGTCTAGGGAGTGGACACCAGTAGTACCGTTCAGTGACACCATAGATGACCAGCTCTGGAAACTGGTATTCCATCCCTACATAATGGGAAATGGAGTCTATCCAGCTTGTTCAAGCTTTGCTCCTTGTCTTGGTTCAGCAGACATGCAAATAAGAAGCCAAATGTCTTTCTAAACTGCAACATAGTGACTAAAAAGTCCATTTTTTAGTATTTTCTCTTTAGAAGCAAAAAAATTTCAAAGCTCAAAATAAAAACCAGTACACTAATGTTCTGGCGTTATTCCAGTAGCTACATGTTAGAAAGTTTCTGATACCCAAGTAGCAGGAAGTGGATGTGTTGGGAAGGATGAGGCATTATAAGATAATCATTAAGGAATTGCTCTTTGCAAGTAAGTTCGAAAGAAAAGCAAACTTTTGCACAGAAAGAGAGTGAGTCCCACAGGAGATGGACTAGGAGACTGCTAGGAATACTGCTAAGTATTATGTTGACTGTTTTTACTCTCCAGTGTTGTAAAATATTCAGAAACTTGAAAATAAACTTGCATTCCCCATGTTTGTACTTAAAGGGTTTTGTTTGTTTGTTTGTTTGTTTGGGTTTGCGGGGTGTGGCGTGCTTGGTTTTTTGTTGTTTGTTTTTTGAACATTTGGGCTTGGAAAGGAGTGAAGAAAGGTAACCTGTACTAAGCGGTGAGGACTATGAGACTGGCACATTGTCACCCCACTCTTCTGGACATTCCAGTGAGCTGCCAAGACTGATTAAACAACAGAAAAGATAATAGAGAAAAGCAGACTTGCCTTCCTTCTTCCTTTGTTGTACCCAGGTAATTACATCTAACTTGAAAAAGCAGAATGTTATGCCATCTTGTTTTTGTGTGAAAGCTGACTCCCAAGGAGGTGTCTTCCTCTTTCCATTAAAAATTTGGTTTTATCCTTGTTTTCACTTCCACCTGTGAAAAGTACAGCACCAGCTGAATTCAGATCTGAGGGTGGGAGAAGAGTCTGAGGGAGCACTAGGAGGAAGGTGTTTATTTCTACTTCTGCAGTGACCCTTTGGAACATATATTAGACTGTGGGGTCCCATGATATTGTTTATATTGGTTTCCTTCCCTTATTCAGGAGGATTCAAGGTGAGCTGGATGGAAGCGTGTCCCAATTGGTTGGTGATCTGCTGAAAGTAAGAGGCTAACAGAGAGATGAGTTTGCATGGTTTTCAGTGTTTTATAGCATCCGGCTAATGTGAAAAAGTGGCATAACCTGTAAGCATGAATGTTGAAGTAGTTGAATGAGTATTCTTTCCTGGAGATGGTTTCCTGGATGGTTTTCAGCCTCAGAAAGATCATGGTCTCTGTTAGCTAGAAAGGAGCGCAGACTAATAGATCAACTAAGAAGTCAAATTTTACCCGTCTCAACCCATACATCCTTAGGTAGAAAATTTCCTACAGCTGCTGCATTTCTGTTGTTGTTTAATTAACTGTGAAGTGGTAAACTTACTCTGAAGACCGTCATGCCCCGTAACCGGAGGATAAAAGAAGAGGTGATAAAAAACAAATAAAATTCTCAACCAATTTCTGAACGTGTGATGGCATTTTCTTACCTCCATGTCTCAACCAGTGATATAACGTGTCATATTAAGACTTGTAGGTCCTGACTATATCAATTGGAATTTCTGGCTTGTAATTAAGTCCTGCAATACTGAAATGATGTTACCATGACACATTAGTAACAGATATGAAGGCACATGAACATGTGGACTTCTCAGGGCTCTTGTTCTCTGCTTTTATAGAAGCTTGCATTAAGGGTTTGGCCCCAAATCCTCCTGAATCAAGAATACCGGCAGCCTGTCCAAATAATTTCCTTCAGCTTTGTGTCATATATAATATGGACAATTATTTGGCTGCATTCAAGTATCTGTGTCATCCATTCACACCTAAATAAGGCTATCAAAAACTAGGTCTTTGTCCTTTTCTAGTCATCTCAGCTTTTTCTAACATGAAGAGAGGCAGGAATCTTCAGAGAGCATTTTATTCCTTCCTGAAATAAATAGGCACTATAAGAAGAATACTTTTCTGTGGGATAGCTGAAACTGGAAACAGTGGCTAAAATCAGAAGACATGACTCCAACTGTTTAATTAAAATATTAATATCAGTTATGACTAAGTAAGGCATCAATATCAAGGTTACATTACAATCTAGCAAATTCAGTCTTGATTATAAAATACTAAGCAGAATTTAAAAATTTAAGAAATTTTCAGTTTTTCAGGAAGGGAATTGCATTGAATTTAGATAATTTTTACTGAGTTTAACACTAGCTTAGGAGCATGGGCACTCTTATTGCATAAGATTATGTTCCTGTCTGTCACATGCAAACGTCGATAAAACAGGTATGAGAAGTGTGAGTAACAGAAACTCCTTAACCTTTAAAGAATAAATTATGCTAAGTATGATTTACTTTCACTTGGAGTAGGGCCAGAGCAATGGAAAACTGACCCGAAGATAGAGAATCATTCCAGGTTGTGCAAGTTGCTACAGGGTTTACACTGCAATGAGTAAAGACCGAAGTAAAAAAGAGCTTCCAGGCACGATGGCTGTGCTGATCCCACTGCAGGCCGCAGCAGAAAGAGGTCAGCCGTTTTAGGTGCATCTGCCAGGTTTCTGCCAGCTGAGGTACAACTCGAGTGTCATTTGGACTTGGATTTATATTACATCACAATCAGTTGTATGGCACTGATTAACATTTCTCCTTCTACCCTCAAAGAGACCTGCCAGAGTCCTAAAAATAAGTAATATTTTTGCCAGCATGGCATCACTAAAGGTTCCATCTTCCATTTATTTTTTTGAATGGAAATATCTCACTGTAGAGTATTTGATTAGTTTCTTCTACATTATACATTCAGGTAGCATTTTCTGTTAGGCTCTTTTCTATTGGTTTTGTCCTAAATTTTGTATCTTTTCTGAGTCAGGCAATCACCCTTTTACATTGGTTTTTTTTTTTCTTTCTAGATTAATGCCTTACATTGCTTCCCCACACAGTGTAACTGTCAATAACTTCAATGGCAATCAATAGCAAAGGCAAAGTGTCTCCTACTAACAGTATGTATTTTATATTTTAGAATAACAAAATTAAATGGTGCATCATATAATGGCTAACAGTGGCCACTTGTGATTCTTCTGTCTTTAACATCAAGGCAAGGTTACTATTATTGTTTTCACATCATGGCCTAATTTCAGATTTGAGTGAAGAAAGGGCTGCTTTTCAGTGGTTTGCTTTAGCTGAATTATGAGTCAACCTGTAATACAGTAAACTCTTGGCACCTCTACCAAGGGGTGTCCTACAGGGATAAGGACATCGGCCTTATTGTAGGATGCTGTAGAGGAGAGAAAACATAAAAATATTAGAAGTGGCCCAAAGTGTTCAGTGAGCTTTAGATTGATTATTCCAATAAAAACTCTAGTAGCAAAATTTGTTATCTAAACCAATTTGTACCTGAAACCCTTCCATGCATTAAGATCCAAGATCTTCTGTGTTGTCTGTGTGTATCCGCAGGAAAAGGAAGATGTCCCTGTCTACCTATAATAGTCTGGGAACAAGCAAGAAACATCTTTTAATTATAATGTTATGGTTCCCTGATGATTTGGGAGAGATCTGGAAACTGAAACCAAGATCAGACACACGTAATCCACATCAGCTTTGAATGCAGGAGAGAGTTACATCTACACAATCACTGTCTAGCTTGAACTGTGCTCTCATATCATCAAATTAAGATATTAACATAGTGTCCCCAAGGTGAATGTCTTGCAATTATCCATAGAAAAGAAAGCTTTTAATCAGATCTTGGCTACTGCAAAATATGTCCAAAGAGAACAATGGTGACTTACTGGTTTGTAAGAATGATTTTATAACATACTATGAAAATCTTATAATCAAAGAACTTAAAAAGGGAATTGCAGTTTGTATGAATATTTCATTATTTTGGTGCTTGGAGAACGTAAACATTGTTTAGTCACAAATAAAAATACATCATGTTTACATTTCACATCATAATATTAAATGACTGGAAATGTTTATTTCTACTATATTTTGGTTCAAATGCTATTAATTTTTAATATATATTAATATTTTACAATGCGAGAAAAGAAAGTGAAAAAGTTATTTGTCATTTCATGTAGCAAAAGGATTTTCCTGTTATTCTGTATATGACTGAACAAAACTGCTGTCTCAAAGTGGACAATAAATACCTTTCTTAAAGAGCCAGGCACACATACAGTAAATCCTTAATATTGCAGTGTACACACAAATGTCTGTAATAAATCTGTGTTTCTTTATTTCCCCTGTTACGTTCACTTAATTTGCCATTTTGTCTGTATCATCATCAGTCAAGTGCAAAGCTGTCTCGATGATGATGACGTTTCTTGCTCCAAGCTTAGCTTATATAGTCCTTTCTTTTGGTCAATCCACTTCCAAATTGGAGGGCTTTATGTATCAATTTCTTTTTCCAAAATTCAACTTGGATCAGGATGATCTCTCACCATTTATTACATGTTTAATATATTAGCAAGATTATTCCTTTCTCATAGGAGCTTCCTGTTATGCCACAGATGGAAAATATTCACTGAGCCGAATTTCACTTGAAATTTGGTAAAGCTTTGTTAGGGATGCGGGAAGAAGCAACCTGAAGTCGACCTTTTCCCTTTCTCCAGTAACAATGGATGAAGCAGATATGACTAAGCTGGATTCCCCATGATCAGGACAAACAACTACAGCCACACCATCAAATTAGGAATGGGACTCACCCCTAGCTGTTGTAGCTAAGCCAAGGTTAGGAAATGATGAGAGGGTCAGGTAGTGCTTCCCCTGCTCTGCCCAAGCACAAGCTTTATTTTAATAACTCAGACTGATTTCCAACCAGGTCAGTTCCTTGAACCAATTGACTGTGTCTGCATGAGTGCTGATACCAGCACGCAGAAAATTGTAGAAACATCTTTTGTTTTTTTTTTGTAATAGCATTAATTTCTGGTGTTTTGAAGTGATTTTAGAAGCTAGAGAAATATCCACATCAAATCCACACTGAGTACATTAACAGGTTAAGGGTTTTCTCCGTCTTTTTATTGAACAGGTTATAACAATGTGTAAAACAGAACATTGGGTAAAAATCAGCTTGACAGGAAAAAAAGCATAGTATTTTGTTTATATTGGATTAACTGTGCTTTTCTATCCAGTAGGGTCTACAGAAACAAAGTAAAATTTCATAAGAGAACAAGAAAGCATGTTAAAGGAAAATGAGCAGTGTCAGCATGGAGGTGAGAGGTTTTTTGCCTTTAAAAGTTCCCTCACCCCCCTGCACAACACTGTTTTGCAAACCCTTGCCAGACGTGCAAAGTTTGCGTGGGTTTAAGACAAGATTGGATAAATAAGTGGAAAATTTGGAAAATGCCGGAGACACAAGTGGGAGGTTTCTCAGGGAAGCAGTGCATATGCCTGCCTACACTTGCACTCTTCCCTAGGTGTTTTGGCCACCATCAGTGACAAGGTACAAGCTAGACCTGATGTATGTTCTGATCTAGATTTAAATTGGATATTAAGAAAAATGTCTTCACTGCAAGAGTGGTCAGGCCCTGGCACAGGCTGCCCAGAGAGGTGGGCAGTCACCATCCCTGGGGATATTTAAAAGACGTGTAGACGTGGCACTTCAGGGCATGGTTCAGAAGACATGGTAGTGCTGGGCTGATGGTTGGACTTGATGATCCTAGAGGTCTTTTCCAACCTTAATGATTCTATGATTCTATGATCTGATAGAAGGATGACCAGTGCTGGTCAGAATGTTCTGAAGTGAACTTCCAATGAAAATATCTGCCACCTTTCCTAGCAAAGAAAAAAGTACAGTTGTTTTGCAAAGTGCACATGCTAGAAAATGACCTGGAATGGGGGGAATTAAAACACCATATGATTCCTCTGAAGACATCCCAACTTTTCTTTAGCTGGGAATGAAAACCCTTTTGTTTTTTTTCCATAGAGGTGAGAGGGAGGACACAACCTGTTTCAGAAACAGCAGGCAAGACAACCTCAGGGTTCTTTATCCCTTGTATCCTCTGATTACAATGTGGTTCTGTCCTCAGTTTCATTGGTGTCTAACCTACTTTATTTTTTTATTACTTCTCCTCAAGCAATGAGGCTATTTAATCTACAAATTACAATTTAGTTCTCTGTTATTCGAATATATACTACTTATGTATTTATTTTAGTCTAAAGACACATCACGATTCCACTAGATGGCAGCCGGGACCTTCACAATCTCGTCCCACTGAAATCAGATTATACTTTTAACAGCTTCCCTTGACACAGACCAATTAAGATGTTCCATTCAATGGATGAATTATTTCACTGTCTTTCCAGTGAGACTCTCAGCATTCAGTACAGCACCAGTGGACTCCACTATTCATCCTACAGCCAGAACATTACATATTTCCTTCCCTTTCTGCGTGCCTGGGATTGCCGAAATAATCATAAAGGCACCTTGAGGACCCTCTGCAGCATAGTGCCATGTGTTTACACTGGATGTGCCTTAGTAGACCAAGCCCAAGACACCCTTGAGGCCAGCCTGTCAAGCCTTGTACAGGTTGTGAGACTGCGAGTTTGGATTCAGGTATGGCTGAAGCTCATACTCATCCCTGAGTATGTCCACAGGCTCCTGGTCCACCAAAAATGATTGGAGAGCAGCGTGCAAGCTGCTTGCAAGGCCACTGTTGACTGACAGCTAAGTGGAATATGTATCACTTCACTTTTACAGACACACTGGAGACCACTCAGGGCTATGATGACTTTCTGTGGCAGCCAGTAGTCATCTCCAAGCATGAAGGGAACGCATTGCAGTCCCACTGGGGACTGCCAAGACTCCCTGGACTGCTGGTGGGAGCGTCTGGGGAGAGAGGGATTTCGGTGGGGCTATCCCCTCCCAATTGGACAGATGACAGAGAAGCAGACAGATGGCAAAGTTGACAAAGCAAAGGCTGAATCATTTGGATGTATTACTCAGTGCCTTAGAGCTGGTGTCTGAGTGAAAACAACTCTGCCAGAAGCAGGGCTCTCTTAGACAATGCCCCATCAAGCAGCAAACACGGATTGGGTGCAAAAGCCTGCACTTCAGGTACGACAGCAGTTTTGCTGTGGTTCTACAAAGCTCAATTCAAGCTTTAAAATCCACCTGAGATGCCAAGAAAAAAAAATTAGTTAACAGCTGAGCTGGTCTTGGTGCCACAGCCGCTTGGCTGTTCACAGTTGTACGAAACCCATTCAAGGGTGTCCCCATGGTGGCTTGGTCACTTGGTCACGACAATAGTGGATGCATTTGTGACATCGGAGCTAAAAATCACATAGTGATAGAAAAAGCCAGTTTTTCTAGTATTGTGACAAAACCTCAGTAGTTCCCTGTCTCTGGTGGGGATTTTTCTTGTTGTTGTTGTTGGGGTTTTTTGGGTTAGCTTTTTTTTTAAAGTGCATTTATGATTTTTTAATACTTTTTAATGGATTTTAGACAGAAAACTTTGTAGGCTTGTAGTTACCTCTGTGAGGATCAGTTTTGATAGAAGATCTAGACCTGAAATGCAGATTGATTCTGATTCTGGTAGTTGGTTGTATAGCTGTAAATTTCATTTTATAAAAAAAAAAAAAGAAAAATAATTTTGAGTGTTTGTGGATAGGTAAAAGAGAATTAATAAAAAGAACATTTTATGGCTAGATGAATGTTAATAGAATCATTTTCCACATACCACCATCACAGATTACAGAGCTGTCACATTTCATGCAGAGGATTAAAAAAATACCATTCCAGTTCTGACTGAAAATAGCTTTTTCACTTTCCTTCTGATAAAGAAAAGGCTGCAGCAATGAAGGAATTGGCAACATTAACTATCCATTTCATAACCAGGGCTAGATGGAATATTTTAGAAACATCAATGTTTTATTGAAAAATAAATTTTTTTCTACGATTTTAGAGACTCTGAAACATTTCTGAAGAGTTGTTGCATCCTTGGAAAATAATCCACACCAGCTGTGGAAACCAAGTCAACCTACTCACATGGTTAATGCTGCACACATACTTAAGTCTTTTCCTGGAACAGGGGCTATGTTAACCCAAAGAATGTTTTTGGTTTTTTTTGTATCTGTGTTAATGTAAAATTTGTTGTGGTATCTCTGGGCAGGAAATGCAGACAACTACCGCCATTAGAAATCAAAATACCCTACTTATCAACCTAAGAAATGTACCATGGCGTTTTCTTTTGTTGACCTTTTTTTTTTTTCCTGCTGAAGTTTTTTCTGCCATAGAAGCTGCTTGTCTTAGGGTCTTCATAAGGGGACACCATTATAAAGAAAGAAAGCTTTTACTGTGTAGAGACGCAGTCCCAGTGGGATCGTCTAGTCAGGCATGAAAAGGTGGGATTCATCTGACATTATTTTGTTGTCTAAAAGGTAGGTGCCTAAATTCAGGCCAGGCAACCCAGGCTCTCTGTGTGGTCAAAAGGGAGGAATAGATAATTTTCAGATGTGATTTACCCGATCTGTTTTAAATACTCTTTTGAGATGAGATGAATTGCACTGCAGGCGCCCCTCACTAGCTCTGCATAGTTTATAAAGGAAGCCCACCTTGATCAGCTGTCGATGTACTGACGTTTAGCCAGATGATCCCTCCCAGCATGCTCTTCTACCTGCAGACATATGGCAGAAAGTTGTGAGCATTGCCTGCACTCACTGTGCCGACACTGTACAAAATTACAGTGTTCAAGACCTCCCTGGAGAATCCTCAAAGCTGGTTCTCATCAAGCATGACCCGTTCTACTATTTTCTTACCAGTCAGCTGTTTTGTTTGGCATCCACAGGGTACCTCATGCATTCACAAGCCCTTTTGTTGTCCTGCACTAGGATGGGTCAGGACCTCGCAGGATGCTTGAGGGCTCACATCTAAGAGACTCCCAGAGACCTGCAGCATATGCAGATCCCTGGACACACAATAATTTACCTGCCCTGGTGCAGTTCCTCTGGCTTTTCCAACAGATATGCCTGCATGTGCTGGATCCATTGCTGCTCAAGCATCATTGCTTGTGGCAGCCAATTTTGTCACAGCTCAGCAAAGTGATAGCCCAGCTCTCTCTGTGGTCTACTCCTGGTGTTAGAGCTCAGCCTTGGTCCCCAGTGTAATTGTAGGCTTATTAGCAGAGTAAATATACCCAGTGCCTTTTAATATCCTCTTTTGTCTCACCGAACTACCCAGAAAATCCTGAAATTTTCTTCAGTACTTAAGTTAAGCAGATATTTACCTAATTTGCTGGCATGTGGCATTTGCTTTGCTGTTTCTGGCATTTGCATGGGCATAGGACAAAATACACTGAAGCAACCAGGTGCAAGTGCTGTCTATCCTCATCCCTCAGCTTTTAATGCATCTTTTTTCCTGAGTGCCATTTCAGAAGCTCAGTAACAAAAGGAAAGTAGCTTTTAACAGCTGGTTAGATTTTAATCATGTTCTGTCTCTGCTTTAAAAGCTTTGGAAAAAATAGAGTGGCTTTTAATAAAGCAGCAACTCTTGGAACACCAGAAATATTCTTTCCTCCCAGAGACACAGTGTAAAATATAATTTAATTTGATTAATTCACAGCTCGCATTTAAAATGGTGGGTTCTTTTTGTTTCTTTGGTTTTTTTCCCCCCCCTTTGTCTTTTTCCCCCACTTTCCTTTCGGCGCTTGCATTTGGAACAGGCATTTGCTTGGTATTGCTCTTGCTTGTGACATAATGAAAATTCACAAAGACAGGCTATTCTTAAACTATAGAAGCTATTTGAAAACATTGATCTACAGCATAATATTAGGGAGAAGACTTTGGGAGAAATGTTAATTTCCTTTTCCTCAAAGGAAAAAATTGGGCTTTTCTGTTTTTTTTAGCAGTATGTAAAAATATTCCAGAATACACACGTACACAGACACACTTTTTCCAGAATTGCCTTGTTCAGTACCTATGCTGTTTTTCCCTATGTAGAGGTGGGTTTTTTTCCTGTATATTCATACAACCCCACCTCTTCCAAATTACTGTTCCCTTGCATGTCTCTTTACCTGAGCACTTACAAAATAGCTCCAGGAAGTGAAACCACTGATACATGTCAGTAAAGAGATTGTAACTCAAGTCTGTGCCATTGTGTGGCATCAGAAAGAGGGGATACAGGCAACACTGGAGTATAGTCTGATAAAAGATTCTCATAAAAGATGTGTCCCCTCTAACAGGCTTTTGGGATTTGGAGTGCTGAGAAGCTTTTTTGATGAGAAAAACAAGGCTTTTAGCAGCAAAATTGGACAAACACCAAGTAGCTGATTTCACATTGGGTAAACATGTGTGGAGGAAAAGGCAGCAGGTGAGTACATGGTCTTTGTGGTGGTCTGTATTTACCCTGTAAGTGATGGAGTTGCAGGAATTGACATGTGCCGGGCGAAAACAAAATGTGACAGCTTATTGCTGGGGCTGTGTGCAATAGGGCAGCCCAAATAACCAAACATGGTGAGAAGTCATGAACTGCTTTGCTGTAAATACTCAGCTGGAGCCCAAATAACCAAACATGGTGAGAAGTCATGAACTGCTTTGCTGTAAATACTCAGCTGGAGAGCAGGTATCGGGCTCTTGCAGCAGTGGAGCAAGAGGGATTTTGGCAGGGAAGGCACGCGGCCTAGACTCAGCCAGAAGGAAATCATTAGTGCTTGTGAGGAGCTCCCTTCTGCAAGGGGTGCTTATATCAAGTTAATTCTGTCTGAGATCTAAGTCACCAAAACCTCTGGGAAAAAAATCCAAGTCTGAAGAAAACTGCCTTCACATTTTCAGTACAGATGCATCAGAAATCACATGAGTTAAGTGCTAAGGTTCAGGTTTGAGCTTTGAGCCCATGTATGAAATATAAATGAGATCAAGCCTAAGAAACAGAACAAAGCCCCCATAATCCAAGGAGAAATGATTAGTGACCTGCTACACCACTCAGACCCACACAGATCTATGGTGCTGGATAGGATGCACGCAGGGGGTTCCCAGCTGACTGGAGATTAGCAAATGTGACACCCACCTACAAGAAGGGGTAGAAGGAGGATCCAGGGAAGGACCGGCCTGTCAGTCTGACCTTGGAGCTGGCAAAGGTTATAGAGCATATCATATTGAGTGCCACCACATAGCACGTACAGGGTAACCAAGTGATCAGGCCCAGTCAGCATGGGTTTGGGAAAGACAGCTCCTGCTTAACTAACCCAATCTCCTGCTATGACAAGGTGATCCACTTAGCGAATGAGGGAAAGGCTGTGGATGTTATCTACCTAGACTCTAGTAAAGTCTTTGACACTGTCTCCCACACCATTTTCCTGGAGAAACTGGCTGCTCATGGCTCAGATGGTTGTACTCTTCACTGGGTAAATAACTAGCTGTGTGGCTGCACCCAAAGAGTTGGGGTGAATGGAGTTCAACCCAGTTGGCAGCTGGTCACAAGTGGGGTTCCCCAGAGCTCACTGTTGGGCCAGTTCTGTTTAAAATCTCTATCAACAGTCTGGACAAGTGGATTGAGTGCACCCTCAGTAAGTTTGCAAATGACACCAAGTTGGGCAGGAATGTTGATCTGCTCAAGGCTAGGAAGGCTCTGCAGAGGGACCTGGACAGGCTGGATCGATGGGCCGAGGCCAGTTGTGTGAGGTTCAACAAGGCCAAGTGCCGGGTCCTGCCCTTGGGTCACACCAACCCCAGGCAACGCTCCAGGCCTGGGGCAGAGGGGCTGGGAAGTGCCCGGCGGAGAAGGCCCTGGGGGTGCTGGCTGACAGCCGGCTGGGCATGAGGCAGCAGTGCCCAGGTGGCCAAGGAGGCCACCAGCCCCCGGGCTTGTGTCAGCACTGGTGTGGCCAGCAGGAGCCGGGCAGGGATGGGGCCCCTGTGCTCGGCCCTGGGGAGGCCCCACCTCGAATGCTGGGCTCAGGTTTGGGCCCCTCGGGACAAGAAGGGCCTTGAGGGGCTGGAGCGTGTCCAGAGAAGGGCAGCAGGGCTGGGGCAGGGTCTGGAGCACAAGTGTGCTGGAGGGCGGCTGAGGGAGCTGGGGGGGTTTAGCCTGGAGAAGGGGAGGCTGAGGGGAGCCCTTCTCGCTCTCTGCAACTGCCTGAAAGGAGGCTGTAGTGAGGGGGGGATTGGTCTCTCTTCTGAAGTAACAAGCAATGGGACAAGAAGAAGTGTCTTCAGGGTGTGCCAGGGAGGTTTAGATTGGATATTAGGAAAAGTTTCGTTACTGAAAGGCTTGTCAAGCATTGGCACAGGCTGCCCAGAGAGGTGGGGGAGTCACCATCCCTGGAGGTATTTAAAAGATGTGTAAATGTGGTGCTTAGAGACATGGTTTAGTGGTGGACTTGGCAGTGTTAGATTTATGATTGGACTTGAGATTCTTTGAGATCTTTTCCAACCTAAACAATTCTATGATTCTATGATTCTAAGAAGAGTGCCACTTGACCTCTTCCTGGTAAAGGTCAGCTTGATAAGGTAGCTGAAAAATACATTGTATTGTTCTTTGTGTAGGGTTGTAAAGTTTAAAAGCTATCACCTGAGGCCTCCTGATTCATGTGTTCCTTTTTCTGATTTTCTTGACAATATTTTGCCAAAACTGTACTAAAATGGCAAACTTTGATAACTTTAGTAATAATTGTTTTAAAAAATTGTCTTGGATCAGAAATACTGTTCCATATGGCTGGGTTTCATCGGATCCAAACCAAGGTGTGTGTCACAGGCTTCCTATGCATTCAACAGGCCATACAGGCACTTCCAAAGGGTGGTAATTTTTTCCTAAGCAAAACATGTAAGACAGTGAACTGAACTGCACTACAGATGTGATATCACTCACCAGTGGCTTTAAAAGTGTTCTATGTCTAATTTAGAAGTTGAATTTTTAGGTATCTACCTTTAAGGGTCTAAATTACAGCATATGAATAGCAATTTAAGAATCAAAGTTGAATTCTGTCTCTACTGCATGTATTTGTATGCATGTATTTTTAATAATTTCAGCGGAAAGTTGGCTGAACCATTTTCAATATCACACTGATTTCTAAAGAAACGAGGCATGTAGGATACCAAGAGTGAGAGGGAAAGTTAAAGGAGAAACAGAATGAAGAGCGGAAGTTCTCTGTGAGACATTCCAGATACAGAAGGTGAAAAGAGGTAGTAAGTGGAGCTGCCCACAAAAGAAACCAGAAAGGAAAGATCCTACATATTATACAGAAAATTGGGGCAATTGCTCTGTAGCAGGTGAAACAAAGTGAACTTGCTGAAAAGTGTAAAAGCCTGTTCAATTGCCTCTCTTTTTTGCTTTGCTGCTTACTTCACAGTCATCTGCAGGAGACTCAGGAGACACCCCTGGACACTTTCAACAGGTAAAATGTTTAATTTATTTGTCTCATTTCTCAGATGTTAGGGCTTTTTAGAGAAGAACCCAGCTGCTGCATGTTCTAATTTTTACCACAGACCAAACTAAAAATATCAAACAGATCTGTAATATGGTCCTTAGAACTGAGTTCTCCTATCTACTTTTCTATACAACTCTGCTTGGTCAGTGCTCATGAAATGAAGTTTTACATAAAAAACAAGCAAACCCACAAACAAACAAAACTTTATCATTTGCTTTATTATTTCTTCAGGAGTTCAGTTTCAAAATAAGACATGAGAAAGTGTCAGATTTGCAGCTGTACTCTACGCAGGACTTGCCTTAGGGCAAGCTCTTTTCATACTAGTTTTCCTATATATTTGAAGTACAAACTGTATTGACCCAGAGTCAAGTAATTTCCATATGCAATTCAAATACTTTGGGTAAGGCTTAGCTTAACACAAGAGTTCTAAATCTCCACGAGTCAAGTAAGGCTCCATGGATATGTCATGGTGAGAAGCCTTCTGAACCATCTGCTAGAGGCCTAGTGGAGTAAGAATTTGGTGGAAGATGAAGGACTAATGCAAAAGTTTCTTGACCGGCCAACTTGTCTGCTAACTTATTCTGTGGATCATACTGACTTCAGCTTGAAGCTTAGGTATAATTATCATTATTGTTCACTAATTTAGGTGTTAGGTTTTACTTGGCGTCCTGGTTATTTTTGAAAACTGTTCCCTAAAAGAGACTGGGATTACTGCCTGGGACTACTGACCCTTGCTGTATGACAAAGTAGATGTTTTTGACTTCCTACCATGCTATATGATAAGGCAAGGCTCTCCCAACCAAGTTGAACGGGGTCTGTGAAGACTGATCATAGCACTTATCCAGTGACATTGTTGCTACCATGACAACAGGTTCTTGGTGTTGCAGTTGGGAAAAAAAAAAAATAAAGTTTTAAAAGTAGAGGTTAGAAGCCACAGACGAGGCTTCATTCTAGTCTCTCACTGTAGTGTCTTCTCAAGAGAATGGAAATGAAACTGTGAAGACTTCAAGCATTTCAGAGTCTCAGGAAAAACAAAGACTGAAAGAATGAGAACACCAGATGTTGAAGAAGCAGCTTCTTTTATGAAGTATTTATTTTAAAAATTATGCAAATAAAATGTAGCTTTGTAAAAGGAACTGAAAATAATCCCAGACATTAATGGCAGTTCTCAGACAATGAAGGCAAGTTGTTTAATTAGGTATGCAGATTACAGAAGAATCAAAAATTCATGGCTCCATATAGCATCACTGTAGTGTTTAGTCTTCTTAGATCATAGAAGCCCTGAAAGAAGAAGATAGTTTTTGTGTATATTACTGAATAGGTGGAGGGAGAGATTTTTCAAAGGTGCTTAACAGATTTTGATGCATAAATATGACTACTTGGCAATTAAACCTACATGGCTAATTGCTGTGGGCAAGCTCAAAATGCTCAATTTAGATTGCACTCTAAATTCTAGCCATTGCCTCAGGGAGGCTGTGGGAAATGGGGGCAGGAGGAGCACATGCAGGAAGCCTTCTTAGACATAAGAAGACTTAGTGAGTGACAAAAATAAATTAGTCCAAACAAAACAAGTAAGCAGGTGAAGTTCTTTTACCTTCCATTAGCTATACAGAAGTTAGAAATCAAATTAAGCTGGTTATGTAGCCCATCTCTGTAGTCAATAAAATTAAATCCTATGAAATGAAATCCAGAATTTCCCGCTTCTAATTCATCTAACCTCTGTTAGTCACATCATAAGGGAGACTGAATTGACATTTGGAAGTGTCTGTGTGTCTCTGTTGACAGCCCACAAATTTGGAATCATAGAGTCATAGAATGGTGTGAGTTGGAAGGGACCTTTTGAGGCCATCCAGTCCCAACCCCCTGCGGTGAGCAGGGACATCTGCAACCAGATCAGGTTGCTCAGAGCCCTGTCCAGCCTGACCTTGAATGTTCCCAGGGATGGGGCATTGACCACCTCTCTGGGCAACCTGGGCCAGTGTTTCACCACCCTCACTGTAAAAAAAATTTTCTTTTTATCCAGTCTAAATCTACCCTCCTTTAGTTCTCCCTTGTCCTGTCACAACAGGCCTTGCTAAAGAGGTTGCCCCCACCTTTGCTATAGTCCCCCTTTAAGCACTGGAAGGCCACAACAAGGTGTCCGCAGAGCCTTCTCTTCTCCAGGCTGAACAACCCCAGCTCTCTCAGCCTGTCCTCGTAGCAGAGGTGCTCCAGCCCTCAAAGCATTTTTTTGGCCTCCTCTGGACCCGCTCCAACAGGTCCATGTCCTCCCTGTGCTGACGGCTCCAGAGCTGGATGCAGCACTGCAACGGGGTCTCACCAAAGTGGAGCAAAGCGGCAGAATCTCCTCCCTTGCCCTGCTGCCCACACTGCTGGGGATGCAGCCCAGGGTATGGTTGGCCTTCTGGGCTGCAAGTGCACATTGTTGGCTCATGTCCAGCTTTTCATCCACCAGTCCTCCCAAGTCCTTCTCCACAGGGATGCTCTCAATTCTTTCATCCCCCAGCCTGTATTGATACTGGGGGTTGCCCCAACCCAGGTGCAGGACCCTGCACTTGGCCTTCTTGAACCTCATGAGGTTCTCACAGGCCCACCTTCCAGCTTGTCTAGGTATCTTTGGATGGCATCCCATCCTTCTGCTGTGTCAGCCGCACCACTCAGCTTGGTGTCACCTGCAAACTTGCTGAGGGTGTGCTTGATCCCACTGTCTATGTCATTGATGAAGATATTAAACAGCACTGGTCATCGTACGGACCCCTGAGGGACACCACTCATCATCGGTCTCCATCTGGACATCAAGCCATTGACCACTACCCTCTGGATGTGACAATCCAGCCAGTTCCTTATCCTTAGTTCCTTATCCTTATCCAAGTTCCTTAGCTTGAAAAACAGGATAGAATAGAATAGAATAGAATAGAATAGAATAGAATAGAATAGAATAGAATAGAATAGAATAGAATAGAATATTTTCTGTTGGAAGGGGCCTACAATGATCATCTAGTCCAACTGTCTGACCACTTTGTTTTTAGATAGGATGAATCCAGCTTCATCTGTCTGCCCCAAACAAGAAGGTGTTTTTTCCAGAAATTATTGTTTGTCCATATGTGCAGTTTGTAGTGCATGAGAGTGGAACACACAGAGAATCTGATTCCTTCCATATAGCAGACAGTATGAATTTAGACATGAACAGACAATTTCAAGTTTATGAACTGCATTCACCTTCAGTTGATTGACATTTTACTTCTGAGCTTTCACAGACCTTAAATTTCTATTTCTCTTAATACAGATACCCCTACTCTGTATCTAGATTGAGAGTGCTTTAGAAGCCGGGAAATTCTGCCTGCATAGGACAACCAAAGGAAGATGTATACATAATTTATTTTCCCCTGGGTAAAGGTATGAAACAGATTAATTACTTTTCATGAGCAACCGCTGGCAGATTGACCCCAGCTATTATTATAACCATTAAATATCTAGAAGGAAGATAATCAATCAGTCAGTCTGATAGACTTGAAATCTTGGCATCTGAAACAATCAAGGAGCAGCAGATCTCTCCATCTGCCTGCCTGTCTATGTTTCTACCTATTCATATCTTTTAGATAGCAATATCTATCTATCTATCTGTCTATCTGTCTATCTATCTGTCTATCTACTGTCTAATAGTCACTACTTTGTAAGCCACATTCTCAGCTGGTAGCAATATAGAACTGTTCAAACCAGTTGAGCATCAGCAGTTTCCTTTCCCTGATGAGTCAGCCCAGTATTATTTCCTCTCTGTAGAGTGAAAGTTGGATGAAAATGAAAGCAATTAGCATTCAGATGAGCTGAATCAGGGACAGCTGAATCAAAGAAACACAACATAAACCCAGCATAGGAGAGGTACTGTCCTTTTTCTTTCTCTTCTACCTCCAGAAGATTTTACATATTAAAATTAATCACTGCATCTTTCATTGTGATCAGGACTTAATTACAGATGCAGTCACTAATAAATATTATTGCTAGCAGCTGTTTCTGTTAATTTATTGCATAAATCATCTCTCTACCCACTAATCAATTGGATGGAGTTCTGCTCAGAAGGGACCCTTTCTACCACCTTTCTTCTGCCACTCTTGTTAGACCTATCGTCTTCAAGAACGCCTTTTGTGGAATAGGACAGTCCTCAGTGTCAGGGACTGACAAAGAGCGGAAAGAAAAAAGTCAATGATTGTTCACACTCTGGAATGTCAGAAAAGCTTTTCCCTGTGCTATTAATTCATGAGAGAAAGGAGCCATCTACATGCATTTTTATCTATAGCACGTATTCCTTCTGTAAATCAAGCATTTCTCTCTCAAGCATCTTCCAAGTAGTCTAAAAAGAGCCAATTTATTTGTTCAGTGCTGTTAAGTAATTGAAGAGACTAACGGAGGAATAATAACATGAGTTTGGTAGTTCATATAAACATGAAATTTCAAGCTGTAATGATCCTCCAAAATTATTATTGTGCATTTGGAGTCATGTGTCAATAACAAGTAATTCAGCTGGCTCTGTTTTGAAGCTCTCTGTGCAGCCTGTGTCCTGATTTTCTTCAATTTTCTCTCAATGAAAACCATGTCCTGATAGACACGCTCTCTAGTTTTTCATTGCAGCTGAGCACAAAACCAAAAGATCATTGAAAATACAGCTGGAAAGGCCTCAAGAGGTTGCATAGCCTATATTATTTCTCCAAGGGAGACCCTGCTTACATAAAGAATTATTTTAGATATTTATACAGTCTGCCTCTAATGAAATCCAGAAATGAGAATATTGCAGTCTGTCTGGAGATACTTCTTGCTAGAATGCTTTATAACTAATGCCATTTGTAATTATCTTGCTGAGATTTAAGGGTTTTTTTTTTTTCTTTGCTTGTTTTAGCCACAGTAGATGCAAACATGGATGTACAGCTCTCCTTTTGACAGACACATTTTATATATTTAAAAGTCTGGTATGTGGGGATTGTAATTGCAAGGAAGTATTCTTTCCTTCATTTTATTACAGGCTTCCTATTCAGAATGTAACAGATAGATTTGGAAAATCCTACAGATTAAGGTACAAAATGCCCAAGAGAGAAACACAGCTAAGACACACTGTCGTGGTTTAGCCCCAGCCAGCAACCAAGCGCCACGCAGCCGCTCGCTCACTCCCCCCTGGTGGGACGGGGGAGAGAGTCGGAAGAGTAAAAGTGAGGTAACTCATGGTTTGAGATAAGTCAGTTTAATAGGGAAAGCAAAAGCTGCGCACAGAAGCAAAGCAAAACAAGGAATTCAATTGCTCCTTCCCATGGGCAGGCAGGGGTTCAGCCATCCCCAGGAAAGCAGGGCTCCATCACGCGTAGCGGTTGCTTGGGAAGACAAACGCCATCACTCCCAATGTCCCCCCCCTTCCTTTTTCTTCCCCAGCTTTATATACTGAGCATGACATCATATGGTATGGGATATTGCATTGGTCAGTTGGGGTCAGCTGACCTGGCTGTGCCCCCTCCCAGCTTCTTGTGCCCCCAGCAGAGCACGGGGAGCTGAAAAAGTCCTTGACCAGTGTAAGCGCTACTTAGCAACAACTAAAACATCTCTGTATTATGGACATTGTTTTCAGCACAAATCCAAAACATAGTCCCATACTAGCTACTATGAAGAAATTTAGCTCTATCCCAGCTGAAACCAGGACACACACACACACAACACAAAAAGTGCCAAATAGAAGTACTTCTGGGTTATGCTGTTCTTTTTTAATTGACTGCAAAAATGATGGAAAATAAAGTTGACAAAACCCAAGAGTTTCTCATTTGTATTTTTTCTGTTTCTTCTCAGTTTTGCTGCTAAATACAAACCACAATTTATTATGCTTCCTCAGGCCTTGCAGAATGATTTAGGTTGATATGTTAATTGATCACAATTAATTTTATCATAAGAGCGCTCCATTCAGGCCACTTAAATAAACAACATAAAGTATTTTTGCCTGAGGTCCTACTTATAAAACATGCAATTCAGCTCACCTAATTATAAATATTTAAAAGTTAAATCTCTCAGTTTATGCTGGTCTCCCTTTTTTTATCGTCACTGGAGAGAAATAGGCACCTGAGGAGGTAATTTTTATCTTAGAATTAGATAAATTGTCTTATTGCAGTTTTTATTTCTCTCCAGTGAATATAAAGATGACTAGTCCAGGTTTTGACAGGTAACCTGCCTATCTTACATAAATAAATCTCACCTAAGAGTAGAAAGATAAATATGGAGACAAATTAAATTTAATGAGTCTTTTCAACCAACAAAGATGGAATCAAAAGGGGATTTACCCAAAAATATGCCACAGTTCACTGCCAGAGGCAAAAATCAAACCCAGTTCTCCAGAGAGTCATCCTGTTGTAATAGAGAGACATAATGAATTGTAAACTCTTGGCAGTATGATTAGTTGTTTCTTCAAAGTAAGAAAGTGAGGCAGGATGAAGTGAGATGAGAATTAGGTGCTAGTGCTAAGTATAAGATTTTAGGAGCAGCTGCCAAAAAAAAACCCACCAAAACCAGAAAGTGAAAACAGAAAGTGCCTGGGAGAGTAGGACAAATGTTCTCCAAGGATCTTATTTGCCTCAAATATTTTTTCATCTATTACATCGCCTTTCTTCCTTCACTGCTCATTAGAAAAGAGAAATCTTGTAGCCCTCATTGTAAGAGATTCTCAGAATAATGTACCATCTGAAAGTTATGGTCTGGAATACACAAAGCAAGACCTTCAATGCTCACATCCTATTCTTGTAGATAACAGTAGCCATTATCTCAAAATCAGAGTGACCTTTTCTTTGTGTTCTGCTGGAGAAGGAAATTGTTCATTTCAACTCCAGAGAGGTTAATGGTCTGCAAATATTTTTCCAGCTGAAAGCAGACAGGCTGTATTTCTGGACTCTCTCTATATAAACAGCATCTTGTCTACTTGTGTACGCTGTGTCCAGGCGCCCATTACAGTCAGTGGAGAGCTTGAGTCAGTTGTGATAACATGGATGTCACATGATGCTGGAGATGCCCTAGGATGTCTGAGTCATCATGCTGTGACTCACTGATAGCCCCAAGGGACCAACAGAAAACCAAACCCAACCTGCTGTGGTAGGTGCTACAAGGTACATGCTAATATGCTGCCTCCATCTGGTGATTGGAACAGCTCTCTAGGGTCCACAGTATTGATCAGACCTTCATTGACCATAATGAACACTTAGATACTTTGCACACATGTAAATATCTATATTTAGACAATTAAATTGGTGTGTTTTAATCTACAAGATAAGGTCCATCTCTAAGGAGGAATAACTCCACTCATAAGTAAAAAGAAAGTGCGTAGGGTGCCTAGCATGCAGAGGATGAACAAACATACATGTTTGTAGCAAGAACCTTCCCAACTGCTTGAAAGAAAGAGACAGATCTCTACTTGCCCAAGGAAAGTCTTTTAAACCAAAGCTTACTGTATGTACCATTCACATCCTCTCTTGGCAGTTGGATTGCAGTCAATCACTGACCAGATTATTTAACTGCCGCTCAGACTCAGATCATTCCTCTGTGAAGCATTTTATCAAATATCGAAGAGGTTGCTGAGATAATCCACGCTGATTTTCCACCAACAGTTCTTCACTTCAGTAGAAGGGATATAAGGAAAGGCACACATAAATTTTACTTCTTAAAATTTCTTTCCTGCTCCTTCTGGCAATGGATCAATATGCTTTTTGTCTGTTTCTATGCCAGGATTTATTATTTTATTCTGTAAAAGAGCAGGTATCTCTTGAAATTATTTGGGGATTTAACCCTGTGGATAGAGAGATTTCTGGCAAGTTTCCTCCCACTAGTTAATGATTCTTTGGGAGCTGGAGTTCTTAAGGTAAATAGAGGTAACTATAAGTAACTTAGACTTGGCTCACAGGCAGCTTTTATTTTAAATTAGTCAAGGCTCACTCTGATTTCTATTAACATGTTTTAATTTCTGCATACACACCACATGCAGGGAAATATGATCAGGAAGTTACTTAAAATGATTGGTAATGACATCACTTACTGTATCATTTCATATATAAGTTGATGAATGACTGTCCATATGCATCAAACTAGAACCTCAGCAAGAGTTTCAGATTTTTGACTATCATGATGATACCGTAGTCCTGGAGGAGCGAGGATAACAAGGAGCTCTCATTTGTGGGATGGCTCTTTGGATGGGATCATTATACCCAAAGGCATCACTGCAACATGTATTTCTACCATATCAAACCCTAAAAAGTTGACTCTTCTTTTTAAAATTTTTTTTATATTCACTTTGGCAAATTTCTTTCTGCCTTTCTATAGGTAAAGACCCATAGACTATAATTATTATTAGCGTGAGGCTGCATAAAGGAAACTGAGAGCCTGCCTGCTGTTCTTCTTAAAATAGATGCCTAATCACTGTCATTGGCATCCCTTTTGTTTGTGCAATAGCTACAGGGCTGTAATATTCTCTTCGTGTTGGCAGTTCTTGAGCAGTACATAAAAGCAGAAGATCCCAGCTTAAACAGAGAATAGCACAAACATCTGCTGACGATCTGATAGATAGAGAGGCAATAATGGAGACAAAGGCAGGATTTAGCTTGCTTTAAAAACGGCAAAGACTGATTTCATTTTCTGAAGAATTAGGACACATTAGGAATTCAACTACTGCCTTTTGCATATTGAGTAAGGAAGAGAGGGCAGGTCAATTAACTCCTTCAAATTTATTCCGAGGCTGTTTTTTTTTAATTCTAAAATAAATGCTTTTACTTTCTTGCAGATATTTCTGTTGAGTCAGGTTTGCATTGGTGTTTAGATTGGTTGAGATGGATATTGCACCTATTAGGATTTATGAAAGTGACTATGTGTGGTCCTAAAGAGGTATTAGTGCAGGAAAGCCTAGCCTTGGCCAACAGTAGGAAGACAAAGATAAATCCAGATAAAGTTAAGGTTTAATAGTGAAGGCAAATTATCTGTGAGTTAACTATTCTCTTCCCTCACCCCTGCTTTCTGGAACATGGCAGTGTTTTTTCCAGGTTTTGAAAAGAGACTTTTCAAAGCAGAGCCCATTCCAAGACACAAAAAGCCCTTCGCCCCCTTGGAAAAGTGATTAAATTAAACTATGGGGCTAAGTGGAAGTAGGCAAACGAGACCAACATATGATCTTTCCTATCCTTAAGCCTTTGGAAATCATGTTTTTGGATTTAGGTGTAAACAGACTCTGCTTCTGTAAGTCTTTCATTTTTCATTGGCAGCAGCACGACTGAGTTGATTTTCCATTGGCTTTCTGTAAATACCAGCTTGAGTCTCTGCCCAGAAATCTGGAAGCTAAATCCAACTCCCTGTGTACCTAAAGATCTCTGCTCCCAAATTATGAATCAACTGTCTTGACAAAACAACACTTTTTTTGAGGGAGATGGGACAAAAGGAGAAGGGATAAAAAAAGAACACAGAGGAAGGAAATACCCTTTTCCCAGAATACAGCAGCAATAATTTAAAACTGTCTTTCATTTTCTGATGAGGTGACTAGAAGAGGAACTGATTAACTTCCACCTTCTTTGTAATACCTCTCGTAGGTTGTTGTGCCAAATTCTGGAGGTCTTTCACTGGTCTCAGATGAGCAGGACCTTAATGAGCTGCATCCCACCCTGTAGGTAGGGCTGCCTGCTAACCCACCACAGCTAGCCAGCTGCTACAAAGCTCTGCAAGCTTTCTCAGTAGCTACTGATTGCTGCCATCTGTCTCGTTATCATCTTTGCTGCTCAGCAGAAATACAACAGGCTATGCACTTTAGAACATCATCTTCCTTGAGATTTAGGGGTTTGGTACCTTAAGGTTACAAGCTCTGTAATTCAGTTAGTTTGGCTAGACCCATGCTGGTTTAGTTGGTTTGTGCAGACTTATAATGACAATAACATTATTTTGTTAAGTGTAAAGTGTCCCTAAATTTTGAGGACTAAACTCTCTCACATGTAATAAAATACAACACAAAATAAAACACAAATAAGCTATCTTTTAGGCATTCCATATAGTCCTGCTCAGCTACCTTTATTTCCATTGAGGGCCAGTAAGCACTACTGCTATTCAAACTTACTTTCTCCTGAGCCTTGTGGGAGGTATTGCTCTTCTCTTTCAAGCCTCAGTAAACAGAACGACACTTCCCGTCGTGTTATGCTTACATAACAGGAAAAAATAAGTGAAAAAAAAGGAAAGAAATAATTCCATTTTATGGCATATGAAAAATGTTTTAGGAAAATAATAAACTATTCAAGTCATAATAGGAAAGAAACCGTCAATACATCAAACAAGAGAGTTAAGCTACATTTCACATTGCAAAATGCCTACCCATGAAGCATAAAATGAAAAATAATTGTCTTTGATCCCACAAATCAGAGTTTGACCTGGGAAATATATGCATGACTGAATCCTGACACATTAAAATGTAACTGAAGAGCATCTGGTTGTCAAGATTTTCAGAAGTTAAACCTTCAGAGAAAGGCTAATCTAGTAGAAAGGTATTACATTAAGGTTCAGGAAACAAGTTCAGCCCTGCCGTCCACTGCACACTTCCTGTGTGAGACTTAATAAATCGCTTTGGGTCAGATCTGTGAAGGCAGATAACGTGTCACAGTGCTGCTTGTTACAGTGCCTTTAGGTGCCAGGCTGCTAGGCAGAATTCACAGGCATCCAAGCTGGAGTTGCAGAAGGAGCCGAGCTGAAACAGTCAGTTCTGTTCATAGGAAACTGTGCAGTCTGGGCAATAATGCAAAAGAGGGGGCTGTGTCTCGAGTCTGCAACTCTGGAAGATTTCAGTATTTTACTCTGAATTGCAGGGAGCTGCCTTTTCTTCGTAGGGAATTCACAGCTTTATGCACGCTCCTGGAATTAAATAATTTAGTCTCTTGTTTACATTTTAAATATCCAAACAAGCAAAGAAGCCTCAAAATACACAGGAATCTTTTCTTATACGGAGGAAGTGCTGCTACCCTTTACCTGGGAGGATGCTCAGCAGAACCTCCCCCTTGATGGTGAGAAACCCTGGTCTACTTCCAGAGATTAAACCTACATGTCTGTGCAGGGTACACCGGCCAAAAGGCTGTCAGCTGCTGTGGGCTTGTCTAGTATAGGGGAAGGAGATATTTTCACTCCCTCCTTAAGCTGCTCCACTTTGCATAAAATAATTCAGTATGAATTGGACCACTGAGAGAGAGAGATTAGTAAATGTGATTTTGAACCCCAGAGGCTAGTCGCTTACTGGAGGGAAGGGAGCTAGGCTTCAGTCCCACTTCCAATTAATATAAGTAAAGTATGCATTCACGAGAGCATGGTGTATATGTAGCTCCCTGTCTCCCGGGTGCATCAGCTAACCACAAATCCTATTCCTTTCTCAAGCTCAGGTAACAGATAATTAGGATGCATAACAGAAAAAAATTGACAGAAGTATTATAGAACTCCACCAGACTGCAGCCTAATGGTTAGGGCAGGTTTATGTGGGTTTAGCTCTCCTTGGCAGACAGGACTTAAAATCTCTGACCATGAATTACTGGATAAAAAGGAAAAAAACAAAATGCTTCCATTTGCTGAGCCTGCAATTGGTGCAAAAGCTTTCTGTATGCTTCTTAACTGGATTTGGAAAAATGATTTGTTCTTATAACCTGACGGTGCGTAAATATGAATTACAGGCTTAGCTGCTCGGTGCCATCCAAGTGTACATGGTTCTGGGCATGCCCCAAAGGGAACATTTATCTGCTTATGGAAGATGACTGGTGGAAACGCAATCACTTAAGGAACCATTTCTGTTAATGTGAAGGCTGCTGTTGATCGTTGCCCACTGCTTTCTTCATGCTGTAAAGCCTGACTGTTTGGGAAACAGGTGACTGGCTGATTTTGAATGTGAAGTGTGGGTTTTATATGGCAAAGTGTAGATGTTTATAACATAGATATCTGTATATGACCCAGTATCTTTTAATCCCTCTAGAGACAGTGGAGATTTAAGCAATATAGTCAGTGGATTGTATGACCAACCCACTCCTTGCTAAATAAACATCTAAAATCAATTAAATAAAAGATGTCCTAAAAAACTGTCTCTCTCCATTAACTATTAAGGAAGCCAAATAGATCTTTTAAAAAAGAAACCACAATTTTCACATGAGTTCTGGCCACCAGTTCCCAACAAGTGTCGCTCCATAGTTTGGCATGTGGTGTTGTCATTCACATCTCAGCACAAAAGCTGCATAACATCGTGGTTCAAAATTGTCCGTATGTGATACAATCAGCAGGTGGTTGCCACTAATAAGTGTGGATATTATGAAAAGTTACTACTGATTGGCAGGGAGCTGCTGCTTCTTAGGGTAAAACTGCGAGGGACTCTGAAACTTTATTAACTCATCTGTTTCACTTCACACCACGACTGATAAGCAGCTTATGTATGGTCAACCACCACTTTTTGGCTAAAGGGTAATATTGGACACTTACTCATCTTCATGTTGCAGTCAGGGAAAAAAGCTTCAAAAAGGATCAGGGGAACAGAATTTAGACTTCTGTCCTAGAACTTAGGAACGTTAGTTTAGCTAAGTCCATTTCCTCTTTGTTATACAGTCCTGTAGCATATCAAAGGTGGTTTAGAAGAGACGCTCATGAGTATTAAGTCATCATGTGATGGTCCAATGCTTTCAGGTGTCAGGAAAATTAATATGGCCTTGTGGTTACTGTCAGACAGCTCTTTAAAATAGTCCAGCTACTACTGCCAAAGAACTATTACACATTATTCATTTTAAGAGTGATGGAGCTCAATTAAAGAACTTGATATATTCCTGCTCCTTTTCACACAGTCTGTCACCAGCATGGTCCTCCACATCCATTTGCCGAATTTTTTTAAAAGAGGGACTTTACCCTTATGATTCTGACTGAATAATAAAGTGTTCTGCTGTCTGGTTTCAAGCAATCTTCACAGACAAAAGCTGTAGCGGAAGATGTTGCATGGCTAAGAAAGCCACGACATTTTATTAAATGAACACAATATGCAGTGTAGGTTTGACCATTTGTTTGCAACAACTGTTTATATAAATTATTATCACTCAGATAATATTGAATGTAACAAAGTTTTAAAGGAAATCCTCAATCCATAATTTTATCTTTCTTCCTTTAATCTTTAAAAGCTATGACTGAATTGTCCAGACTCTGAAATTTTAAGACCTTTAACTGAGACTGAAAGGAAATGTCTTCCTGGAAAAAGAGGGACAGATCACTAATTGCAGGAGCTACAGTGTCTATTTTTAGGTATGTAATTCATTTCCTCTAACTTAAGGCTCCAGACTCAGACACCCAAATTTAGGTGTTGCAGTCTCGACCTCCATACATGAGTTAGCTGCCTGAGCTCCTCTCCAGGTATCTATATATAGACACCTATTGCGATATAAGCTGTCACAGGGTATCCAAAACATCTACATGGAGTTGGCAGATATAACAGAGAACCCATATGCAACGTGCTGTCTTCTGGAAGGCCAAAGCAAGACCCTTTAAGGCATCTCAGATGAAACCGGACGCTTCTGTGTGAGCAACTGAGATGATTAGGGAAGTGATGGTACCCCTGTGCTCGGCACTGGGGAGGTCCCACCTCGAATAATGTGTTCAGTTTTGGGCCCCTCAGTACAAGAAAGACATTGAGGTGCTGGAACATGTCCAGAGACGGGCAGCGGGGCTGGGGCAGGGTCTGGAGCACAAGTGTGCTGGGGGGCGGCTGAGGGAGCTGGGGGGGTTTAGCCTGGAGAAGAGGAGGCTGAGGGGAGCCCTTCTCACTCTCTGCAGCTGCCTGAGAGGGGCTGGAGTGAGGGGGGGGGGTTGGTCTAACTAACAACTAACAAGTGATAGGATGAGAGGAAATTGCCTCAAGTTTAGGCTCCCAAGGGGAGGTTTAGATTGGATATTAGAAAAAACTTCTTCACCAAAAGAGTGGTCAAGCACTGGAACAGGCTGCCCATGGAAGTGGTTGAGTTACCATCCCTGGAAGTATTTGATAGACATGTAGATGTGGTGCTTAGGGACATGGTTTAGTGGTGGACTTGGCAGTGGTAGCTTAACAGATGGACGTGATGTTCTTAAAGGTCTTTTCCAAGCTAAGTCATTCTATGCTTCTATGAATCCCCAAAGTGGATGGGATGAGCCATCTTCTGGAGATCCCCTTCCTTTTGCAGTTACTGTTACTGAGACAGTTTAGACTGCACGCATGCTATGAGTAGATAACATGATCCTCACAGTACATTTCCATAATCCCATATCTCAGATGGTTTACATTTACCGTGCAAAGAAGCAAAGTTGAAAAATTTATGTATAAAGAATTTGGGTACCTAGATTTTTTTGAGATTAAGAAAAGATTTTCTAGACTGGAGATTCATTAACATTTTATAAGATCCTATATTCAATTTCTCACAGGATTGAGTATCAGAAACTTAATTGTTTTAGAACATTCAGAATTTTCACCTAATGTAAGTTAGCGTAGCTAGCTCTACATCCTCAGTAGAAAAAAGGTAGTGATATCCACCTGAGGGTCTGTTCCTCCCATAAAATTAATTCAATATAAATATATAAGCATTTTAAAGATCTCCTTGAAAAGAAGGCCAAGCAAAAGCAGATTTATTAATTGTAAAACACTGAAGAAGCATTCTGATGTATATTCTCATTGCATTAAACAACAAAGTAGTATATAGTTAAATAATTTTGGTTTTATCAGCCAACACTACTTTACGGGTAACTGAATACCACTTGGATTTTAAAAGACATGATAAAATGCTTCTAGGTAATCTAATTAATTTCCTTATTAAAACTACTGCTCCTAACTTATGCATATTTATTAGCCTCCCTTGAGTATTAAACTATGTTCATGAAATCTTAATTCCATTTCTTACATTACACAAACAGACAGAGTAATGATCCTTGGTATCCAAAGCAACTATCAAGGGGTAATAACTAGCATACAGCTTATTTTTAACTCACTGTACTGCATACACTAAAAGTCCTTTTCCTTTCCTCTCAGCTGAAGGATATAGTATGGGTGTTCTCTCTCTCTCTTTATTTTTGTTTCTCCAACAGGATTATTCAGTTTACGAAGCAATTTACAGTTACCCGTGTGAAACTAATTAAAATTAAAGGAGCAGCTCTTCTGAGTGGTTCACATTTGCAAATTTGCTTCTGCACCTAATCAGTTCATATTTAATGTAATTAAACAGGAAAATATATGTCCACTTTTTTCCAAAGATTCATCTAAAGGAACGTTTATCATGAACTTTACTTAGCTTTGTGCCTTCATGTATAAAATTATCTGACATTTTGCTAATAATTTAAGAAAGCATATGAAATCCTGGTGAAAGCAACTCTTTCTTTTGGAAGAGGTATGAAACAGACATTAAACTCCTTCCCCTGTGTTTTCTCTGTCAAAGACATAGAGTCCCAAGGACTAGATGTCTGCCTCTGAGATAGCTGGTCACTATTTGCTCTCCTCTGTCACTGGAAGTTTCCTCCAGAGCTTGCTGATCTGACGACTTTTTGTATGGTCCCTGGAAGTGTTTGTTGTCTTCTATGGATGTCAAAGGCAACAACTGTCTTAAAATTAGACACACACCTCTTAAAAGGATTGACTTGGGACACATGCATCATACCCTGAACCATTTTTCTCTCTTGTGTTATGAGTTAAGGGGAGCATAACCCTTCTCAGAACATTCATTAAGCCACACAATGTCATTGTGGTTTGCACATGCAAACCAGTGGTCTTTTACCTTTTTTTAAAGGGTATGCTTGGTGTTAAAAACACCCAAATACCCCTGCAAAAACCCAAACGAAACCTTGCTTAAAAATAAGCATACTATTTTCCCCACTTGCTGAACAAAGGCTTGATTTTACCTCATTTTCATAACTCCTTAAGTATTTGGGGCCTTATCAATGGCAGAGTCTTATGGTCTTATAGTCCTATAGTATAGCATGTAGTACATTATAATCTTATAGTATAGCACAGGGTGGCAACAGGTACTGGTTCGTCATAACTGTCTTGTATATCAGCTTCAGGGTAGGCCAAAGTGATGTCTATAGGCACGTACCTTATTCTGTTTACTATAACAACAACCCAAGCATCTAGATTGTACAGCAGGAAGTCATTAAACCTGAGTTTTTGAGTAACGCCTTTAATCCATTGGCACCCGGCAATCTGAAAACTGGAACAAATGGTGAGGAGGTCTGTCTTCTGGATTCAACAAATTAGCAGCTCTGATCTTTTCTCCATGACATGACACCTTTGCATCTATAGGAGTTTGCCAGAGGGTGTTGCCATTTTGTTTGGTGGAGTATCAGTTTATATATTGTTTGGCATTAAGTTATATGACCTCTGCACTTTCATGTAGACGTTATTTCTCTCCTGTTTATCACTTGATCTCTTGAGTTCACTCAAAAAGTACAAGCTGTGGCCATTAGTATGGAAATCATAACATAAATCATCCTTGAAATTGTGAAAAGGAAAACTAAAAAACAAAAGAAAAGTAAAAAAGCGTCATCCATCCCATACATTGTTTTGATCATTAAACAGATGCAGTGCATTCAAATTAATTTACTCAAATTGTGTGTGATTTCTGCTTTCCTGACTTTCTTGATGTCAGCCATAATAGGCTGTAGGAAAAAAAATATCATGTGTTTGCTTTTGAGCATTCTATTATCAAGTGTATAATGACTTTGGAGGAGGTGGATACTGTGAGTGAATTACACTAGAGAATAAGTGACAGAGTTTCTGCTTTCTAATTTTTGCTGTGTGCATATTATGCTGCTTTAAGGGTAACTGAATAGCACTTTGATTTCAGCAGACATAACAACACCTCTAGGCAAGTGAGTTCTTTTTTCTATCAAAAATACTTTCTTCTGAAGTAAAATATAATTCATTTCCTGCTTTATATTCCCAGAATAACACTATCTCACATTATACTGAAGTGAAAAATAAGCTTTCTGATTCAAGAAATCTGAATAGTACAGATTCACCAAAAGAGATTTGAACTTTAGTAGGGCAAAAAATGGTCTCTGTGCTTTAAAATGAGGGTGGAAGTGGTTGTCTTTTGACCAAGATCTTTGTAGATGTAAAAGGTGAATTTTTCCTGAAAATGGGTGTTAGCAGGAAATAATAACAGATGCATTCACTTGGCAGTTTGAAGATGTGTATCATCTGCAACCTGGTACAGAGAGCAACCTGCAGAAAGACCTGCCTTTCTTTATTTTATTTGTATTGCTTTCTCTGAAATTTCCACTAGTGTTAATGAGAACCAGCTCGTGCATGGTTAGGACTCCCCTCACGGAGTCAAACTGGGTCTGCAGATTGCTGAAACCCTTTGTGCCGCCATGCCAGTCCCTCTGAGCAGCTAATCCAAGACCCTGCCTGTGTTTCTTCTGTGGTTCTGCTACAGGCTCTCAAAAGAAATATGTATAAAGGGGGAGGAACTAGTCTCCAGGTATTTCCCTGGGTGTCTGTAACTATGGGAGGTGTTTGGACCACAGGTGCTAACTTAAAGAAATCAGTGTCCAAGTCTGGCAGCAATGGAAATTTGGACTGAAACAAGCTTTGCCGTTGCTGCCTTCCTTGGCAAATAAAGATGAGGTGGCAGGTATTCAGGATGTTCAAATTAGCCAGCACAAGCCTGATCTCTCAACCCTTTAGAAAGCACAGTTTTAATAAATATTCAAATGACATTTGTTCTATATAAGGTTAAAAATGGAGCAAATGATGTGGCAAAAACTTGGTAAATCCACTTCTGTTAGCCTCAAATCATTGCACAGTAACAGCAAAGAGAAAATTTCTGGATCCTTATATGTGGAGTTTGAAGAGACAACAAATTTAAAAGGCACCTTGAACTTTAGATCTACTGGTATTTCAATAACTATAAGATAAAATAAAACAAAATAAAATAAAGAACAGTAGATCGAAGGCATTGGTGCTGGGAAAGGAGTGATTCCTCTGAAAAACTGATATATCAGGAAATATCAAAGTACTACAGTTTTTGGTGAGTTCCATACTCAGAGTGGCAAAGCTAGGACGAATAAAAGCTAAAAGAAAGCAGAAGTTTGTTTTTTCTTCCATCTGGTGTTGCTGAGGATGAAAAATAGAATGGCTTCATTTCTGTATAACAACAACAACAGAGAACTGAATGTTCTTTCTTGGACAATTTTTTAGGTAGAAAGATTCATATCTTATTGAAAATTTCACCAATCTGCTTTTTCCTCTGATTCTCAGACTGCAATCAAGCAAATTAGAGAGCTGCATGTTGTTACTCTAGTAATAAATGTTGCAGTGCATAAAAAGAAATTGGGCAGTCTAAGATACATATCTCCCAGGGAAAATGGGATACAATTTTTCATAATTTTGACCACTCAGTGCTTTTGTAGCCATGGGTTCTAAGAAATGAATGTCCCTAAGGCAGTGCAAATGTTTTCCTACTCATTAGTAATTTTCAAAACGAACAGACATTTGAATCATAGGAAAAACTATACTCCAAGCTGTGGTGTGAGCAAGGAGACAGGACTTACAGTACAATTTACATTGACGTGTTGCTAGACATGACTCATTATATTTGATATCTTCTATACCAGCTTAATTTTCAAGCATTGAATTGAATAAATTCATAAAGAAATAGAAACAGAATTAAGGTTCAGTTGTTGATCTACATTTCTTTACATATACACAAATGGATTTTATGTACATTTATACATAAAATAGATCTGTGCTTCCGAATCTTCATGCATGGGTATGTGTGTATTTAGGTAGGTGTGTACACATAGACAGCAGTTGAATTATAAGAGTAAATTAGTCTGGATCTAGTTTAAATTGAAAATTACTACCACATCAAATAGAATTAAAACATAATACAGAAATCCTTATTAAAAATGAAATAAATAAGGATAATTTAAAAATAAAATTTAATACACAATTTGAATTTAAAGTAACTAATTAATCACAAGTAAAACAGAAAAGGTCCTGCAGATGACAGCGAATTCCAGTCTGCCTATGATTTCAAACATGATGCTTTCACTGTTAAAAAAAATTAATCTAATTTTGGGATGTATTTTAGGTATGAGCCCACCAGTACCATGAACCCATTCAGGGTTAGAGTGTCTGGTTTCAGGAGATGTAGATAGGTAGTGAGAAAAGATGTTTAGCTATGTGATTGAGGAAGGTGGCAGTCAACTGACTGACATATTTATCTCCATGTTAGGTGGTCATCTAGAAACAAATTCAATAGGAAGATGCAGAAAAAATACAATTGGCCTCACATGAGAGCAGACCTCTGAAGCAAGTTAGATGAATCATACCCTCCACATCTCTGTTCCTCTCATTGACTATAAAAAGAACCCAGAAGGACGGGCTGAGCTGTCAGTGCCTGTGCTATACACGTATAGAGGTATGTGAAATGAGTCTGATCCTTAACACCTGGGACAGCCACCTGGAACGATGGAGAGATGCCTATTAATGGAGACTTTAAGAATGTGTCAGACATGCATCTGTCAAGAATATCATCAGGGTATTTCATCCCATTCAGCATTTGGAGATGGACTGGATGATCCTTCCATCTCTACATGTGTCCCATCATAAAACAGTGGTAAAAGTGCTTGTTTGGGATGTATATGGTGGAAGAGGCATTAAACACGGGCAAAAGACGTCAAGCAAAAAGCATTTCAGTATTCTGAAGCACAGATTGAGCTTGCCTTGTACACGCTCGGTTCATCACACTTGTGAAAAGTAGATGTTTGTTTCTGCATTTGCCTTTCTTTTACTGGGCGGAGAATGACCTGACCAGTACATTGAAACCATTAATGGGAGAATCTACTCACATTAATCAACTTTCCCTCTCTCTGATCCCCTTCCCGTGTTTTAGAGCAAGAGCACAGCTCTGGCTGCCACAGCAGAGCCAATGCAGATCACAGAATAAAAATTTCAATTTGGTGGAATGGCTTCTGCAATCCTCTTTTCCTAGGTTTGTTCCAAAGCTGAAGAGACCCATGGTTTAACTCAGACCTATATATATGTTACAAGTTCCCCATCCATGCCAACATCGTGCATGTTACACCTCCACCTATTCTTATTCAAAGGCTTGGGGAGCACCCTGTGGAGTCATCCCTACAGCACTCTTTCACACAGCCTCCAGCTGGGTAGTCTCCCTTGGTCAGATATATCTCCCCTGGCAGAAATCTCACCTTTAAATCCAAAACTGAGCGTCAAAGCAAGGAGGAGATTCATAACATTTTTCTACTGCAGCTTGTTAAAGCAAAGACACAAACGGCTGTTCCACAATGTTTTATCTGTGGTGTGTATGGATCTGAACAGACTCAGCAGTAAAAAATGCGCCCTAAAATATTTATTATGGAAGGTATTTGAACTCACCAGAACCCCCTTTAGAAGAAGGTTTTATACAGAAATTATGCGATCTCACACCCTGTTTCTGGTAAAAGGGACTAACTGTTTGCCAAGTTGCATGCACGAAGCAGCATATTGCTAACAGAGAAGCTGTCAGTTACGTAAAGCTGTTGGCAAAAAAAAATGTGCCTGCCTGTGTACAAAGCTAGGGAAAACATGGCACACGAATTATGAGTGATTACATCGGATGTGCCAGTGCTCTGACGTGACTGTTCACTTCAAGATATTCAGCTCTGAAGTTGTGTAAAATGGAGCCTTTTTTTAGGTAGCGGTGAAAAGCTTTCATCACAACTTAGGCCCAGTGATATTTAAAAAAATTATTGTTTTTTTTTTATTATTCTTTTTTTTTTATCTTTCTCTGATGGGAGTGGGCTGTTTTTTTCAAAAATGATGTTAGCGTAGAAGTCAAGGGACCTTGATTAATTCTCTAGTCTGCCACAGACTTCTTATATAATGTTGGTCACGGCATGACTCTTTTTTGCCTTCTAGTTGCCCATCTTTACTGTAGGAAAAATGATGGCGGTTAAAGAGATTAGCAATTATAGAGGGCTTGGAAGATGAAGTGTCCGGAACAGTTACTTAGAGAGATATCTTTTCTATTTCAGGTGCATGGGAACTTTTTTGTTTTCCACAGAACTACCATCTTGGTTATCCTTATTTTTATTTTCCAGTGATTGGAGGGTGAGCAGCAGTTGTCGTAAGCGTTCTTTCTTGTTTGTCTGAAGAAATTTCTGAGCTTTGCTGATGACATACTTTGGCAAAAAATTGTTTTCCTTCTCCCCTCTACTTCTCTACATAATCTTCCAGTCTGACTGCCTGTCAAGGCATCTTTATGCTGAAAGGATGACTAATGTGAAAGTTTCAGTCAAAGCACAATCTCACCAGAAGAACAGAAAAATTACCAGCAGCTGCTGGAGTGGACTGTAAAGTCAATGGCCAAACTCCTACTCCTGTGATGGGCTGTTACATGGGTGTGTGAGATCAGTGACTGTTACTGAACTTCTTGCATTATGTCAGTAATTGAACATAACTAGGCCTCAGGCAATAATGTAGTTTCACATTAAAAACACATTGTCACTTAGTGACAAAGCTACTGTCTTTGTACATTAGCAGTAATAAATTGGATCAACTAACATCACAATAATATCAGTCACAGCTTCTGCAGAAATTTTTAAGATGTGTACACTAAGGAATATAAACTCCTGATGTTTCCCATTTTAAACACGGCCTGCATTAGCTTCAGCATTGTGTTGAGTCAAAAATGTTAAATATAGCTTTGGCATATACATACCTGACGGCAGACTTGTAGGGTGTACTGAAATACTTAACCAAGTTAGATAGAAAGGGCTGGAAGAAATAAGCTGATCTCTAAGATCAGTTTCCCATGGCTGAAAGAAACCATGGAACTGGTATGGAAAACGGCATTAGTTCCACTTGATTTTAGCCATTGAAAATTACGTTAGTCAGATAAATTCCCTTTGCAGTCCAAGGGAGAGACAGACTTCTTCAGAGTCAGTCCATACTAAAATAACTGTCTAACAGGCAATAAGCCATGTTTTAAAGATGCTTGTGTCTTTCCACTGTTTATGAAGGAGCCTGATGGCTAGATTAGACTAGATGACTAACTTTTAGATGATTGAAGTTAGATAAATTAAATTCTGGCCTGCTAATAGAAGAGTTCACAAACCATCCACTCCACCCACCCCAAGCTCCAAAACATTTCTCAAATAAAATTAACATATGCTTCAGAAAAAGTGCTTAAGTATTAAACTGACATTTAAGTGGTTTTGAAAGTCCTAGGAAGGCCTCTGTTTCCATCTTGATATCTAACTGTATCTCTGAAACTTTTCCGTGTCTTCTTTGTAGTTTTGTTAACACCTTTTCTGCCATGACATCTACAAAAATACGTACAGAGAAGGCAACATACAATATCATGGAGCAGGCAATCTGGAACCCTCAGAGCAATAAGGATCATAGACCAGAGACATTGAAAGTGAACAGAAAATGGGATTTGCCAGGGGAAAAGGTGTCGGTGGAGGGGGAACATGTGTATTCACAGGGATTATTGTGAAAAAGAATCATTAATTCCACCATCAAAACAGGTCCTTAGAACAGAAAACTGCCAGTGGCAAAGGCACAGCATGTTGCTCAAAAGCATCCTGATTGGAGTGAAGAAAAACTCATGGGTGATCTTTCATATTAGGAAAAATGACATGAGCAGATTCTTACTAAGACAGCTCAGAAACAGCTGTTGCTTGGATGAAATTCAGAGGCAGTTGATGAACAAAATAAAGGGGTGATTGAAATCAGTTATTCTGAAAGAATAATTAGCAAAAGGAGTGATGCTACTAGTGGGTCAGCCTTGGAGCAATCAGTAGTTAACCTTTTCACTAAATATGTTGCCACACAAAGTAGATGTGCACTAAGAACAGTTACTGAAGATGCATTTTTCAGAGGCTTGCTCAATATGATATTGAACTGAAGAGTCACCCTAGATAGATTGAGTACCCCAAAGAAGGGTTAAGAGATAGTGGAATAGCAATGACTGGTACCAGAGACAAAGATCACAGACTTGGGGTCTAGCACAAAAAAAATTTGCTTTCAGTGGCAATTTGTCATATGAAAAACTACAAAGGGCAATTACAGAGAACAAACAGTACAGGCACGCATATGTTAGCAAATTAAAGATGCCAGGGCAAGGGTCCAAATGCTGAAACTCAGGATGGACACTGGTAAATTGCTATAACTGTCCCTCATACCCTTTTGGCCAAGGTCATTTGGGACTCCCTGGCACAGTTCAATCATTAGGATAGACCAGGGATTCTACCCAACGTACAGGTTGAGTACAATCACTCTACCTGAAGGACTAGAGAATTTAATAGTATAGTCATGGTGAGAGCATGTCATTTACTTTGAGGTCAGGTAATGGTTAATGGCACTTTTTAATTAGTACAGACATAGCTGATAAGTACTGGCTAAGTTAATATGAACACAGAATATACAAAAAAGTCCTTCCAGTAAACATAGATCATATAATAATAACAACCCACCCACTCTGGGAACTATGTGGTTTTTCATCGCTTGTCACAGACAATACTCAGTGGCGAGGATGAGTGTATTTCAAAGGAGGTCAATACTGTGACAGACCATTTTACGTCTCCATATGCTCAACTTGTTGATGCAGAAGACCCTGATTTTTCAGAAAGCAGACTACCTCGGCATAGCTCCAGCAATCTCATCCCTTATACTTCAAGATCTGTGTGCTGACAAAGCTTTTTCACTCTTGAGTGATGCCTGAAAAGAGTAAAAAGCAGATGGTCCCTCCTCACTCTCCATTAGAAACAAGCAGCAACACAGGAGCATTCTGGCAGTTTTCACTTTTCACTTAAGCACTGGCATGACTGTGAAAATCTGACTGAGCCTCCTTAGTGATTTAATATGAGTAAACTTGAGATTAAACCAGATTTCAGACAAGCACATCCATCTCACTGAGAGGGAAGGTATCTAGTTAAACACACACACGACCCCTCTGGTTTGTTTTCTTTTCCATTTTCCTTCCTAGAGCTACTGAGACTATGATGATTTTGTTGCAAGAGTGTGTAAGGCTAGATCCAAATATTAATTAAGTGGAAAAGCTTTCCTTCACTTTAAATGTGCCCTCTGCATCAGGTGCAGCAGTGTTCATGTCACATTCTGCTTCCCTTCCTTACAGCTCCCTCCTGGGTAGCATGTACAACGCCAGCGTTCGCGGCGATACACCGGTGCCCTGAGCAACCCCGTGTTCCCTCCTATGGCTGTACTTTGATTCATGCTCTGGCACAACACGGACGTCTCTCCAAGGCTATTCCCTGCTGAGATGCCAGGAGCAGGTGAAATCCTCACCATCAAGAGCTGCAAGGTTGAAATGAAACACTGATACAAGTCCTCAGATATGCAGCAGCTGTCCTGTAAAGATGAAGAAAAAGATCCCTTTTGTCATTTTAATAGAGACTGAAACAAACTTTATTTCTAATAAAAATGTTTTTGTGCATTACAAATTTTTCCACCATTCCTCCAAATGTCATCAATTATCCATACCTATTACACTTATTTTTCTTTTTTTTTTTCATTTAATGCCCCTCAGACATTGTCATTTCTCTTTTATTTATTTAAAAGGATTATTTCTGGCTTTTATGAGGCAGTTTTATAAGACGTGACCAGAATTACAGAACAGTTCTCAAAAACGCTACATTATCCCTGATGTGCTGTAATTAGATGACAAAAAATGCAGCCTTTTATGTGCGTTAGCTAGCTTGTGAAGGAAAAACCAATAGTCTATTTATAAAGATTTTTAATAGTTTTTTTCTCTGAAGCAAAACTAATACATAGCTTGAAACCCTTTGATTTATTTCAGTAGGCTTCAAACCAGCATAAAAATCCTCAAAACAATGGACATATATGCACTTAACAGACTATGACACTGTGTACTTCCAGTAACTCATTTGCCATGTACTTAAATATGCACACCAAAACCCAAAAGGCAAATCAAGCCTTGCTTAGCTGAGACCTATATGAATAAGTCTTGCAAACAGCGCATTCTCAGCTCAGAATTTAGCCTTCATCTGGGGAAATATCTATTTAAAAATCCAGTGGTGTACAGTTTATGGACAAGAGCTGGAAATATAGATTACTTTTAAAAATACAAAACTACCTATAGTGATGTTTTTTTTCCTTTTGACTTTGGAAAAAAATGAAGTAGTGAGAAATGGTGGAAGACATTTGTTTACAGTAAAATAAGAGGATGCATACAGTTTTAGAGTAAAACTAAAAAAACCCAAATAAACAAAATTTTTTTCTGATTAAGTCTTTCTGGTGTGGGAGAATTGTTCCCTGGCAAAAAGAAAATCTTAGTTCTAAATCAGTAGTCATTTTTGTCAGTAGTGACATTTGCCTGTGAAGTTAAACATGAGTGTACTGGTCCCAGGCATGAAAAAATGGTTGGGGTTTGGTGCAGCTCCTGGGAAAGGGGCAATGGTGGGGACCTTGATCAAGGAGGGGCTGTGCTTTCAACAGCCGTCTTAGTACAGCCTTGAGATTCCTTCATTTCCTTTTCCCATGGAAAGAGAACTCCAGAGTAATGAGAAGAGGTTAAGAAGAAAAGTGCCGAAGCTGAGGTTTGAACTGAGGAGTGGTTGTCTTCCCTTTGAGATGAAAATGCTTCATTGCCTTCTCTGTGACTAATGACTTCTCATAGCTTTAAGCAATCCCCACTATGATCCCTGGGCATTTTGCAACACCTCCATGTTATGTCTCATGGTTGGTGTAGAAGCTTAGAGTGATACACTCAGAGGCAGTCTAAGCCCATCTGCACTGACAAGCTTCTTTTTCAGCCCTTGCTTGCCGTTATGCCTTGAACTTTGGAGGCACTCAGAAGTCAGGCTCCCTTGGTACAGTTCTGCTGCCTCCAGCTCTTGAGTGAGGTCAGTTTGTTCATCACCTCGACTCATTCAGTTTAAAATTGGTATCTGATCATTAAGGGTAGGATTTAGCTGATTTCACTTTATTCCTCTGTCACAGAATCACAGAACAGCTGAAGTTGGAAGGGACCTCTGGAGGTCACCTGGTCCACCCCCCTGCTCACGCAGGTTAACCTGGAGCCATTTGCCCAGGACCGTGTCCAGACAGCTTTTGACTATCTCAAAGAGTGAGA